>NC_135959.1:29399652-29774652 GCF_053455715.1 Rhinoraja longicauda | reverse complement strand
TCGATGGTCGGTGTGGACTCGATGGGTTGAAGGGCAAACTTCCATGCTGTATCTCTTCAACTAAAAGTGAAAGAGAATATTCCCTTCTGTAAACTTGAGGTTATCAAGGAAACCTTTGTATCCTAACTTGTCCTAATCACATTAATTGATCAATGACCAGTAATGGCTCTGTGTTAATGTTCCAGCCTTTGTTTTCCAGTCACTCATGGTCATGACTGCCCCTTTGGAAAGTTTTCCTGCTCCACAACTATCTACGTTTTGTCACTTCCCTTACTGTTTGCTCCTAACTGAATTGTTCTCGCATTGACTGACTTGCTGTCAACAGTCATGGCACTAAGTTTTAAAATTCCTTTCCAGTATCTCCCTGTCTCTTTTAATGTGCGCCTTTAAAACTTTTCTCATTAACAGAGTTCCTGCAGTCTGTTCGTACAGTTGACTGTAAAATCAATTTGAAATGAAGGTTTAGAATTTTTATTCATTGAAGACTTTTGCCTTATAGTGAATTTACACATTGTTCCTTTTACATAATGTATAATTGAGAGCCATGTTTGTTTACATATGATATTTTTGCCTCATTATTTACATGTCACAGCACAGAAGGAGGCCATTTGGTCCATCGGATCCATACGAGCCCCCTGCAGAACAGTTCCATCAAACCATTTCCCTTTTCCTGTATTTCCTGGTACTGCTGTGATTTTGTATTTCACACATGCTGATCAATTCCCTTTTGATTTTTTTGACTTTTACCTCTACTAAGCATTAATTTAGAGTAGCCAATTAGCATACCAGAATGATTTTGGGATGTGGGAGAAAAATGGAACATTCGGGAAACCCGAACGATTGATACGGGGATGTGTAAACACGGAACAGGCAGCAACAACTGAGGTTAGGATTGAAAATGGATCTCTGGAGGTATGAAGCAGCAAAACTACTTCCAGTACAACCTGTCTAATGGTGTGGGAGGAGAAATAGGAGTGAACGAACTGCGGGTAATGTTTCATTTCACTACACATTTATGTGTATGTGACAAATAAAAAGACTATTGACTATTGACTATATGTGTATGTTGGGGTAAGGTAATTCATAAGCCACTCAATCACCCATTAGAAAGCCCTCCAACACTTCACTGATAAGAGATTTCTCTTGTGTCTGTTGTTGAAATAGCAGCCATCCAAGGTTGTATAGCTTGTACCTGCTTCTTCTTGCAACAACAGCATCAAAGAGCACCAGGGTCAGTAAAGAACAGTAGTGTGAAGAGGAGTGGAGAAGATTAGAGGAAAAACGATCCATTTTGGCTCTGTTTTCTATATTGCCACATTCTACATTCGCAGATTGTGGAATTGTTTTTTGCTACTCTTGGTGACCTTTTTCCTCTTATGATTAATGTAATGCAGTTGTGTAAACACACTACAACCCATGACAGAGTGCACAGTTTTTAACATACTTATTATTGACAGAGGTGCTGATTGCCTGGGTTCCTCTGAAGTTTACAGTTCTCAGTAATTCATACAATTGCTCTCAGCTGTACAACAAATCCCATGTATACACGTGGCCAAACAAAATTAGAGCCATAAATCAGATTAGTCCTTTGCTTATTTCTTCTCAATTTGATATGTTCAATAAATCATTGTTTGTGGCCTTGCCATTACTCCCGCTGCTCTCTAGCACACCACAGGAGGCTATGCCCAGTGAATTGAAAAGCGTGTCCAAAAATATGCTTTGAAATAAACAATGCTTATAAACCAAGACCAAATCACATCACCCACAAAACAAGGGGAGAAAAAATGGCTAGTCATTTTCTTTAACACTAATTTCTGTTTACAAAGCAGTGTTTAAATCAAAATAACACAGGATCTTTCCATCTATATCTATGTAATTAGAATAGATGATAATTTCCCTCCCCCATTCTACCACCAGAGTTAATAAATTTGACTGGTTTGGATATATAGATTGTGTGTTGGGAAGAGGTGGCAGGAGGGGGGGGGGGGGGGGGGGGCGGGGGGGATGCGCTGATTACAATGGAGAGGGATCATGCATGTTTGTATCTTGTTAAAATTGCAGATGGAAGTATGCTACTGAGGTCAAACAATCCATCAAGATCAAATGGAGTTAGAGGAATCTGAGCTGGACCTTTTTCACCCAGTGTTAACACAGACTCCCCCCTTTTCCCAATGAGTGCTGAATATCTGAAATACGCTGCCATAGAGAGTGGTGGAAGTAGAGTTACTGACAGCATTTTATTTTAGAGATACAGTGTGGAAACAAGCCCTTTAACCCACCGAGTCCATGCCGACAAGCGATCACCCCGTACACTGGCCCTATCCTACACACATGAGGGACAATTTACACTTATCATATCATATCATATATATACAGCCGGAAACAGGCCTTTTCGGCCCTCCAAGTCCGTGCCGCCCAATGATCCCCGTACATTAACACTATCCTACACCCACTAGGGACAATTTTTTTTTACATTTACCCAGCCAATTAACCTACATACCTGTACGTCTTTGGAGTGTGGGAGGAAACCGAAGATCTCGGAGAAAACCCACGCAGGTCACGGGGAGAACTTACAAACTCCTTACAGTGCAGCACCCGTAGTCAGGATCGAACCTGAGTCTCCGGCGCTGCATTCGCTGTAAAGCAGCAACTCTACCGCTGCGCTACCGTGCCGCCCTTATATCAAGCCAATTAACCTACAAACCTATACGTCTTTGGAATGTGGGAGGAAACTGGAGCAGCTGGAGAAAACCCACGCGGTCACAGGAAGCATGTACAAACTCCATACAGATAGCACCGGTAGGCAGGATCGTACCCGGGTCTCTGGCGCTGTAAGGCAGCAACTTTACCGGGGCGCCACTGTGGCGCCAGGCACATTTTAAAAAATGTCTGCAGGATCACTTAAATTACCTTAGCATAGGAAGCTACAGGCCAAGTGCTGAAAGTTTTGATTAATGTGGTTGTGTGCCCACTGCTCTATATAGATGTGGTGGGCCAAATGCTCTGTTTCCATGTTGTATGACTAAGTACTATACTTCAGTTTTGGTGTGTTCTTTATCTGTTATACTTTTCGTTGAACACCAGAATGAAGGAAGCGATGGAACTCAAATGCCAGGACAGATTTTGTTTTTCTTGTTCCCTGTAATTCTGTCCCATCCTCCTCACATTTGGAGGAAGTGGTCGTCCCTGCAGAGCTGGAGTAAATATCTACCGCCCGGGGTGAACAGGGAGATCAAGGACCATGCGCAGAAATTCGAGACCTGCAGATTTCTTGAGAGAAACAATATATTTTCGTTACAATCAGAACCTGAGTAAATGTTTATTCTGTGACTATTAACTATTTTTACGAAAAGATTGTGAAGTACATTTCTTTATGAGGCACTAAATCATTGACCATCAGTTTTCAAGCTCAGAGGACAGTTCGTTAGAAATAGCATCCTTAAGGTAACAATAAAAAAACAGTGAACCATAGTTCACAGCAGGAGACCATGTAAGGACGGCTAGTCTGATTATCAAACGCTGTCACCTTATCTTCCACTGAGTACCAGAAAGGCAGAGAACACCGTGAGAGTGGAAAAGGAACTCCTGAAGAAAGTTAAATCATCTTGGTAATACAGCTACTTAAATCCTCTGGATGTCCACGATACCTAGGAATGATGAGCAGTGGTTTACAATGGATGCAAATGAATTCACTTTCTTGCAATGGAAGGACAGGTGAGAGTTATACTGGAGGCAACCAAATGAAGACAGTTGTACTACTGCAGCAGAGATGTGAAAGACCAGCTAGCAGTGAGAATTAGAGATACAAGACATGGAGGAAAGCACCAATGACCTGAAACACATAGGTCATGACAGAACACACTGGCCTTTATCAGTCTGGGTATTGAATGTGAAGGGCTGCCACAGTTGTTACAAGACATTAGTGAGGCAGTACCCTTGAGTATGGCGTTCAGTTTTGGTCACCCTGCTAAATGAAAGATGCCATTAAGCTGGAAAGAGTACAGAGAAAATTTACGAGGATGCTGCCAGGACTTGAGGTCTGAGCTACAGGGAGAGGTTGAGCAAGCTGGGGCTTTATTCCTTGGAGTGCAGGATCTTGAGGGGTGATAGAAACATAGAAACATAGAAAATAGGCCAGCTTCGAGCCAGCACCGCCATTCAATATGATCATGGCTGATCATCCAAAATCAGTACTCCGTTTCTACTTTCTCCCCATATCCCTTGATTCAGTTAGCCCTGAGAGCTATATCTAACTCTCTCTTGAAAATATCCAGTGAATTGGCCTCCACTGCCTTCTGTGGCAGAGAATTCCACAGATTCACAACTCTCTGGGTGAAAAGGTTTTCCTCATCTCAGTCCTTAATGGCCCAGCCCTTATTCTTAAACTATGACCCCCTGGTTCAGGACTCCCCCAACATGGGGAACATTTTTCCTGCATATAGCCTGTCTAATCTCTTAAGAATTTTATATGTTTCCATAAGATCCCCTCTCATCTTTCTACATTCCAGTGAATATAAGCCCAGTCGATCCATTCTTTAATCATATGTCAGTCTCGCCATCCCGGGAATTAACCTGGTGAACCTATGTTGCACTCCCTCAATATCAAGAATGTCCTTCCTCAAATTAGGAGACCAAAACTACACACAATACTCCAGGTGCAGTCTCACCAGGGCCCTGTACAATGGCAGTAGGACCTTGCTCCTATACTCAAATCCTCCAGCTATGAAGGCCAACATGCCATTTGCTTTCTTCACTGCCTACTGTACTTGCATGCTTACTTTCAGACCGTATAGGTTTATAAAACGATGAAGGGAATAGATAGGAGGAATGCACATAATCCTTTCCCAGGACAAGCGAATCGAGAACCAGAGGCCATAGGTTTAAGGTGAGAGGGGCAAGATTTAATAGGAACCTGTGGGACAACCTTTTCATTCAGGTGATGGGTCTATGGAACGAGCTGCCAGAGAAATAGTTGATGAAGATAAAATAACAACATTCGAAAGACATTTGGACAGGTACATGGATAGGAATAGGTTAGAGGGATATGGGCTTTTCCGGGCAAATGGGACTAGCTTAGATGGGGCATCTTAGTCGACATAGGTGAATTGGACCGCAGGGCCTGTTTAATGCTATTTGACTCTACAACTCGATGAGGATGTCCAATGAAGATCAATGAAGTGAGGACTATGGGAAACTGACATGGAAGAGGAGTAGAGTCAAATCAGCCATGATCATATTGAATGACAGTGCAGGCCTTAGAGGCTCAGTGGCCTAATCCTACTTTCCTATATAATTTTTCTCAGGTAATCCCTTGAATATGACAGATTTGCTTCCCAAATCTGTGGTTTCTTGGGCAACTGATGAGGTGTTCTAGGATGTGCTGCAGTTGGAGCAGAACATACTTGATGGGACAGGCAGATGAGTAGTATGGAAGGTGATGTGATCCTTTTGTCATTTACACTCTGCTACCAATAAATGGATTTGAAGTTCTCAGTGCCAACACAAATGTTCCTTTGCTGTTCTGCATAGTCATTGGTCAGGGGTTGCCAGGGAATGTTTCACTTTTTCAAGGAGGCATTGACAACATCCTTGAATCATTTCCTCGATACACTTAGTAATCGCTTCCAGTGACAGAGTCCATTGACTCATCAAAAAATACAGCATGGAAACAGGCCCTTCAGCTCACTGAGTCCACTCTGACCATTGCTTGCTCATTCACACTAGTTCTATGTTATCCCACTTTCTCACCCACTCCCTACATACTAGGGGTAATTTACAGAGGCCAACTTGTCTACAAACCAGGGATGTGGGAAGAAACATGAGCACCCCGAAGATGCCCTTGCAGTCACGGGGAGAAGGTGCAACTCCACATAAGGGTCAGGATCAAAGCCAAGTCTTTGGTGCTGTGAGGCAGCAGCTCTACCAGCTGCATCATTGTGTCATCCACAAGTAAGGTATATGTTGTTATAAAATAAATGACATTGGTTACCCAATGTTGCTCACCAAGTTTAATTAGGACTTCAACAGTGGAAATGTTGGCCTGGGTGACACCACAGGTATTTGTTCTCTTGTCTTACAGGTAGATATGTTGCAAACTGTATTGGTGATTTTATTCCAGGGCTTTGAGGTTCTGGCTGTCAGGTTTGAGGTTTTCTTGTTCAAATACTCTTTTCGGCAGATGGTCAGAAGCTAAGTTGACACACTGAGGGTGATGACAACGTTCATCATTGATGTCTTCCTTCACTCTGAGGCATATGATGAAATATGGAAAGTGCTCATATGCTTTTTGCCATAGACATTTATAATTGGGGGCAATGTTGTACAGTTGGGACAAGTTGGTAGAGGAGTTTCTGTTTGTTAAACTTAATTTTAAGGCTCTTACACTTCCATGAGTATGTTGATGATGACAATAATTGTTATTGTGTTGTGACTCATCCTTTAAAGATTATATCTTATGATGACTTGGTGTCTACACTGGAACGATATACATAGGTTCAGACAAGTGGTTTAAATTTCACTGTGCTTCTCATCAGCTAAGGTATTTCATTGATGCAAAATGTGTCAGGCAGTATTCTTACTTTGATTTTCTTTAAAAATAGACAGCTCCTGGAACTCACTACACTCACATATGTGTCCTACGCTGCACACCAACCCTTGGAGGGGAGACAGCATGAAAACAATAATCTTTGTTCATAAACCGATATGACACATGTGTTTCACTTTCATCCTACTTTCAAATTATCAAAGTACCAAAATACAACACAGAGGAAGGTCAGGTGCTGGATAATGTCCCAAATTCTGCTTTCTACCTTAAATCCTCAGCCACATTTCAATCTGCTGTTCTGCTGTTGCTTGTGCTGTTCCACTGCTGAGTTGTAATCTCCCATTACCGCGGCACGGTAGCGCAGCGGTAGAGTTGCTGCTTTACAGCGAATGCAGCGCCGGAGACTCAGGTTCGATCCTGACTACGGGTGCTGCACTGTAAGGAGTTTGTACGTTCTCCCCGTGACCTGCGTGGGTTTACTCCGAGATCTTCGGTTTCCTCCCACACTCCAAAGACGTACAGGTATGTAGGTTAATTGGCTGGGTAAATGTAAAAATTGTCCCTAGTGGGTGTAGGATAGTGTTAATGTATGGGGATCGCTGGGAGGCACGGACTTGGAGGGCCGAAAAGGCCTGTTTCCGGCTGTATGTATATGATATGATATGACATCCAACAGTGTGAAGTTAGTGTGAGGCACATTTTCTGAAACAAATCAGTGAGTTACAAACTTGGGAGCTTGTGCGTCTGTAGCTTTTTTTTGTCAGTTGTGACCAAAGTCCTAGTAATTGTGGTGGGTTTCTGAGAACCACTGCCAGTGATTAATATTTTAAGGGGTTTAAGCCTGACAGAAAGAAAAAGAGTAGCTAAGTAAAGTACAGTTCATTCTGTGATTTCTTTTCATTGCTATGATGGTCTGCTGAAACCTTGTACCAAGTCTAGTTCAGATACAGTAGTGCAAAAAAAAACAAAGTGCTAGAAGAACTCAGCAGATCAGGCAGCACCTGTGGAGGGAAAGTGACAGATGACATTTTGGGTTGGGATGCTTCGTCAGACCACAGAACAAGTGTTTTTACACAGACAGTAGCGGATGCCTGAAATGCTTTGCCAGGCTTGGTGGTGGAAGCACATTTGATTGTGGTATTTAAGAAGCTAACAGAGAGTGAATATGCAGGAAATGGAGGCACCAAACGTGGGGAGGTGGGACTAGTGCAGCTGGGGCATGCTGGCTGGTGTGGGCAAGTTGGGCCGAAGGACCTGTTTCCACACTGTATCACTCTATGACTCTATGACCATGACTAAATGGAGGGATATGGTTCATGGGGAGGCAGAGGAGATTACTTTAACAGCATTGTGTTCAGTATGGACGTTGTGGGCGGAAGGGCCCGTTCCTGTACTGTACTGGTCTATATTCTACTGCTCTATACTTTCTTTATCCAGAGGGTGGTGAATCTGTGGAACTCATTGCCATAGACGACTGTGGAATCCAAGCCATTGGGTATTTAAAGCGGAGATTGACAGGTTCTTGATTAGTAATGGTATCCAAGGTTACGGGGATAAGGCAGAAGAGTGGGATTGAGAGGGAAAAATAGATTAGCCATGATTGAATGGCGGGGTAGACTCGATGGGTTGAATGGCCTAATTCTACTCCTTAACCATTTAATGGCACAACAATGATTGTGCACAAAGATTAGGAATAAATGTAGTTTAGCAGGGGCAGATCCGACACAAACTGTCTTACAATATGTATGTTAACACAGTGCTGTGAAATGTATCCCCCCTCTTGCCCCTCCCCTCTGTCCCCTTCCACCGCTATTCCCCCCTCTGGCTTTACATTTCACTCCACTTCTCCCCTTCTCCCCTTATCTGACACTCTTTTGTTTCCTTTGTCACTTACTCCACCAATCTGCTACCCAACCCCTCTCACCTGCATTCTGCCCCACCTCTCATTTTCAGATCACCCCCCTTCCCAACTACAATCAGTCTGAAGAAGTCCCGGCCCGAAACATCACCTGTTCATTCCCTCCACGGATGCTACCTGACATGCTGAGTTACTCCAGCACATTGTGTTTTGCTGTGGAATGTTCTATGATTCTTCCATAGCAGTTGAATTTGATCCCATTACCTCATTTCTTTGCATTTAAAAATAATGGAAGAGGACTCTTTTCATTGGACATCTTTCAGGCGGTGCCTTTCCCTCTGTCTCTAAGCACATGGGAATGAAATGGCAGATAAATTGTCATGGACGATGAATCCCAAAAAGAAGCACCAATAACGACTGCTCAGTTGCAAACACAAGATCTTTTGGAAAGAGGGCTCAGTTTAAGATAACCTTTTGTTTTGCTTCAACGAGTACAAAGGCAGTTATCATTCGTAGTCCAGTAAATCTAGAGCAATTAATCACTTCTTCCAATTATCCAATTACCAACTCTTCGGCACACAAGGCACAGAGCTCTGTGTTGTGAAAGGGGAATGTTGGGGTGGGACATTGGATTGGTCTTTTCCAGCTGACACAGATTAAATGGAATAGACAGCACAGCAAGTCCGGTGTCCTCTTTGATAATTTCATTAATAAATCTAAATCGTAAGTTGGTGCTTAAAATTTATAGATCTGTCCATAGTTTGTGGTTAATTGGGGAATGGAATTCACAATTATGCAAGCTGGCAGGTCCAAGGTTAATCTTCAAATCATCCTTATAAAATGATTTTCCCAATAGGCTTGCAAACAACACGTTTATTGTGCAATCTTGTGCAGAAGGAATTAACATAATGACTGTTCAAATATATGATTGGATTTCTATTTTTATTTCTTGTAGCTATGGGATTATCTAAAGATACCTATTTTTTTGAGATCCAGCATGATTCTACATTGCCAATCTGAGACTCTTATGATTTCCTACATATTACATCACAGCTTAATGTACTTCACTAATATGGAAATGTGCAAAGCTGCCAAGTATCTCCGAAAGTGACAGCCATGATTTATACATTAAACTTGTGACTTAGCTTACTTATTAAAAGAAAGCTTTCTGAAGATACTGAAAGGAGAAGAGACTGGGAGCAGCTGAATTAAAATATGTTCTGGATCATATTGCTGTCCCCAAACTGTTAGCTTTAGTCAATCTCTGAGTCAGTTACTCTGATTTCCAAAGGTAACAAAATATAAAAGAAAGCCTGCAGCGTCTGACGAGATATATTTCTTAAATTTCAGGTTTTGTCATATTCCTGGCTAATGCAGTAACTGAAAGTATCGCATAAATTAATTAATTTTAAATTAATACAACAAATATGTTGATTAGCTGTTACCAATTGGCAATCGTCTGACTTTGGTAATGAAAACTCCAATTCCACTGATATTTATTGCTCTGGGGAATAATGCCATGAATAGTTTAGTTTATTATCACATGTACCGAGGTACATTGAAAAGCTTTTGCTACCTGCTAACTGGTCAGCGGCAAGACTATACATGATTACAATTGAGCCATCCATGGTGCACAGATCCACAAGAAGGGGAATAACGTTTAGTGCAAAATAAAGTCCAGTACAGTCTGATTAAAGATGGTCCGAGGGTCTCCAATGAGGTAGATGGTAGCTCAGGACCGCTCTCCAGTTGTTGATAGGATGGTTAAGTTGCCTGATAACAGCAACAGTTCATTGTCACCATTTAGAAAATCCAGAATTTAACACTTGTCAGAAGATGGGCATCTCAGATTCACTTACAAATGTCAGATTATTTTGTGAGGTGCACCCATCAACCTAGAAATTGTGACTTTTAGTACTGACCTTAAAGGATGAAGCCCACTTCCCCTTTCTTACATCAGTGAAGTCGACTTAAGAAAACCTCCAGCATCCAATACTGTATTCATATTTTCATATTTCAGATACAGCGCGGAAACAGGCCTTTTCGGCCCACCAAGTCCGCGCCGCCCAGCGATCCCCGCACATTAACACTATCCTACACACACTAGAGACATTTTTTTACATTTACCCAGTCAATTAACCTACATACCTGTACGTCTTTGGAGTGTGGGAGGAAACCGAAGATCTCGGAGAAAACCCACGCAGGTCACGGGGAGAACGTACAAACTCCTTACAGTACAGCACCCGTAGTCAGGATCGAACCTGAGTCTCCGGCGCTGCATTCGCTGTAAAGCAGCAACTCTACCGCTGCGCCACCGTGCCGTACTGTCATCAGGTTCTGAGAATTCTCACTGATGGCAAACTAGGAAGGAAAAAGCAACTTTTTGAGTTAACTGTAATAATATTTTGGTCAAAGAAATATTCACACACACAGATAAGAAAGTAAAAGCTGAAATATAAACATTATAAAGTATTTTTATCTGAAATAAAAACTGTTATATTTTAAAACATTTATCAAACGGAATTGCACATACTAAATGGGAAGAGGATACAGAAATCAGAGGTACAAAGGGACTTGGGAGTGCTGGTGCAGGATTCCTAAAAGGTTAATTTGCTGGATGAATTGGTAGTAAGGAAGGCAAATGTAATGTCAGCATTCATTCATTCATGTAATGTCAGCATTCATTGCATCCATACAAGCAAAGCCGTGTGATGCTGAGGCTTTTTCAGCATTGATCAGACTGCATTTGGAGTATTGTGAGCAGTTTTGGGCCCAATGTTTGAAGAGGGATGTGCTGGTGTTGAAGACGGTTCTGAATCCCGGGCTTGATTGGGTTAACATATGATGAGCGTTTGAAGGCTCTGGAGCTGTACTTGCTGGAGTTTAGAAGGATGAGGGGGGATCTCATTGAAACTAACTAAGTAATGAAAGGCCTGGATAGAGTGGATGTGGAGAAGATATATCCACGTGTAAGATAATCTCGGACCAGAAGTCACAGCCTCAGAATAAAAGGACACACCTTTCGAAAGGAGACGAGGAGGAATTTCTTTAGCTGGAGGGTGGTGAATCTGTGCAATTCATTGCTGTGAAGGGCGTCTTTGGCTATTTTTAAAGCAGAGATTGATAGGTTCTTGATTAGCAATTGTGTCAAAGGTTATGGGGTGAAAGCAGGAGAATGGGGTTGAGAAGGAAAGATTGATCAGCCATGATTGAATGGCGGAGTAGACTCGGTGGGCCGAATGGCCTAATTCTGCTCCTTTGTCTTATGAACATGAATATACAAAATAAAAAATGTTTTTTAAGGGGAGAGTGTTTATTGTTGTTAGCATAGCTTATTTTACCATTAGAAACTCAGTGAGAATGTATATAACAGAGCACAATTTCCACAGGTAGTTCACTGTGAGATTAGGTCATAAATAATGTAAATTCACATTAATTCAATTAATTTCTCCAGATTTTGTGGAAAATGCAACAAACGCCACCATCTTTTCAAAAGAGCTAAAAGACCAATAAACTATACATCCAAGCATCTAATGCCATCATCAATCCTGAAGGGAACCTCATCTCTTTCCACAAATACAGTGGGATTTAGATCAATTACAGATATGTGTGGAGAAATGGAAGATGGATTTGAATCTGAGCAATTGTGGGCTGTTGCTCTTTGGGAGGTCGAACATAAGATGAAAGTATACCATTGATGGCTAGACCATTGATGTACAACCAGCAATGATGTACAGACGCATCTTAGGGTCTATGTTCATAGCTCCCTGAAAGTGCATCACAAGTAGATGGAGTGGTAAAGAAGGTATATAGTATGCTTACCTTTATTGGTTGGCAGGATGTCATCTTGTAGCTTTATAAAACTTTAGTTAGATTGCATTTGGAGAATAGTGTGCATGGTCACCTCATTACAGGAAGAATGTGAAGGCTTTGGAGAGGGTGCTGAATAGATTTACCAGAATTCAGCCTGTATTAGAGAGTATTAGCTGTAAGGAGAGGTTGGACACAATTGGATTGTTTCAGACATTGAAGGGAGCTATGATAGAAGTATATAACATTTATGAGATGCATACATAGAGTTGATAGTCAGAATATTTTTTCCATGGTAGAAATGTCAAAGACTGGAGACCACATCATTAAGATAAGAGGGAGAAAGTTCAAAGGCGATGTATGGGGTAAGTTATATACACAGAGATTGGTGGGCACCTGGAATGCATTGCCCAGGGTGGTGAAGTAAATTAACTAGTGGAATTTAACAAGCTTTTAGATAGACACGGGGATATGCAGGGATAGGAACATATGCAGAATGTGGAGATTAGTTTAACGTCATCATATTTGACACAGACATTTTGGGCGAATTGGCCATTCCTGTGCTGTACTGTTCAATGTTCTATACACTATGTTCTGGATTTTGCTTGACCTAGTTTCTCCAGCATCTTCCATTTTCAAATTTTTTGAGGTGAGGGGCGATTTGATTGGCAGATGTGTGGAGCAAGCGACAAAGCTTGAGATGAAAAGGATACAAGAGTCTCAAAAAAGGGAAGAGGTGGTGTGAAAGGTCAAGCTGGAGGGAGGGATTTGCATGGAATGGGAGGGGGAGGGATAACAGGGGGGGATAAAAGAGCAATATGCAATGGGGATGGGAGATGAGTGTGTGGTGGAGGGGAAAGGAGCATGGAGACTACCATGTTGGAGCTGGGGGAGAAATATGTACACACACGGGTGGGGTATGGGTCAGGCAGGGACTGAAGAGAATGGATGATGCTTTGGGTAAGGAGCCTTCAGGCAGATGTGTGGGAAAGAACTGCAGATGCTTGTTTAAATCGAAGATAGACACAAAACGCTGGAGTAACTCAGCGGGACAGGCAGCATGAAGAACATTCAGTCTGAAGAACGGTCTCAAACTGAAAAGTCACCCATTCCTTCTCTCCAGAGATGCTGCCTGTCCCTCTGAGTTACTCCAGCATTTTGTGTCTATTTTCCCTTCAGGCAGATGCTGTTTGACCTGCTGTGTTACTCCAGCAGTTTGTTTTATGCTCAAGATTCCATCATCTGCACTCTCACTGAGTAGCAGTTTTTCTTTTTCTCAGGATCCCGTCGTTCGCATATTGTGGAGCAGATCCAATTGTTCCATGCTGAGTGAAACACAATGTTTCTTCCACTGCTACTTCATTAGGTGTACCCTGCTGTGCTCTGTGAAAAGGTCTGTTAATATAATGGCTTAAAACAAAACCCAATGGAAATCAATGAGGGATTTTTCATGACTGAATGTTTGTAGACATCATTGGCTTGAAATTTAAGCACTTCATGAATCACCGTATACTTTGAATATCAATCAGATCAATACGTTGTTGTTTGCATTACTCTCATGCTTGGAGAATTCCTGCAGCAAGAAGGTATGGTGTGACACTGACCTCAGCCTCCATGGAGAGAACAATTCAGGCTGAAGAGTGTGGCGAATGAATTTTCAACAGAATATTACAACTATTACGATGGCATCTTGGAAAGTCTAAGCCTGAAAATAAATTGTACCTTATAGACATCCAGGCCTGATGCGGTGTCCCGAAAGACTCTGTGGGAGAAGACTCTGCAGTTGGGCATGTTTTTGCTTCTTGCCCCACCATCCTTGATCCATACTGATTGTTATCAATTAGTGTTACTAGTGAGGCCCCCCACTGGAGTTACTAGCTCCACAGCAGGGAAACAGCTGGGAAAATAAAATCTACTGTTAATTTAATACATTGGATGGGCTTTGGTGGGCAATTGAACAGCTTTTTATAGTCTCTGAAGGTCTTCCTGATTATAGCAGTGCTCCTTTTAAATCGAAAAGCTCAAAGTGGTCTCAGTTCTAGTGACGCTGTTCAACAAAAATCATGATATGAAACTTTCTACTTTCTCTGGTTTATGTTGGTAAGGCAGATATAGCCACTGCACAATTAACATGGTATTTGGTAAGGACCTTTAAAGAGGGACAAACCTGAGCATAAATGAAAAGCATACCAACATTCCAGCTTTATTTTTACCAGCTAAAGATTCTGGCAAGAACTGTTCAGGTAAAATGGAAATTGGATCACATAGCCTTAAAAAACATGAGCTGTGTTAAGCCATTTCTTCATGACTGTTTCTCTTTTAATTGTCAACAGATTTCTTTGAATCCCAATGCCTCTATTATTATGCTGCTTTCTTATTGACCTATGCCAACTAACAATATAAATTGAGAACCCTAAATAACAAAGGCATGCAATTTTAATGTGAAAATAAATAAGATATCAGATCATTTAAATTATGACTTTCAAGTAATTGTAATCTGTGTTAATACATTAATATGAGTTTACACGTTTGTGCAAAAGCTTTGTGATGTTTTATGTGAGCATTATGTGTACAGGTACTGAAAGCAACTATTGCTGCACTGACAGCCCTTCATTGGACTGCAGTGAAAGCTTTGTTACAGTGATACAAGTCGTCCATGCCGACCAAAATCCTCCATCTAATCTAGTTCCATTTGCTCACATTTGGTCCATACTCCTCCAAATCTTTCCTATCCATATACCTGTCCAAGTGTCTTTTAACTGCAGTTGAAGTACTTGCCTCAACTACCTCTTTTGGCAGATTGTGTGGGAAAATAACTGCGGATGCTGGTACAAATGAAAGGTATCACAAAATGCTGGAGTAACTCAGCAGGTTAGGCAGCATCTTGGAGAGAACGAATGGGTGACGTTTCGGGTCGAGACCCTTCTTCAGACTTGGCAGTTTGTTCCATATATCTACCACTCTCTGAGTGAAAAAGTCACCCCTCAAATTCCTATTAAATATTGCCCCGCTCACTTTAAATCCATGTCTTTTTGTTCTTGATTCCCCTACCCTGGGCAAAAGACTCTGTGCGTTCACCCTATCTATTCCTTTCATGATTTTATACACCTCTATAAGATCACCTCTCATCTTCCTGCATTCTAAGGAATAAAGTCATAACCTGTCAAACCTTTGCCTATAGCTCAGGCCCTTAAGTCCTGGCAACATCCTTGTAAACCTTCTCTGCTACGTTTCCAGGTTAAAGTCTGGGAGCTGGGTAATCAAATATTGCCAGCTCCAGTGTTGCCTCTGAAGTAAAAACAGGATGATTAATGAAATGCTGGATCACCAAGCTTTTGTTGTATTGTGAACATATCTGGTGAACCCCACACCAAGTCATCATAGTTAAAATTAAAAATTGTTTAAAACCTGCACTGATAATGAAACACGACACTCTAATGTTACAGATTCAGCAAAACAAAATCACAGTATAGATTCTTTGAGAAACAGATCAATGCCTAAATGATTACCTTTCTAAACAAAAGATTTATGTTTCTACAATTGATGTTTCTGCCCACCTTTTCTCTTCTTATACAAACCAAGTCAATGGATCAAAATGCTGAAATCACGAAAACATTCAAGAAATGGTCATAATAGGTTTTATAATATGCAGCTACTAATGGAGAACTGATTCATAGCCAGAAACTCTGGACTGGAAGTACATTGTTTATTGTTTTAATTTAAATGGTGGGCTTATCACTTTTCGCTGAGCCAGCAAAAAGTCCTTCCTGCCAATATGCGGACATTGTTTCTGGAAGATCAAATGAAATGAAGGGAACGTTTAGTATGTTCCAAAGTGCTGGAGTAACTCAACGGGTCAGGCCCCAGCATATCTGGAGGACATGAATATGGGGAAAAGGCAGGAGAATGGGTTTAGGAGGGAGAGATAGATCAGCCATGATTGAATGGCAGAGTAGATGATGGGCCGAATGGCCTAATTCTACTCCTATCACATGATCTTATGAATAGGCCGCTTTACAGGGCAGGGTTTTTCATTAGACTAATTGTAGAACGGGAGAGAAAGCTGGAAGAGAGGTGGGTTGGGACACAGCCAGGCAAGTGATAGGTGTTATTAGGTGAGGTGGGTTTGATTGGCAGATGGTTGGATAAAGGGCAGAAAAGAGATAGACAATAGACAATAGACAATAGGTGCAGGAGTAGGCCATTCAGCCCTTCGAGCCAGCACCGCCATTCAATGCGATCATGGCTGATCACTCTCAATCAGTACCCCGTTCCTGCCTTCTCCCCATACCCCCTCACTCTGCTATCCTTAAGAGCTCTATCCAGCTCTCTCTTGAAAGCATCCAAAGAACTGGCCTCCACTGCCTTCTGAGGCAGAGAATTCCACACCTTCACCACTCTCTGACTGAAAAAGTTCTTCCTCATCTCCGTTCTAAATGGCCTACCCCTTATTCTTAAACTGTGGCCCCTTGTTCTGGACTCCCCCAACATTGGGAACATGTTTCCTGCCTCTAATGTGTCCAATCCCCTAATTATCTTATATGTTTCAATAAGATCCCCCCTCATCCTTCTAAATTCCAGTGTATACAAGCCCAATCGCTCCAGCCTTTCAACATACGACAGTCCCGCCATTCCGGGAATTAACCTAGTAAACCTACGCTACACGCCCTCCATAGCAAGAATATCCTTCCTCAAATTTGGAGACCAAAACTGCACACAGTACTCCAGGTGCGGTCTCACCAGGGCCCGGTACAACTGTAGAAGGACCTCTTTGCTCCTATACTCGACTCCTCTTGTTACGAAGGCCAACATTCCATTGGCTTTCTTTACTGCCTGCTGTACCTGCATGCTTCCTTTCATTGACTGATGCACTAGGACACCCAAATCTCGTTGAACTCCCCCTCCTCCTAACTTGACACCATTCAGATAATAATCTGCCTTTCTATTCTTACTTCCAAAGTGAATAACCTCACACTTATCTACATTAAACTGCATCTGCCATGTATCCGCCCACTCACACAACCTGTCCAAGTCACCCTGCAGCCTTATTGCATCTTCCTCACAATTCACACTACCCCCCAGCTTAGTATCATCTGCAAATTTGCTAATGGTACTTTTAATCCCTTCGTCTAAGTCATTAATGTATATCGTAAATAGCTGGGGTCCCAGCACCGAACCTTGCGGTACCCCACTGGTCACTGCCTGCCATTCCGAAAGGGACCCATTTATCCCCACTCTTTGCTTTCTGTCTGTCAACCAATTTTCTATCCATGTCAGTACCCTACCCCCAATACCATGTGCCCTAATTTTGCCCACTAATCTCCTATGTGGGACCTTGTCGAAGGCTTTCTGAAAGTCGAGGTACACCACATCCACTGACTCTCCCCTGTCAATTTTCCTAGTTACATCCTCAAAAAATTCCAGTAGATTTGTCAAGCATGATTTCCCCTTCGTAAATCCATGCTGACTCGGAATGATCCTGTTACTGCTATCCAAATGCTCAGCAATTTCGTCTTTTATAATTGACTCCAGCATCTTCCCCACCACTGATGTCAGACTAACTGGTCTATAGTTACCCGTTTTCTCTCTCCCTCCTTTCTTAAAAAGTGGGATAACATTTGCTATCCTCCAATCCACAGGAACTGATCCTGAATCTATAGAACATTGAAAAATGATCTCCAATGCTTCCACTATTTCTAGAGCCACCTCCTTAAGTACCCTAGGATGTAGACCATCAGGCCCTGGGGATTTATCAGCCTTCAGTCCCATCAGTCTACCCAAAACCATTTCCTGCCTAATGTGGATTTCCTTCAGTTCCTCCATCACCCTAGGTTCTCCGGCCCCTAGAACATTTGGGAGATTGTGTGTATCTTCCTCAGTGAAGACAGATCCAAAGTAACGGTTTAACTCGTCTGCCATTTCTTTGTTCCCCATAATAAATTCCCCTGCTTCTGTCTTCAAGGGACCCACATTTGCCTTGACTATTTTTTTCCTCTTCACGTACCTAAAAAAACTTTTGCTATCCTCCTTTATATTATTGGCTAGTTTACCCTCGTACCTCATCTTTTCTCCCCGTATTGCCTTTTTAGTTAACTTTTGTTGCTCTTTAAAAGAGTCCCAATCCTCTGTCTTCCCACTCTTCTTTGCTATGTTATACTTCCTCTCCTTAATTTTTATGCTGTCCCTAACTTCCCTTGTCAGCCACAGGTGTCTCTTACTCCCCTTAGAGTCTTTCCACCTCTTTGGAATAAATTGATCCTGCAACCTCTGCATTATTCCCAGGAATACCTGCCATTGCTGTTCTACCGTCTTCCCTGCTAGGGCCTCCTTCCAGTCAATTTTGGCCAGCTCCTGCCTTATGCCTCTGTAATCCCTTTTGCTATACTGTAATACCGACACTTCCGATTTTCCCTTCTGCCTTTCCATTTGCAGAGTAAAACTTATCATGTCGTGATCACTGCCTCCTAATGGCTCTTTTACCTCTAGTCCCCTTATCAGATCAGGATCATTACACAACACTAAATCCAGAATTGCCTTCTCCCTGGTAGGCTCCAGTACAAGCTGTTCTATGAATCCATCTCGAAGGCACTCTACAAACTCTCTTTCCTGGGGTCCATTTCCAACCTGATTTTCCCAGTCTACCTGCATGTTGAAATCTCCCATAACCACCGTAGCATTACATTTTTGACACGCCAATTTTATCTCCTGATTCAACTTGCACCCTATGTCGAGGCTACTGTTTGGGGGCCTATAGATAACTCCCATTAGGGTCTTTTTACCCTTACAATTTCTCATTTCTATCCATACTGATTCAACATCTCCTGATTCTATGTCACCCCTTGCAAGGGAATGAATATCATTCCTTACCATCAGAGCAACCCCACCCCCTCTGCCCACCTGTCTGTCTTTTCTATACGTTGTGTACCCCTGAATATTCAGTTCCCAGCCCTGGTCCTCTTGTAGCCATGTCTCAGTGATCCCTACAACATCATACTTGCCCATGAATAACTGAGCCTCAAGCTCATCCACTTTATTTTTTATACTACGCGCATTTAAGTACAACACTTTAACTTCTGTATTTACCTCCCCTCTCACATCGGTCACAATTGGCCTTGCCCTTAATCTCTTTTCCCCTCTAGTACTTCTGTTCTCATTCTTCCGAGAGTCTTCTGCAATATCTCCTGTATTCCCTTTGACCTCATCTTCATATTCCCAATTTGTTAACCCCTCCTCCCCACTACTTAGTTTAAAGCCACAGGTGTCGCACTAGCAAACCTGCCTGCCAGAATGTTTGTCCCCCTGCTGTTAAGATGTAACCCGTCCCTTTTGTACAAGTCACCCCTAGCCCAGAAGAGATCCCAGTGGTCCAGAAATCTAAATCCCTGCTCTCTGCACCAGCCCCTCAGCCATAAATTCATACCCTCTATCTCTCTGTTCCTGGCCTCACCAGCACGAGGTACCGGTAGCAGTCCAGAGATAATCACCTTCGACGTCCTACTTCTCAGTGCTTTTCCCAACTCTCTAAACTCCCGCTGTAGCACCTCCTTCCTCTTCCGCCCGACGTCATTCGTGCCCACGTGCACAACGACTTCAGGTTGATCGCCTTCCCTCACTAGGATTTTCTGAAGCCGGTCCGTGATGTGCTGAACCCTGGCACCAGGGAGGCAACAGACCATCCTCAAGTCCCTCCTGCTGCCACAGAATCTTCTGTCCGTCCCTCGGACTATGGAGTCACCGACCACTACGGCTCTTCCTGACTTCGGTCTCCCCTGTCGAGTATCCTTGCCAACAGGTCCGCCACTCGGACTGGAAACGTCTTCTGCCCCGACAGTTCCCAAGAGGGTATACCTATTTGCAATAGGCACAGCCACTGGGGTCTCCTGTAGTCCTCGTCCACTCCCCCCTGAAACAGTCTCCCACCTTCGCTCGACCTGGACCCTTGGCGTGACAGCCTCACAATAGGTCCTGTCGAGGAAACTCTCGCATTCCCGGATGGCCCTGAGGTCATCCAACTGCCTCTCCAACTCCACCACACGTCCCTTCAGGAGCTGCACCTGGACACAGTTCTTGCAGGTGTAGCTCCCAGAAGCTCCAGCGACGTCCCTGTCTTCCCACATCCTGCAGGAAACACACTGCACCAACTTTTCCACCATTACCTTGTGTCTATAACCAGTTCTGGCTTAAAACAATTGTATCCTCCTCACCTCAGCCTCCTCGCCGAAGACTCGCAGCCAAAGATGAAAATCTCCCCCTCAAAGAAGAAGCTAATCTGCTAAATTATCTGTTAATGTTCATAAGATCATAAGATCATAAGAGATAGGAGCAGAATTAGGCCATTTGGCCCATCAAGTCTACTCTGCCATTCAGTCATGGCTGATCTATCTCTCCATCCGAACTCCATTCTCCTGCCTTCTCCCCATAACCTCCGACACCAGTTAGTTAGTTCTTAAGATTGCAGTACAGTAGGGTTGAGAAGTTAGCTTCATTGTCAGATTACATAGATCATCGAACATAGATTAGGACAGCACAAATAGATTGCTTATCTAAAGCAGCATGTATCAATTCATGAAAGATGATTTGGATATTTTATTGATAATTTGACCTTTTCTGACTTGGGATGGCTCAGTTCATTCAATCTCAGGTTCCAGTGATCAGAATTAAGAAAACACAAACTGAAAGAAAGATTAATTTTCAACATCATTCAACTATTTATAAAATGGCCTTAATTAAACTGGCTCATGAATTAAACCTGACCTACATACTTTCTCAGGTTCAGTGGCATTAGTTGTTTTAAACTGTTTTGTTTTATGTGTGTTGACACACTGCCCTATATTTATGGAGTTCTGATGTGATATTACGATGCCGTTTTCTCATCCAACCTGATTAATGTGTATAGGTATTTACTAGCCATGGTAAATGATTGCATGCACAGAGGCTTGGTTGGTTGAATTGGAGAACAAACTGATTTTATGACCTAACAATGTTCGATGATATGTTATAGTTGATATCTAGAAATATGGAGGATGGCAGTTAAAACAAAAATAAAACAATGACTGAAAATTGTGTGGAAATTAGAGGCATAGAGAGATGCAGCACAGATGCAGATCCTTTGGCCCATTGAGTCTAGGCTGAATGTCAATCATCCATTGACGTTAATCGTACATTAAACCTAATTTTTATTCTCATCAACTCCCACAGTTTCAGCTCCTCGCCTGCACAAAATTGTTTGAAGACAAGCTTGTGCACAGCATCTATTTTACTATCTTATGGGAAAATATTTTTTCTTGTTAAAGTTCTTTGTATTTGTTGGATCTTTCACGTTGATGTCTGGTTCAGCCAGTGGGCACCTAGGAATAGAATGGGTGACAACCAAGAATAGTTTGGTGACTACTGGAGAGACAGTTGATGGCACAGAAAGACAGCATCTGGGACAGGATGGGTTGGCACCCCGGTCTGTGTCTTTCGTGAGAAAGAAACCCAATAAGCTACGGAAAGGCCTTAAGCCATCTGGCAAGAATGAAATGCTCGGAGAAGGAGAAAGCGGTGCAGTGCACAGGCCTTGAACCTGGTGAGACGCAGGAGGAGCCTGGCCAGGACTCACCCCACAGAGCCCAGTCCCTCCATGCACCAGAGTCCCCCAATCCCTGCAGAATAGTTATTAAGGGGCGGTTGCTGCTTGGACACAAGTCGGGGCCTGATCAACCCCTGCTGGGTCGCCTGGGCGAGGGTATCTGATATTATGAAACCTGAAACACCCCATGACCCAGGTCACATCACTGAGGATGCGTCCCAGCGCATCCAGAAGATGTATCTTTCACATAGCGCTAAATGAAGAGATCACGGCTTGCTGGTTGGATTCACCTCTGCACAGTCAGTTCAGTGGAATTGAATACTTAGAAGGTGGGAACAGTAGGTGGCCACTATGTTTGCTTGCATTTAACACGAGCAACCAAAGTCTTATGTCTTCCTCAATTAAAGCGTGTATTTTATTTTCAGCAATTCCATTTAGGTTTATTTTAGCAAGGACCATGAAAAAGTCATTAAAATATGTACAACATGGTCATTAAACTAAATAGCCACAAAGAACCAGCCTTCAAATACTAAGTAGATTTGGAGTTCTCCAGTTCTATCACATGTAAAATAGAGCACCTTGGAGGCACATTGATTTGGTGTTATTCTACACAGTTATGTCACATGCAGTTTGAAAGAAGCAAGGCAAAACTAGCAGGAAAATGAAAGAGACAGCATGAAAAGTGAAGGCAATGATGTAACTATTGATTTCGCAGCCAGTGATCTAATAACAGTCACAGCTGAAGAACCAGACTCAATTTTGCAGTCCATCATATACTACTTTAACTAACCATAAGAACTTGTCATTTACAAGAATATGGGCAGTATGATCTTGTAATGTTTGTAATGCATGATCCTGTCACTGAAGTAATGTATGGGGCACAAGCAGCATAATGCCGCCTGCCGTAAGCATGTCATTATTCTTACTGAGGTCTGTTGACCAAGAGGAGGGGTCTCATTATACTTGTGTCTGTGTCGCTTTGGTCTGGATGACTAGGAATAAAGAAAGGATCATCTGTAAGCTTGAAATATGACTTGTTTATTCAATTTCCAGAGCTGTACATTTCTCTAGACATATTCCAATGATTATTGATTGTGAATTCAAGTCAGTCATTAGGATAAATTTATGATAAATAATTTACGGAAGAAAAGACCATTTGAGCCATGAAGCATTTCTTTAATTACATAATTTCAGTCAGTTAAACTCAGAGGAAGACCTTCACAAATGTTTAAGATATTTGCGTGAAACTGCTGGCAATGTAATATTATAGACCAGGGTGCTGAATGCTTGTGTTTGAACCAGGGTCTACTGCACATATAATTTTCATTATCTACTTCCACATTAAATGCTTGTAATAATCTAACCTCCTCAGCCCTTTTGGGTATCAAATTTCAGAGATTCACACCCTCTGCGGAAAAATATTTATACGCACCTCCATTTGATATGACCGCACCTTACCTAATGACTATGTCCCCTCCTTTGCAAGTCTCCCACATAGAGTCTCTCACAATATTTCAGCATCTCAATAGACAACAGACAATAGACAATAGACAATAGACAATAGGTGCAGGAGTAGGCCATTCGGCCCTTCGAGCCAGCACCGCCAGTCAATGTGATCATGGCTGATCATCCACAATCAGTACCCCGTTCCTGCCCTCTCCCCATACCCCCTGACTCCGCTATCATTAAGAGCTCTGTCTAACTCTCTCATGAAAGCATCCAGTGAATTGGCCTCCACTGCCTTCTGAGGCAGAGAATTCCACAGATTTACAACTCTGAGTGAAAAGGTTTTTCCTCATCTTCCCTGTTATTGCCCTTCAGGATCTTGTACGCATTCTTTCAAATTCCAAAGAATACAGGTACAAACTGGTTAGCCTCTCTTGAATCATGGAATCATAGAAATATATTGCATGGAAATGGGCTCTTTCAGCCCACCGCATTTATGCTGACTGTGACGCCTGTCTGTGCTGATTCCATTTGTCTGCATTAGGCCTGTATTCCTCAACACCTTTCCTATGCAAATAACGGTCAGACAACACTCTCATCCCAGATATTAGCCTGGTGAATCTCCTTTGCAGCCTTGATCCTTTGGATTTTAATAGTGCACCTATCATAATTAGATGTGCAAATGTCCTGTACTGCATACATTCTGTGCATCATCATGTGCTCACTTTACAATGGTAATGAAGAGTCTTCACAAGTGCCTGAAAGGCGCAGTGCACCCACAGCAGAGGAGACGGTGGTTTAGAGGTACAGTAGTAAATGAGTGATTTTTCTACTCGTTTGTTTGCCATGAATACTTCAGATTTCTGTCACCATCTTTAAATAATAAACACATTTCTATAACTTAACCTTTCTCCCACTTCCCATAATCCCACCAATTCATTTTCTTAAGAACTTTCCTTATGTTCTTAAGAACATGACATTTCCTTTTTGTTATTCTTTCAAATTACCGATGAAATTGTTTTTTGTGTTTTTTTAAAAATTCAGCCTTGGGTCTGCAGGCTGTGGAAATGTGACCATTCTTTTGGAAACTGAAACATTTGTCTGTTCTAAACTGACACGATTGTGTTGAGTGATTGCCATTGCATTGTTAACAAATGGTTGAACAGGTCTCTAGGGCAGCACAGTGGCATAGCTGGTAGAGCTGCTGCCTCACAGCATCAAAGGCCTGGCTTTGATCCTGAACTCGGATGCTGTCTGAGTGGAATTTGCACGTTCTCCCTGTGACTGCGTGGGTTTCTTCAGGTGCTCCAGTTTCCTCCCACATCCCAAAGACGTGCACAGGTTAACAGGTTAATCGCCTCTGTAAACTGCGTTGGGAGTGGATGCAAAAGTGTTGAACTTTTCAGGTATTGCACCTTTTCAAATGAGACATCCTATGCTTTGTGTTCTATTATAAAATGTGTTCGTTTCTGGCCTAATTTCTATCAGGAGTATTCCTTTTGGTTGTGCTCACACATTACAGTATTTTAATCACCCACACTATCACTATCAACATCCTTATACCATTCACTTTAATGAACACATCCATTCATTTAATATTCAAGATGAATAGTTCTCAAGTGTGGTCAAACTTGCGAAGACTCCCATTATAAGAGATTGGCGCAGTTGCATTATCGCAGTCTCATTCAATGATGAAACAGTAAACTTGATGTGTGAGATAATTCAGAGATAAGTCAATGCCAGTTTATCTTTGTACTGCTCTGCATTCTCAGAGGTGCATATAGAGACTTTTCATCTCTCCCAGTAGAAACACCTGCATCCATCTATTTATAAAGACTCTGCAAGGTCAACTAAGCTGGGAGTGACGTTTTGCAATTTCTGTGCCTCGGCTAATGTCAGATTATTTTTTCTGTGAATGTACGTCACAAGTGGTGGGACATCTGAATTGTCTGCTCGCGAATTTCAGAGGGCATTTGAGAGATGACCACATGCGATGGATCTGGAATCACATGTAGACCAGGCCAGGCAGGATGGCAAATTTTCTCCCCTGAAGAGCACAATTGAACCAAATGGATTTTTAAGACAATCAGGTGGCACAGTAGCGCAGCGGCAGAGTTGCTGCCTTACAGCGAATGCAGCACTATAGAACCTAGGGACCCGGGTTCGATCCCGAGTATGGGGGCTGTCTGTACGGAGTTTGTACGTTCTCCCTGTGACCTGCGTGGGTTTTCTCTGAGATCTTCGGTTTCCTCCCACACTTCAAAGACATAGCTTAATTGGCTTGGTAAATGTAAAAATTGTCCCTGATAGGTGTAGGTAGTGTAGGTTAATGTGCGGGGATCACTGGTTAGCGCGGACCCGGTGGGCCAAAGGGCCTTTTTGTGCACTGTATCTCCAAACTAAACTAAACTAAAAAGGTGATTTTAGTGGTCATTGCTATTAAGACTATTCTTCCTAATTCCAAATACCAACTGTATCTGAATTGCACAACTGTTCTGGTGGGATTTCAACTTTGGTCTCTGGAATGTTAGTTCATGCATTTCAATTACCAGTCCGGAAACTTTACTGCTACATCACTATCATATCTCAGTTTCACATGCTCTATCACATTTACTTGAAATCTATTTGTAATAACATAGAATGAAAAAATAACGTTATTTCGAGCATAACGATTCCTCCCACAAATTTACACCAGTGTTTTGTAAATGGGGTTACAGTTCTGGTTTTGTCACATTGTGCATTACATTGAAGCAACATCTAATGATAGAAAATATGGTGATGAATCTTTTGTTTATTACTAAACTGAATTTATCAAAGACACCAATGCAAAGATATTCTGTGATACAAATATCTTTCCTATTCAATAAAATGCATCACCGGAAAGTATATTGTGAACCATAATTTCATTGCGGTCCATATGCTTGGCAGAAAATGCATTTTTTTTTTTTAAATGTCAGTACATGAAACTGTCGGTACATGGTTTGCAGTTATTCCATGGGGATAAACTGAAGCTGTTTTTAAAAAACTAAAAAAAGAATTTGGAAAAATCAGGTTTAATCATGTTTTATTGAGATGATGCATGTCAGTCCTGTGAAATAGAGCACATTTCATTTTTGGCAGTTAACGTAAATAGTCTGGAAGCCAAGTCAGTACTAGTAGGGTTATTACATTCAGCAGAAACATTTCACCACCCTTTTAATATGACAACAATGGTGTGCTATAAACATCAGAACCACTTGGGCTTTCTTATTAGGCATGATCATTTAGGGGAGTCAGACAATGTTTCTATAGTTCCTCTTAACTTCAACCTTAAAAGACAAAGACTCACAATTCAAACGGGATATTCCTGTTTCTAGCATTCATCATTTTGAAGGTTTGAGTGAGACGGCTATCCTCCATTAACTTGTAGGTGGGGTCCAGATCAGAGTTGAGGCTTCAAACATATTTCAGGACTCTTCAGGGCTGCAGGAAAAGATGGTTTTGCAGGTAGTTTCTATCTAACTCCCATCCTGTTGTTCAGTTTGAGAAGAGGATGAGGAAGGGTCTCGGCCCGAAATGTCACCCATTCCTTCTCTCCAGAGATGCTGTCTGTCCCACTGAGTTACTCCAGCTTTTTGTGTCTATCTTCGGTTTAAATCTGCATTTGCTGTTCCTTCTTACAAGTGGATGAAGAAGACAGGATTTCTTTAATAAAGCAATATTGTCTCACAAGACTTGTCTGGTTCAATCTTCAAAAGGTGCATTGTTCATAGCAAAATAAATATGAACGTGTATGAGGAAAGGAAAAGTTCCCCAACCAAAATTCTAGGGACATGAATTTATAGAAAGTGGCAGTAAGTTAAAAGCCTAACTGATACCAAGGTTTAGGTATATACATAAACCACAAGAGTCTTGGATCAGAGTGTACAGCACTTGATAGGATCAAAGCTCTCTAACACTCCCTCCGGTACTGTCATTCTTAGTAAAAAAAGTGCAGTAAACATCACTGTGACAGTGCTTCTTTAGAAGTACTTTTGTATCTGATGGTATCTCTTACTTATGAGACGAGTACATCTGTTCAAAAATGGAGACAAATATTTTGCTTGGTCTAAATGTTTCAATCATAAATGAAAATGCATGATTTTATTTCATTTTATTGACTTCAATTTCCATTCAGCTTGCTATAAAATGTCCTGAAAATATTACATTTAATTGCACAAAGCATGATTTAGTTTAACATTATGTTTTAATGTTCCTTAACAAAGTTTATCCGTAAAAGCGATATATATGCCGTATGAGAGAAAACGGGTAATTATAGACCAGTTAGTCTGACATCAGTGGTGGGGAAGATGCTGGAGTCAATTATAAAAGACGAAATTGCTGAGCATTTGGATAGCGGTAACAAGATCATTTCGAGTCAGCATGGATTTACGAAGGGGAAATCATGCTTGACAAATCTACTGGAATTTTTTGAGGATGTAACTAGGAAAATTGACAGGGGAGAGTCAGTGGATGTGGTGTACCTCGACTTTCAGAAAGCCTTCGACAAGGTCCCACATAGGAGATTAGTGGGCAAAATTAGAGCACATGGTATTGGGGGTAGGGTACTGACATGGATAGAAAATTGGTTGACAGACAGAAAGCAAAGAGTGGGGATAAATGGGTCCCTTTCGGAATGGCAGGCAGTGACCAGTGGGGTACCGCAAGGTTCGGTGCTGGGACCCCAGCTATTTACGATATACATTAATGACTTAGACGAAGGGATTAAAAGTACCATTAGCAAATTTGCAGATGATACTAAGCTGGGGGGTAGTGTGAATTGTGAGGAAGATGCAATAAGGCTGCAGGGTGACTTGGACAGGTTGTGTGAGTGGGCGGATACATGGCAGATGCAGTTTAATGTAGATAAGTGTGAGGTTATTCACTTTGGAAGTAAGAATAGAAAGGCAGATTATTATCTGAATGGTGTCAAGTTAGGAAGAGGGGATGTTCAACGAGATCTGGGTGTCCTAGTGCATCAGTCACTGAAAGGAAGCATGCAGGTACAGCAGGCAGTGAAGAAAGCCAATGGAATGTTGGCCTTCGTAACAAGAGGAGTCGAGTATAGGAGCAAAGAGGTCCTTCTACAGTTGTACCGGGCCCTGGTGAGACCGCACCTGGAGTACTGTGTGCAGTTTTGGTCACCAAATTTGAGGAAGGATATTCTTGCTATTGAGGGCGTGCAGCGTAGGTTCACTAGGTTGATTCCCGGAATGGCGGAACTGTCGTATGTTGAAAGGCTGGAGCAATTAGGCTTGTATACACTGGAATTTAGAAGGATGAGGGGGGATCTTATTGAAACATATAAGATAATTAGGGGATTGGACACATTAGAGGCAGGAAACATGTTCCCAATGTTGGGGGAGTCCAGAACAAGGGGCCACAGTTTAAGAATAAGGGGTAGGCCATTTAGAACGGAGATGAGGAAGAACTTTTTCAGTCAGAGAGTGGTGAAGGTGTGGAATTCTCTGCCTCAGAAGGCAGTGGAGGCCAGTTCATTGGATGCTTTCAAGAGAGAGCTGGATAGAGCTCTTAAGGATAGCGGAGTGAGGGGGTATGGGGAGAAGGCAGGAACGGGGTACTGATTGAGAGTGATCAGCCATGATCGCATTGAATGGCGGTGCTGGCTCGAAGGGCTGAATGGCCTACTCCTGCACCTATTGTCTATTGTCTATTGTCTATATGTGTTTCCTTAGATAAAGATTGCAGAGTATTATGATCACATTGTATAATGCATAGAAATGCATCCTAAAGAGATACAGTACAGAGGACCCTTCCTGGTTATATTCAAGACTGTGAGAAAGAGATATCTTAAGTGCTTGACATGCAAAGAGTTATAGGTGTAACTGGTGCGATGACAGATCTTCAGTAAATGCTTTTTCCCCAAAATTTCAAACATTAGAGGGCATAAAGTTAAGGCAAGAGGAGGAAAGTTTAAAGGATATTTGCGAGGCAAGCTTTTTTATGCAGAGAGTGGTAGGTGTCTGGAACATACTGCTAAGGGAGGTGATGGCAGCAGATATGATAGCAGCATTTAAGAGGCATTCATGTAGGAGCATGATAAGGATAGACCATATGCAGGCAGATGAGATTAGTTTAAATTGGCATCATAGTCAGCACAGACATCATAGGGAGAAGGGTCTGTTGCAGTACTGGAGGCACAGGGGAGCCTGTAGCAAAATAAAATGGAGAGCAACTGGAGGAACACAGCAGGACAGGCAGCATCTGTGGAGGGAAATGGATGGTCGACATTTTGGGTTGTGATCCTTCTTCTCTAGACTCCAGTCCAGGTGACATGTTGGCATTCTATCCAGTTGGCGTGCTCTTCCTGAATCCCATGCGATCTAACCTTCCAGAGCAGCCTTCCATGCGGAACCTTATCAAATATCTTGCTGAAGTCTATACAGACAATTTATATAGCTTTTCCCTCATCAACCTTTTTGGTTACTTTAAAAAACTTTGATTCGTAAGACACAATATCCCATGCATAAAATCATGCAAACTATCTCTAATCAGTTCCTGTGTATCTAAATGGATATATATCTTATCCTTCAGAATACTCTTCAGTAACTTGCCTACCACAGATGTTAGGCTCACTGGTCTATAGTTCCCAAGCTTTTCCTTGCGGTCCTCCTTAAATAGAGTCTTAATGTTAGTCACCCTCCATCTTCTGGCACTGCACTCGTGTCTACAAATGATGCATGTATCTCAGTCAGGGTGCCTGCAATTTCTTCTCTAGCTTCCCACAGTGTCCTGGGATATATCTGAACAGACAGGAGATTTATCAACCTTCAAGTGCCATAGGACATTCACCACATATATGAACGTATTACGGATGGTCCTCAAGACATTTCGTTGAACTGTCTCAAGTTCCCCAGTCTTCATGTCTTTATCCAAAACAGAGGAGAAATAATCATTGAGGATGTTGCCCATCCTTTGCGGCTCCACACAGATATCACTGCTTCCGTTTCTGAGGGGTCCTTTACTCCCTCTAGTTACCCTCTTTCCCAATGTACCTATAATATTTCTTTGGATTTTCCTTAATATTATCTGCTAGAGCAATCCCCTGCCCCCTTTTTGCCCTCCTGATTTCCTTTCTAATACGCTCCCCAGTTCTGCAGGAATACATTTGATCCCAGCTGCCTATGCCTGTCCCATGCCTCCTTCTTTATTCTAACCAGAGCCTCAATTTCTCTCATCATCCAAGCTTCCTTACTCCCACCTACTCTTCACTCTAACATGCATGTAGCATGTAAACGCCTCCCTTTTTCCAGACGTTCCTTTGCCCACAAACAACTTACTCCAATCAACTTGAGCAAGTTCCTGGCTGAAACCATCAAAGTTGGCCTAGCCCCAATTTTTAACTCATGGGGCTGCCTTTATTCATCCATGACTGTTTTAAAGCTAATAGAACTGTGGTCATTAGTCCCAAAGGGCTCACTCATGGACGCTTCAGTCACTTGCCCTTCCTAATATCCCAAGAGTAGATCAAACTTTGACTTCTCCTATGAAGGGCCCTCTGCATATTGCCAGAGGAAACTTTACTAAACACATTTAACAAATTCCACCCGTCTAAGCCCATGGCACTACGGCAATCTTATTCTACATTGGAAAGGTCACATCCCATACTATGACAGCCTTATTATTTTTGCAATTGCCTGCATCCTCCTGACATATTTGCACCTCCAAATCCCGCTGACTATTTGGGTGCCTGTAGTACGTTCCAAAAGGGTGATCATTCCCTTTTTATTTCTCAGCTCCACCCATACAGCCTCACTGGGCAAACATCATTAATGTCATCTCGGACCACTGCCGTGACATTCTCCTTAATCAATACAGCAACACCCCCTCCTATTTTATCCCCACTATCACTCCTGCAGCACTCGTACACTGGAACATTAAGCTGTCAGTCTTGTCCCTCTCTTAGCCAGGTTTCTAAAATGTCTGGGTCTTAATGGATAGCTTTCTGTTGAGCCTGAAAGGAGTACCATTGCTTCAACACTAACTGAAAAATATGGCCCGCTGCAATTGTCTGCGAGAACTATGCAAATTAAACTAACGAATATTGGCGAGATGGCGAGAGTTTCATTTTTGAATAATAAATGATATCTTAATATAATTAAAAATATTGGGCGATTAGTTTTGCTTGTACACATCCAATCAAAGTTACATCAAAGAAGCATCTGAAACCACATATGTTGACATGAATTGCCCTTTATGCTCTATTACCCACAATGCTATTGGTCAGTAAGGATGCAGCTCAATTAGTTTGGACTGTGATTTATCCTGCTTGCTAAGCACTTTTGGCCAGTAAGCATGGCAGGGTTTCACAATTAGATCAAAAGATCAATCCTAATGTACCATTTTCTCCTGACCTCACTGCTGTAATAAAGTGACTGCTATTCCCACAGGCCCTACTCCAAACCCATGTACTGATATTTCTAAATTAGCTGACTCTATGACCTTGCTAGTAATTGCATTAGTTTATCAATGTTCGACACAATTTAAAGCTCTCTGATATGTAGTGTGGTGTTTATCTCTCAACAGCTCAAAAGAGAAGGGTCTGAGGCACTCTTTAGAATATTTACCGGGGAAAAAAAACTGTTCGGTTTACCATGACATGAAAGAAAAAATAACAATATCTTCCAGTCCAGATTCTGTGGGACTGAACAGGACTTTGATCATAAATAAAATTGTATCATATATCAATGATATTTTGATATACACAATGTATTTATACTTGTTATATATTTTTTCAAGTAAATATTAAAATAATATATAATTCTTCAAAAAACTTCATTTGTTGCATTTTTTTAACACTGATTACTTCCAGAGAACCATTTTCTTCATCAATTTCAGATTTCAAATATCTTTAGACTAAATATTTGGACTGAAAAGTATTCGGTATCGCCAATGAGCATTTTACATAAGCTGTCAAAAGACTAACACAAATGTGCATTTGGCAGCGGCTAAAACTTGATTCCACTTATGCAGCAAAATATGATGGCTTTCTTTTAATTGGTGACCGTTTTCATCTTTTTCTCACCCTCCTAAATTTGCTGATGTGATATGACTGCACCAGAAACCCCCACCAGCATAAACATAAACATTTCAGTTGAAATATTTAATGAAACATAATCAGTTTTGCATTGCAAAAAAAAGCAGTGGAACCACTCCACTGGTCATGCAGCATCGGTGGTAAGAGGAACAGGTTTTCTTTTAGGTTAAAGACCCTCTAGAATGTTTTATTTTTATAGTATTTCTCAATCCAGGACTACTTGCCTTAGTTTAGATTTCTGTTTATTATTATCACATGTACCGAGGTACCGTGAAAAGCTTTGCTTTGCATGCTATGCAAACAGATCAGATATATTACACATAAATATATTCAAGTCAAATGCAAGTACAATAGATTGAGCAAAGGGTATGGTGCAGAATATAGTTCTCAGCACTGTAATGCATTGCTCCATAGACAAAGTCCAATGTCAACTGGTATAGAGGTGAATCAGACACCAGCTTGTGGAAGGATCATTCAGAACACTGATAACAGAGGGGAAGAAGCTGTTCCTGAGTCTGATAGTGCACATTTTCAAGCTTCTCTACCCTCTGCCCGTCAGTAGCTGGAAGAAGAACGAATGACCAGGATGGAACGTCTTTGATTATGTTGGCTGCTTTTCCAAGGCAGCGTGAAGTGTAGATGGAATCAATGGTGGGAAGTCTGGTCTGTATGATGGATTGGGCTACATCTACAACTCTTCTGCGTCTTGGGCAGAGCTATTCCCAAACCAAGTTGCAATCCGACAATATTTTTAGGGAGTTTTGTTAAAAAAAAGTAGGAAGTTGCAATACCCCAAAATTATACATCCTACTTAACGTTTTTAATTTAAAAGTGAAAAATTGCGATGGTCTTTGAACAATTATCGGAGAATTAGACTCTATCCCTTCATCAACTACTTCCACACATGTATGTTTTTCCTGTGGGATTAATGGGTCATCTTAGTGACTTTGTCATAGGTTTGGATCAGTAGCAAAAAAGCAGTTTCTAAGTTTCACCCCAAAAAATTTAATATGCCAAACAAGGATAAAGAAGTCTGGATTTATTTTTCAAAAACTGGAATTGAATTGAAAAGAGAATTGAAAAATAAATTATTCTGCATCTACCAGGCTATAGTTCACCCATCAGATTTTAATATTGACATTGGATCCCTGCAATTGGAATCTGTAGAGTGTGTGGATATGTGATGTGAATGTATAATGTATGTGCATGTGCACAGGGTAGTTATAAATAGCGGAATTAACAAGATATATGTGTTTTAGAGGCACTCCGTGTCTCTTAGTGATGCATTTAATTCTTAGAATTAAATGTTATAGGATTGCTATATGTTTTTTTACTGTTTCTTATTATATTTGATATGCAGATATAATAAGAACTCACACATGCATTACGTTGGCAATGAGGATGTAAAGAATAAGGTTTTCAGAGAAAAATATTTTTGATAAACATCCCTGGAAGCCACCGGCATCAATGTTTACTGTTGTTTGAGGCTCGGGCAGTTTTGTTTCTGGTTTAGTTGTTGAGCGAATCCATTCAAAAGTGTTAAACACATGGATTACCTCAGTGGATCTGGCGTACATAAATGCGGCACCGATGGAAAAAGGCACAGTGGAATTCTGAAGAATTTGCTTCAATATGAGATGTAGTTCATAGTCCCAGTGTGATGGAGAAGGTTAAAGTTCCAGAATATAATCTGAAGCACATGGATGTCGCTGGAGTGTAACAAAGGCCATTCCCTACAATTTGCATGGGAATTCAAAATGGTAAACTGCTTTAAATGTTAGAAAAAGAGTCACACCCTGAACAAGCATGTCCAAGGCCAAGATAATGCTAAATGTAAAAAAGTCACAGAGAGTGAATACACCAAGGACTGAAGTTAATGGGAATAATAGAGAATTGTGCTTCCAGAGCTTTAACACCAGCAATTGCAATAATGAGAAACAGGATAACTTTAAGACAAAAGTATGGTTATGTGATATATCAACATCAACACTGGCATGGCAGCTGGCTATTCGATCATGGGCAAAAAGGTAAGTGATCAAGGAAGGTCAGCCAATATTGAAGAATGCAGTGAAGTTGATAGGCTATTCAGGTGAAGTACGAAGGACTTAGGCTTGTTGAAATGATTAGTGAGTCACAATAATCAGCTAGTCACAATAATCAGCAGATAGATCCCCAGAAGCGGTTGGATCTCTCCTAGAGTTCAAGTTCCTTGAGATCAGAATTCCACACCCCCAATTCTCCGAGCCCACCCTTGCAGCTCCACACTGTGCCAACCCAACTGGGCTCATGTTCTTGGTCTGTAGCCACCCTTGAATGGTCCTGACCACTTGCCAGTCAAAGCGTGTTACCAGGTGAGCATGTGGCTGGAATTAAAAGACATTTGTTGGAGTCAGAACTCCACAGCTGGGAGGATCTGAGATGCAGGATTCCTGACTCCAAGTTTTACCCCCAATCCACTTCCCACTCAGTTTTAATTTTAGTTTTAGTTTTAGTTTATTTTGGTTTAGTTTATTATTGTCACATGCACCGAGGTAAAGTGAAAAGCTTTTTATTGTGTGCTATCCAGTCAAGGAAAAAAATATACAGTATTACAATCAAGCCGTCCACAGTGTACAGATAAAGGATAAAGTGTACAATATTTAGTGCAAAATAAAGTCCGATAAAGTCTGATTAAAGATAGTTCAAAGGTCTCCATTGAGGTAAACGGGAGGCCAGGAATGCACTCTAGTTGGTGAGAGGATGATTCAGTTGTGTGATAACAGCTGATAACAAGATGGTGGCCATTTTTTTTCTCTTTTGTCTCCCTATAAAAACAGCCTGATATAGAGAAATTTCCAGTACTTTCAACTGCTTTTTGAGATTGTGCAAGAGCAGTCTGAAATCATCAAGGAGAATTTAAGTAGCAAAGCCTCTTAAGAGGACAATAAAATCATATTTTACACTTTAGATGTTTGAGTCACAGAGCCATACGGCATAGGAACTGGATCTTTGGCCCACCATAGCTTTGCTGACCATCCAGTGTCAGTCTACATAAATCCACTTTACCAGCAACATGTCCTGACAATTCAAGGATTCATATAAAAAATATTCAATATTAACTATGTTGAAAAAATCTTGCTGGAAGACAACTGAAGTACTTGGCCACTACCTACAAGCCTGATGCTGTAGCATGTAACTGGGGAGATGCAATTAATGAAGATTAAAATCAGAAATCCAGATAACACATAACAAGAGGGGATTCTATGAAGTCAGGTGATTGCAATTCTGCTAATCTTAGCACAAGAATACTGCTCCAAATTGAACACTTGAGAATTGTTAACCTTTTGATCTGCTTCACTGTTGTGACAAAATTACTGCCCTGTTGTAGGCTTATATATTGTGCAATATCATTCCAGTACTGGTTTTCTAGCACTTTCCACAATCTTTGTCTATAGTGATTGAGAATGTGCAATTTTATTGTTAATATGTACTATCCACAGAAACATGTTTCAAAGATTAATAATTATAATTTCCTATATTTATCTGTCTATTGGATTTACCAGAATTTTACCAGCATCACCAGATTTATGTCCTGTAACGACAGGCCTAAGACACACAGGTTAAACCATAGGCATTATTTTTTATTGAGTAAAAGTTGGCACCTTTACATAATCCAGTAAATTTATTGAGTTTCAGGTGCAGAAACCTGGTGTATTTGGGATTAGTTCCCTGTTTTATTTGCATCAGGTGATGAATTAGTACACTTTCTCTCATTTATTACTGGAAATCTAAATTCAAGCCTTATTTTCTCTTCCATCTGGGATTTGCATTATGATGTATTTTTAAATAAATATTTTCACCACCCTTTATTTTCAGAGCACAGGCATAAATTGTTAAACTGGAGTAAATGTTTTGTCTGAAGACGGGTCCGGCACCAAAAGGTCGTCTGTCCATTTCCCTTCACAGATGCCGTCTCACCAGTTGAGTTCCTCCAGCAGTCTATTTTTTGTTAAACATTTCATCATCTCCAATCTCTTGTGTCTCCAAGTAAACTTTCACAGTTTAGTTCCTCATCTGATCAGGTTTCTTGATTAACAGCACAAACTATTATTGAATACTTATAGTTAAGTTAATGAGCAAGTATAAAATAATTAATAATAACATTTGAAACAAACTATCAGTTTTTGACAATATATGATCAAGCAGTTATCCTACAGAAACTCAGATACAATTTTGAAGCAAAACACAAAGTGCGGGAGGAACTCAGTGGATCAGTCAGCATTTGTGGAGGGAATGGAGAGACGACATTTCAGGTCAGGAACCTTCGTCAGACAAAAAGTTTACTCTGGTTTTGTCTGTGCTGTGAAAATAAAGCATAATGAAAATATCCATTTACAAAGATTGTGCTTCATGTATCATCATTGAAATCCCATGGAAGAGTGGACAATAAGGTCAAAATTCAGATTTCCAAGGCTAGTGATAGAAATTGTTCTAATTCATCATCAGATGTAAATAAACAGGGAACTACTATTTTATTTAATCTTAATTTTGAGTCTGAAGAAAGATCCTGACCTGAAACGTTGTCTGTCCCTTTGCTCCAGAGATGCTGCCTAGCACTTTGTGTTTTGCACAAGATTCCGCATCTGCGTTTCTTATATCTACAATTTTATAGACACAGCTTCATAAAATTTACCCATAGCTGATTGTACATATTCATCTAGAAATTGGCTGGCACCTGGACCTTTCACAGAATAAGCAGAGAAAATCAAGTATATTATTGGCGACACATTATGGGGGTAGGGACTGTCTTAGAGAAAATATTTTTAAAGGGGATGGAAGACTGAGGGCACCTGTCAGAGGAATGTTGCGATCTCAGATTGAATGGATGAATGATATTTATTGGTAGGAAATGTCAGTTCTAAAGGGCATAACTTTAAAGTCAGAGGGGAAAAGATTAAAGGAGATGTGCAGGGCAGGTTGTTTTACAGAGAGTGGTAGATGCATTGAATGCGTTGCCAGGGGTGGTAGTGGAAGTAGATACAATAATGGCATTTACGCGTACGAGCCTTTTAGATAAGTTCATGACTATTCAGGGAATGAAGGGATATGGATTATATGTAGGCAAAAGGGATCGGTTTAATTTGGCATCATGTTCAGCACAGATATTGTGGTTTTAGGGCCTGTTCCTTTTCTGTACTGTTCTATCTTCTACTTAGGGAGGCTGGGGCATTGCATTTGGGTGTTGGGACGGGAGGATGTCTTTGCCATCAGGTTGGGTTTCAGAGGTTGGGGTGGCAACTGGGGTAGAGGTGTTGATGGGCCTCACTGGAAAGCTGCATGAAAGGGTTGAGTTGTCAACGTAAAATTGACCTATCTTCTCAGTGAAGAACACCTGTCATGGGACTGCTCAACAGGTATCCTTCAACGAATAACAGAACAATGATTGAAAACACATGAATAATTGGTACTGTCTGTGAAATATACCTGCATCACCAACGTACAAAGAAGTCACACCTAGGCATGCATTGCATGCTGATGGATGACATTGCTTTTGTCCAGAAGCCTCCATGTGCAGTGCATCAAATGCACAAGGAACACGGAAAGGACTTAATGCACCATGATTCATGTAGCTATTTCCTGATTTTCTTTAAGGAAAACTTTCCACACCAACTCAGTTGCGTTGCACCAAAAAAAATAATAGTCATATTTTCTGTTGCCCAGTATCATGGATCATTAACATTTGGATTATTCCACCCTCCTGCTTGAAGACAGGAATATATTGGCTCTGCACCTGTATTCGCCCTTCACTGGCATGGTTTGGTGCAGGTTCTAAGCAGGACGGAAGTGAAACTAGTAGGACGACTAGACGGCAGCGAATCTAGTAGGACATTCAAACACTTTGGCAGCCGTTAAGTCTCATGGCTCAGCTAAATCCGCTGCCACAGGATTTCTGCAGTGAGATTTGCCATTTGTGTCCAGATCCACAAGACTTTGCCAGTCAAGTTACAGCTGGCTTCATTCAGGAAGTTGCCACTGATATCAGGAGGGGAAGGAGGGCAGTTTGCTGCTCTGAGGAAATTCTGGCCTTTTATTTAACCAGCAGTGGATACCATTCTAGCAGGTTCACCACATGTGCAATGTGTCATGCTCGCTTTGCTTTGTCCAGTAAAACATACCACTTGAGAGCAGACAAAACTTACTCAATGGAAGAAATTAAATGTAGGCAATAGGTAGCTTGGGATTTCATCCTCTTGTATTCTGGTTGGAAGTCAAGTGTTAAACCATTTAAAGTACTGGGCTGCCCCTCAAATTAATAATTAAATTATAGATCCAGCAACTGAAGAGATGAATTATAGATATGAAATAAATAATAGATAAAATAAAAATAACAAACACTCATCTCAAATGAATGTAGAAGAAGCAAACATTTTAAAAAATTTATTTGTCATTAAAGTTAAATATTCGAATCTGGGTAAAACTTGGTGTTACTTGAGACAAGTACATTTCAAAACAATTTCGACCTAAGCAGAGTTAAAGAGCAGAATGTATAAATTGCATCGTGTCATATGATTATAATGATTTTATCACCAACACTGCAAATCATTCATTGACATTTAAACAAAAATCTAATTTAGCCCGAAGAATTTTAAATGCAAAATGCGACATTAGATATTGCATTTACTCCATTTCAGTGGCGCTGCTTACACTCAAATACAATCTGGAAAATAATTCACTGCTTCACTCTTAGATCTGAAAGTGATTCGATTTCTAGTTTTTGTGACCCTAGAAGTTGCAAATACAGATGTACAGAAGAGAACACAGGTAATAACTCAATAACACATTTGATTAACATTGAACAAGGAACAGTAGTATTGCTCTGAATTATGAGTTATCATTTTAACCATCAGGGATAGCTTACCCAATCTATTTGCTGAGGTTGTAACAGTTTTAATGGATTTATTAGGTTATTACCTTAGTTTTCTTAGGTTGCAATGTTACTATCCATAACAACAGATACAATTAGTGATGAGACAGGATCATTGCCTGTTTCTCATTAATTTAGTAAATTATCTCATGAAACACTTTAATTTTGTCCCATTAACAGGCTGGTAATTTAATTGGCTATGACTATTAAAAACTAGTTGACTCTTCACCAGACACTGTCTTCCAGAATCTAATTCTAAGCTTTGCTGATAACATGTTTATACAGTGTTAGTCGTTTAGAAATGAAATACAACCCGATGAATTAAATCTAAATACAATTAAACAAAATAAGTCGTAGATATGAGGTGGATTAAGGTAAATTTAGGATTCAGCCTTCATATGGTTTCAGTTATTTTTTCTGAGCTAATAAAACATTTCAACACATTGCAGACCAGCATGCCTGCTATTTTATCGCTCATTATCACAATCATCTTCTGGTGGCCCAGTGCTTGATACTGCAAAATTTAAGCCAAACTTTCTGCAAAATGGAAGCAGTTTCCCGTGGAAATGCAAGAATTTATTTTGCTGATGACTCGCAGGACTCTCCTGCAGATATCCTCTGGTGCAGGAACAACCTCACAGCTGATCAGAGATGAGGCACAAGCTTCCTCAGTTTCCCAGCAATTTGGCTTGGAAAATTTCTAGCTAAACCTGTGTCAGTTCAGTGACTCCATTCATTTTGGGAGAGAGGAGGATGATGGCAAAACTAACATTGCTGTTGGACAACCACTCCCACCCCATGCAGGACACTGTCACTGCACTGAGTAGCTCCTTCAGTGACAGACTCCTTCACCCCAAGTGCGTCAAGGAGAGATATAGGAGGTCCTTCCTTCCCGCTGCTGTGAGACTGCACAACCAGCACTGCTCCCAGCAGACGAGTCAACAATAACAGCTAAGAACACACAGAAAACTGATGACAATTTATGTATCTTTTATTTATAATGAATAATCTCTTGCTCTCTTGCTATCCACTTGCTGCTGTAACACTGTAAATTTCCCCGGTGTGGGACAAATAAAGGAATATATTATTATTATTATTATTATTATTTTAATGGAGAGGAAAAGTGATAGAGAACAGTAAATATCTCCATCATTTTCTTTTACACATTTTAAGATTGTTTCAATGCATTCAATTGCATTTAATTGGGAAAGGGCAAATAAGGCTGGCTAAGCTATTCCATGACCAACTCATCCAGGAAACACAATGAGACCTGGGTGTGCTTGTACATCAGTCACTGAAAGTAAGCATACAGGTACAGCAGGCAGTGAAGAAAGCTAATTGCTTGTTGGCCTTCATTGCGAGAGGATTTGAGTTTAGGAGTAAGGATGTCCTATTGCAGTTGTACAGGACTGGTGAGACTGCAGCTAGAGTATTGTGTACAATTTTGGTCTCCCAATTTGAGGAAGGACATTCTTGCTATTGAGGGTGCAGCGTACGTTCACCAGGTTAATTCCGGGGATGGTGGGACTGACATATGATGAAAGAATGGGTCGACTGGGCTTGTATTCACTGGAATTTAGAAGGATGGGAGGGGATCTGAAAGAAACATATAAAATTCTTAAAGGATTGGACAGGCTCGATGCAGGTAAAATGTTCCCGGTGTTGGGGGAGTCCAGAACCATGGGTCGCAGTTTAAGAATAAGGGTTAGGCCATTTAGGACAGATGAGGGAAAAATTCTTCACCCAGAGGGTTGTGAATCTATGGAATTCTATGCACCAGAAGGCAGTGGAGGCCAATTCACTGGATGTTTTCAAAAGAGAGATTTAGCTCTTAGGGCTAAAGGAATCAACGGATATGGGGAAAAAGCAGGAATGATCATGATCACGTTGAATGGCGGTGCTGGCTCGAAGGGCCGAATGATTACTCCTGCACCTATTTTTTCTATGCTTCTAACCAATATTCCTCATTCACCAATAATCCTGCACTACTCTTGCTCTATACATTATCATCCCAAGGACACATCAGCAAGGACAAAATAAAACCTGACACAAAATCAGTCTTCAAGATAAAACAGAAAAATAAAAACATTCTGAATTCTGTATAGTTAATTACCATGTTTTCCCCTTTACCTGCGGCGTTACTGGTGTTGGTGCCTTCCTACCTGCTTCCTCAAAGGCTGCATCCTGCTTGGGAATGACTTATTATTTATATGGAAGCGACCAGATTTGGACTCACAGAACACCTCAGTATCTAGATGGCTCAACTTCAGGTATATAATTGTGAATGGCAGCCATCTACTTTGATGGTCTGGTGAGTAATAGTAAGAATGGGATCATAAATGCTGTCCATCTGTCAGAGGTCGACCGACGCAGACTCTTTACTCTCCTGGTCAATCCCGTGGACTGTCATTAATCTGGAGAAAGATAGATGCTGGAAAGTTGCAGCAGCCTGAACACTGGTATCCACAGCCATGATAGCTGGAGTCTGGTGTGACCTGGTAGCAAACTGAGATGGAAGAAATAGTTCTATGTTTACCCGCAGACCTCACACACTGGTTGAAACATTGGGTATAAAGGATCCCGACCTGAAACATCACCTTTCAGTGTTCTCCAGAGATGCTACATGACCCACTAAGTTACTCCAACACTTGGTATTTTTTTTGTTCAAGATTCCTGCGTCTGTAGTTCCTTGTTTCTAATTGATTGACTTCTGCTTGTGGTGGATGAGATACTGGATAGGGGATGCTTCCAAAAATGTTCTAAAGGAGAGGCCTTTGGCTATGCTATTGAAATTGCATCCATGTCACAAGTTCACAAGTTATAGGAGTAGAATTAGGCCATTTGGCCCATTGAGTCTACTCCATCATTCAATCATGGTTGATCCCTGCCTCCTAATCCCATTTTCCTGCCTTCTCCCCATAACCCTTGACAGCCGTTCTAATCAAGAATTTGTCTATCTCTGCCTTAAAAATATCCACTGACTTGGCCTCCACAGCCCTCTGTGGCAATGAGTTTCACAGATTAACCACCCTCTGACTAAAGAAGTTCCTCCTCACCTACTTTCTAAAAGAGTGCTCTTTACTTCTGAGGTGATGACCTCCGGTCCTAGACTCTCCCACCAGTGGAAACATCCTTTCCACATCCACTCTATGCCTTTCATTATTCCGTAAGTTTCAAATTGTCCATTCCACTGGAACTCCTATGGTTCAAAGAGTTGGCAGCTGCATTAAATGACTCTCAGCCAGGTCACATGCATGTATCCATTGGCTCAGCATGATCCAATACTGCCGTCAGACTATCGATGGTATTCAGTGGACTCAGTAGCTGAGATGAAGTCTGGGAGTATTGATCAAGTTACAATATGGCTTCATCTTCTGGCTTTAGCACTTTCATCTGGAAAAGTTTAAATTCTTGTCTGTATGACAGAAAAAAGCATAATGCTAGGGATATGACGAGACCATCCATGGACGTAGTGTCAAGCAAATACTGGATCAAACTTGAGAGGCTGAATAACTCACTCCTGTTCCAATGTTAATGTATCACTAATGGTTAGAAATTCATCACCAGTTACAAGCAATAACACAGAGCAGAAAAGTGGCAGAAGCATTTCACTCAGCTGCCATATATCGCTTCCAGAGATTTTAATAGAACTAACTTTCAGAAATTGAATGCAATATACACATCTACTATGGTGCATACTGAGTATGTGAAATCAAGAACTAATTTCTGCCTCTCAAGAGTTATACCGCGTTGTCCTTGTCGTCTAAACTCCATTTAGTTATAAGATTTCCCATCCACCAGAGGGCAGAAGTGGTCTTCATAGGACCTTGGATCTAAAGGTCAGTGCTTTCAACTGTGCAGCACTCCCGAAGTACTGGTCTGATAAATCTGACATAATAAATTTTAATCTGGGTTGAAAACAGATGAAACTTGCTCATTGCAAACTTTATACTCTTTTTTTCATTTCATGGCTACATTGGATATAAGACTATCGATGGTATTCAGTGGACTCAGTAGCTGAGATGAAGTCTGGGAGTATTGATCAAGTTACAATATGGCTTCATCTTCTGGCTTTAGCACTTTCATCTGGAAACGTTTAAATTCTTGTCTGTATGACAGAAAAAGGCATAATGCTAGGGATATGACAGAAATTACTTTTTGATTTCACATATTTGATTTACTTTAGGCAGAAATTACTTTTTGATTTCACATACTCAGTATGCACCATAGTAGATGTGTATATTGCATTCAATTTCTGACAGTTAGTTCTATTAAAATCTCAGCCTTGAGAAGCTGAATAATTTTTCCATACTTATTTGTAAAAATTAATATTAATTTTTTGTAAAAATTAATATTCAACTCAGAAGCTGTAGCTCTGATTATGTGGCCCTGTGCAACAAGCAACACTGAACAACAAATATTGCCTGATCTCCCACCTCTTCAAACCAAATGAGGAAAATGAGGCACGGTGTGTCTTTGCATTGGTTGCCACACATTCCAAACAGGGATGTTGTGTTATAACCTCTCATGATACTGAACATGCCAAAATAATGAAATAATTTTGAAGCATAATCATCTATTTCAATGTAAGGCAGTTGGCATTTTGCACAGTGCAAATGATTAGATACTGTAGGTCTTTGTCAATACTGGTCTACTTTGATAAAAAATCAGAATGCAGCTTAATGTTTCACCCCAAAGGCAGCAACACAAAGAGTACAGTATTTCTTCCGTGCTCTACCAAAACACTAACCTAGATTGTGTTTTCAATTCTCACATATCCTTCAGGCTTAGAGCAGTGAGTGATATCGCTAAGTGTCAGCTGACATGTATTAAGACCAAGAATGTTCCATTTTTCCAGCGCATTCTTCTTACCTTAAAGAACACAAAATTCATGCAAGTTGTAAATCAGTTATCAAGAAAGAACTTGCTACAAAAACCATCAGGGCTGCCAATGAAGTATTAAACAAGAATATTACCATAATCTACCAAACCCTCAGACTGACTCTACTAAAGTTACAAATTAAATTGAGGCTTATAATTTTTCCATACTTATTCCACGGTAATATATCACTTTTAAAAGCAAATGCAGTTGTGTAAGGAAAATGGGTTTGACTTATGTGAACTACCAAAAGCATAATTTCTCCAACATCAATAATTCTTTAATTGTACGTTCTAAACATACATCGTGAGATCTAAATCATTGTCTGAATTAGGCATGAATATATTTTAAATAAACAGATGAACCAAACCGCTAAAATATCAGAAAGATATTTATCCTGGGTCTAAATTCATATTTTTAACACAAAACTTAATAGTTATATTCTAAATTGAATTGTTTTTAACCTCCATTTCTCACCACGCTTCATTCGAAATTCATCAATACTCCAACATATTTTATGGATTTAATAATACCAGGATCGTTGCTTGATAACTAATATACCTTAAATGCTAGAGTGTGCCAAACCAATGGACCATTAATTCTATAATTTCCTCTCCTCACTTAAGTACATCTCATTGAATTTTTTTTTCAGTCATTAAAATCTCTTAAACAAACCCTTGCGTTAAAACATTGTTATGCTGAATTTAATTATCATTTTCAACCTGTTGGATGCAATTAACTTAGAGACCACAGCAGTGTTGCTCTAGGGCACTGTTGTGGTGAATGACCCATATATTGGAGAGCCCTTCTGATTATGTGGAATTATGCAACACTGACTTCCCTGCATATCAAGTTCTCTATTTCTGTCCATTAGACATAGGTTATAGCTTGCCATCAGGGGAAATACTAAATCACTGGATAAAGAGGCTGACATAAGGCATTGTCAGTGTAGCATCAGCACAGATCAGGACTGTCCCAAAGTTTTTATCATGGGGCAATAGGACATTATAGCTGAGGTCAAAGGCCACACCAGATGTGACCAGGCAATTACTTCGGTCACACTTTGCTGTCACTCAAGGGACATTTGATAAGCACTGTGTGTGTCACTCTTTAAAGGCACCATCACAACCCAATTACAGAGGCTTTGCATTAGAAGGGTAATCAAATGACATCTGTATTGTGTTCAATAAAACACTCCTTCTGCGTCACACAAAAGTGTTCCGGTATCTTCGCTAACATTATTAGATGCTTATAATGTGAGCTGGGTGGAAATTGCAGTCATCAACTGTAGATTACCTCTCGATAAACTGATTGGAATTACATCCTATTTGTTAATCCTTTGGTGTTAACACCATCCTAGCTTGATTACAGCAGCTGATACAGAAATAAACTAAAAATGGAATAAAACACTTCTGAGTTCAAAGATAAGGACATCATGTCAAATAAAGGTTCAAATAAAGCAATGAGTTCAGATTATAGCTATAATTCTTCTGGTGTTTACAAAGATACTTGGGCTCATCGGTTAGTTACCCTTTTAATGGGTCCCAGGTATCCGTTGTTCTCCCTGTAATGAAGGAAAGTGAGAAATTTATTTCTTGATGTATTACATTTAACTGCTGCTTGAACTAGAACAGCAGTGTAGGCACATTTTGCACAATAAATGCTTACACTCACATTACTTAGAAATTCAGATTTAAATTTTACTTTATTTTTCTTTAACACAAAGATGAACGAGCTGAGGGTTTCTTGGTCCTGCTTCGGTAGTTTTTTATCACCCAGTTAGAAAGCAGTGAATATGTTTGCTTGGGATTATTCTTTATAGTCACCCAGGAAAGTGCTAGGGCCATATTTAGTGACATCTATAATCATTTGACCAGTGGGCGATTAAAGTCTCGGATTGCCTTACTTTCACGACAAAGAGCTTCGATGTGAATGGACTTGTTACATCATGGCCTGGTTCAGCAACTCAAATGCCAAGCTGTTCTTAGAACAGCTTGTACTGGAGCCTACCAGGGAGAAGGCAATTCTGGATTTAGTGTTGTGTAATGAACCTGATCTGATAAGGGGACTCGAGGTAAAAGAGCCATTAGGATGCAGTGATCACAATATGATAAGTTTTACTCTAAAAAATTGAGAGTGAGAAGGGAAAATCGGAAGTGTCAGTATTACAGTATAGCAAAGGGGATTACAGAGACATGAGGCAGGAGCTGGCCAGATTTGACTGGAAGGAGGCCCTAGCAGGGAAGACAGTGGAACAGCAATGGCAGGTAATCCTGGGAACAATGCAGAAGTTGCAGGATTAATTTATCCCAAAGAGGAGGAAAGATTCTAAGGGGAGTAAGAGGCACCCGTGGCTGACAAGGGAAGTCAAGGACAGCATAAAAATAAAAGAGAAGAAGTATATCATAGCAAAGAAGAGTGGGAAGCCAGAGGATTGGGAATCTTTTAAAGACCAACAGAAGATAACTAAAAAGGCAATACGGGGAGAAAAGATGAGGTTCGAGGGTAAGCTAGCCAATAATATAAAGGAGGATAGTAAAAACTTTTTTAGGTATGTGAAGAGGAAAAAAATAGTCAAGGCAAATGTGGGTCCCTTGAAGTCAGAAGCAGGGGAATTTATTATGGGGAACAAGGAAATGGCAGACGAGTTGAACCGGTACTTTGGATCTGTCTTCACTAAGCAAGATACAAACAATCTCCCAGATGTTCTAATGGCCAGAGATCCTAGGGTGACGAAGGAACTGAAGGAGATTCACATTAGGCAGGAAATGGTGTTGGGTAGACTGATGGGACTGAAGGCTGATAAATCCCCAGGGCCTGATTGTCTGCATCCCAGGATCTCTAGAAATTGTGGACGCATTGATAATCATTTTCCAATGCTCTATAGATTCAGGATCAGTTCCTGTGGATTGGAGGGTAGCTAATGTTATCCCACTTTTTAAGAAAGGAGGGAGAGAGAAAACGGCAAATTATAGGCCACAGTCTGAAATCTGTGGTGGGGAAGATGCTGGAATCAATTATAAAAGACAAAATTGCGGAGCATTTGGATAGCAGTAACAGGATCGTTCCGAGTCAGCATGGATTTACGAAGGGGAAATCATGCTTGACTAATCTTCTGGAATGTTTTGAGGATGTAACTAAGAAAATTGGCAGGGGAGAGCCGGTGGATGTGGTGTACCTCGACTTCCAGAAAGCCTTCAACAAGGTCCCACATATGAGATTAGTGGGCAAAATTAGAGCACATGATATTGGGGGTAGGGTACTGACATGGGTAGAAAATTGGTTGACAGACAGAAAGCAAAGAGTGGGGATATATGGGTCCCTTTCAGAATGGCAGGCAGTGACTAGTGGGGTACCGCAAGGCTCGGTGCTGGAACCGCAGCTATTTACAATATACATTAATGACTTGCATGAAGGGATTAAAAGTACCATTAGCAAATTTGCAGATGATACAAAGCTGGGTGGTAGTGTGAGCTGTGAGGAAGATGCCATGAGGTTGCAGGGTGACTTGGACAGGTTGTGTGAGTGGGCGGATGCATGGCAGATGCAGTTTAATGTGGATAAGTGTGAGGTTATCCACTTTGGTGGTAAGAATAAGAAGGCAGATTATTATCTGAATGGTGTCAAGTTAGGAAAAGGGGACGTACAATGAGATCTGGGTGTCCTAGTGCATCAGTCACTGAAAGGAAGCATGCAGGTACAGCAGGCAGTGAAGAAAGCCAATGGAATGTTGGCCTTCATAACAAGAGGAGTTGAGTAGAGGAGCAAAGAGGTCCTTCTGCAGTTGTATAGGGCCCTAGTGAGACCGCACCTGGAGTACTGTGTGCAGTTTTGGTCTCCAAATTTGAGGAAGGATATTCTTGCTATTGAGGGCGTGCAGCATAGGTTTACTAGGTTAATTCCCGGAATGGCGGGACTGTCATATGTTGAAAGATTGGAGCGGCTAGGCTTGTATACACTGTAATTTAGAAGGATGAGAGGGGATCTTATCGAAACATATAAGATTATTAAGGGGTTGGACACGTTAGAGGCAGGAAACATGTTCCCAATGTTGGGGGAGTCCAGAACCAGGGGGCCACAATTTAAGAATAAGGGGTAGGCCATTTCGAACGGAGATGAGGAAAAACTTTTTCAGTCAGAGAGTTGTAAATCTGTGGAATTCACTGCCTCAGAAGGCAGTGGAGGCCAATTCTCTGAATGCATTCAAGAGAGAGCTAGATAGAGCTCTTAAGGATAGCGGAGTCAAGGGGTATGGGGAGAAGGCAGGAACGGGGTACTGATTGAGAATGATCAGCCATGATCACATTGAATGGCGGTGCTGGCTCGAAGGGCCGAATGGCCTCCTCCTGCACCTATTGTCTATTGTCTATTGTCTATTGCCCAGGAATGAAGCAGATTACAAAAAGTGGTCTGGTCCAACATGGGTACTGACCTCCCCACCATTGAAGGGATCTATAGGAGGCACTGTCTTAAAAAGGCAGCCAACTTCATCAAGGACCCATACCATCCAGGCCACACTATCAATTCACTCTTGCCATCGGGAAGAAGATATAAGCTTCTGAAAACCGTGACCTCAGGTTCAGGAACAGCTTCTTCCCAACAACCATCAGGCTATTGAACACTACAATTATCAATTAAACTTTGAACTACTAAATGTCTTGGATGTACTAGGGACTTTTGGCTTTTGTTTTGATTTGTTTTGCAATAATATATATTTTAAATTTATTGAGCTTTTTTTGTTTGTTTTGTCACGTTAAGTATTGAGTACCATGTTTGCAGACCTGTTAAGCTGCAGTATTAAGAATTTCATAGTTCCGTTTTGGTACGTATGACAATTAAACTTGACTCTTTCTCTTGACACGGTTGCCTTTAGCACAAGAAAGCTTCACAGGCATGAATTCCTTTTTTGGAATACAGTACAGTCACTGTGTCACTGTTTTTCAGGCAAATATGATGGTTGATTCAAGATGCCAGAAAGGATTTTGAAGTGTGTAATTTGTTTTTGAATCAATGACGTTAGTTAATGGACCAGCGTTGTCATTAGGGAATTCGAGGAAGTTCCACACCTGAATGTCTTGGCGGTGACACCAAATGTGTCTGACACCATTCCCGTGTTCCCAGTGGTGGTTTCAGCGGGGAGGGTGTGGTGCCTGGTAAGAAGTGGGTGAATTCCACATTGTGAGCTATCTGCTGTTGGAAATGCCGACCATGCTCAACAATTGATCTTGCACTTCTATTTAATTGCATAGAAAATGAAAATATGCATCTTGCAGTTGAATTTCTCGGCCTTGCTTTGAAAATATCCAAAAGTGCAGTGTAAATGTTAGCTGTGATTATTAGGGGCAGGGTGAGTATTGATGGAGTGTGTAAAAAAATAACTGCAGATGCTGGTGCAAATCGAAGGTATTTATTTCACAAAATGCTGGAGTAACTCAGCAGGTCAGGCAACATCTCAGGAGAGAAGGAATGGGTGACGTTTCGGGTTGAGACCCTTCTTCAGACTGATGTCAGGTGGGTGGGACAAAGGAAGGATATAGGTGAAGACTGGAAGATAGAGGGAGATCTGGGAAGGGGGAGGGCAAGAGAGGGGCAGAGGAACTATCTAAAGTTGGAGAAGTCAATGTTCATACCACTGGGCTGCAAGCTGCCCAAGGGAAATATGAGGTGCTGCTCTTCCAATTTCCGGTGGGCCTCACTATGGCACTGGAGGAGGCCCATGACAGAAAGGTCAGACTGGGAGTGGGAGGGGGAGTTGAAGTGCTTAGCCACCGGGAGATCAGGTTGGTTGAGGCGGACTGAGCGAATGTGTTGAGCGAAATGATCGCCGAGCCTGCGTTTGGTTTGGTTTGGTGGAGAGAGTAGACAGGAAAGCCAATAAATAAGGCATTATTTCCCCTCATATACAATAACATATTCTGATGGGATTTACTCTGTTATATAAAAGGAAAGGCATGAAAAAACTCAATTAACAATTTTTACATGGAATTAGTATGTTTTAAAAGTTATTGAAAATGGGAAGATGAGGAATACATCTAATTTTCTTGGTGTTGGTGCCTGGAAATATTATTCCCAAAGCACAAAGATCAGAAATTAAAGGGAACCTGGGCACCACAGCTCCGATCTCAGGATTTTCAAAGTTGCTTTCTAAATGCATCTGCACCACCATTGCATTATTCACAGGCAAAGTGTTGCCATGGATCTGAGCTGCAGAGGCATATTCCCAGAAGTAATGCTTGGGCCCAATGTCAGAACCCCTCTATAAAGTTAAGATCAATTGATCTCAATCCTTAAGCTTTCTCAGAGAGCATGGCTGGGTCAGAGCCTTGTGGAACTGCAGGGGTTACGCAATATTAATAACCTCAGTCTTTCAGCCTCAAATTGCTGATGTTGCTTTAAAAAGGCAGTCAGAATCGGGAGCATCAAAAGAAAGGTCTAGTGTGTACATCTTCTTGAAACCTGATTGGAACCGGCCGCAAGGCAATGCAGTCCCGAAATATGAGAGGGCTACCTTTTATTTCAGGCATCCTTGGGACCTTTAAGCCTGGAGGCCTTTGCCTTCTGTTCTCCAATAGCAGTGACTGAGGCCTGAGGCGAATGTCCATGCCTGCAAACACATTAATGTTTCAGCCTCCATTTCCTGGGGCAAGGCCGTGCCATGGGATAACCCTGCAACCAGGCCATGTTATCAACCTAAGTCAGCTAACTTGGGTGTTGAAATAAAAGCGGAAAATGCTGGGGAAACTCAGTAGGTCAGGAAGCTTCGATGGAGATTCAGGTCAAGATACATTTCTATGGAAGGACAAAAAAGTTCTATTGCTCTGAGTAATGTCGTTTAAAACCTACTGTGAAGAGGGCCGCAGTGCTTACCTGCTGTGCGATCCAACTCACCCTGCAGTAATCAGAAAATGGACAACCTCACTATTTTGTTTCTAACCTGATATGAGGCAGAGGCAGACATTATTGGGTCCATTCTATCTGCAATCAGATTAAGGAAAGTTTTAGGTACAGTACATTACAGTCTGAGAAGTTATTGCCCAAAAAGCAATTCCTGGTTGGTAGCACCGATAGTACTAAATAGTCAGTGATCTGGACTTTTAAAAAGCCTTTGACAAGGTCCCACGTGAGAGATTAGTGCGCAAAATTAGAGCACATGGTGTTGGGGCTAGGGTATTGACATGGATAAAGAACTGGTTGGTAGACAGTAAAGATGATAGAGCGGAGCAAGATGGACCACTCCGTCGAAATCGCGTAGACTGAAGTGTAGTACGCAACGGAGCAGAAGGTCCGCCATTTTAGTAAGCAAAGCCCATCGTTCGTTATGCCTCTCGCAGTGTAATCAGTGTTGTGGGGGAACAGTATGTGTGATGATACCATTAAAATGCAGAATATATCTCATCTATCAATTCACATTTTTTTGTTATTTTTCTTTTTAAATGTTTTTCCCTGCTTAATTTCTCTGATTTTATTCTTTCTTATTGTTTCTGCCCATTTCCCCCTCACCCTTCCTCCCCAGCTCCCTCTTTTGTGCAGTTTCCCTTGTATTGCTCAAACACACACTCTGCACAAATGTAACTTATTTTATACATATATATATATAAAATATATAGATTTTCTCAGTGATCAGAAGCAACTTTGATTTGAAGCAACGCTCTATTTCTCTCTTCATCTTATTTTTCACATGATGTACATAAACCATAAAGGCGATTTGGCCTTTATGGTTATGTATGTATATATATATATATATATATATATATATATATATATATATATATATATATATATTTATTTATATTCAGTCATGCACACACTTCTGAGCACATGGTTCTCCCTACCATGATGACTGTTCTCTCACATACATTTCATACCCATACACATTCGCAATCAGTGACATCAAACCTATTTCCAGAAATCCAAATATTGTGATTAAAATAACTATGAACACATGTCAAGATATTTATTCATTCTTTTCATTCTATATTAGTGTAATAAAATGTAATGCATACATACCTACACTGATACAGAAGTTCTAGCTTTAGACATGAATAATGTACATTGCTACCATAGTTTAGTTTTGAATTTAACATATAATTGAGGGGGTCGGTGCAATATAGTTCTAACCTCCTCCTCCCCCCTCCCCTCCCCCCTCCCCCCTCCCACTTCCCTCCTCCCCTCTCCCCCTCCCCTCCCCCTCCACAAGCCTCCTCCCCTCTTCCCTACCCCCTCCCTCCATACCACACTTAGCCTAACACATGAGGCCTGACTTTCCGGGCATTTGTGTTTCCTGCTTCTTTAGTTGGATTTGCTACATTGGGCAATTAACAATGTGTAATGGGGCAAATATGATCACAGAAACATGAAACAGGGAGGTCACACATCTTCTGAAAGCAGTGGAGAAGTACGGTGCTTCCCCACATCTTACGATCCCTGTCGCCAATGGCCCACCTGAGGATCCAGTTGTTTGTCAAAATCTGACTGATCTTCATGGAAAGTCACTGTAGCTACCTGGTCTATGAATGGGACGGGAACTGGGATGATCAGTGGTGTCAAGCACCCACTAGCAGTTAGAGTCATAAAGGCATAGAGTGATACAGCATGGAAACAGGCCCCTCGGCCCAACTTGCCCACACCGTCCAACACGTCCCAGCTACAATAGTCCCACCAGCCCGCGTTTGGTCCATATCCCTCCAAACCTGTCCTATCCATGTGCTTGTCTAACAGCTTTTTAAACATTGGGATAGTCCCAGCCTCAACTACCTCATCTGGCAGCTTGTTCCATACACCTACCACCTTTTGTGTGGAAAAAATTACCCCTCAGATTCCTATTAAATTGTTTCCCCTTCACCTTAAACCTATGTCCTCTGGTCCTCGATTAATCTACTCTGGGCAAGAGACTATGTGCTTCTACCGGATCTATTCCTCTCATGGTTTTATACACCTCTACAAGATCATCCCACATCCTCCTGCACTCCAAGGAATAGAGTCCCAGCCTACTCAACCTCTCACTATTGCTCAGACCCTCTGGTCCTGGCAACATCCTCATAAATCTCCTCTGTACCCTTTCTAGCTTGACAACATCTTTCCTATAACATGATGCCCAGAACTAAACACAATCCTCTAAATGCGGCCTCACCAACATCTTATACAACTGCAACTTGACCTCCCAACTTCTATATTTCCACCAGTTGCTTTGCAAAGGGAGGGATAAGGCAAGAAGCAAGTGAATATTTTTTCCTGCTTCGAGAAACTTTCTCTTGTCTCTTCTGGCAGTGCTGCCGACTTCTATCAGGTTTTGGGGAACCACCGAGATGGGGAACAAAGGAGGATCCAAGGCAGGGGAACCGCTGAGAACTAAGAGAACCACAAATGGAATGTGTTAAAAACGGTTTGTGTTAAAATGAGATACATGTAACTATGTCAGCACTCTTTATGTGGTTGATGCCAGTTCCCTTCGTGGTCACCTCTAATGTTCCAATGGTGTTGGAGGTCTGCGACATGCAATAAGAAACGGACAAAGTCAGGATTACAAGAATTGTGTCCCCTCTCAATTGCGGGTGAGAACTTAATCATCAAACGCGGGCAGGTGGGACGGGTGTGGCTGGGACATGTTGGCCGGTGTGGGCAAGTTGGGCCAAAGGGCCTGTTTCCACACTTGTATCACTCTCTGACTCTATCATGTGGCAGGTTCTCTCGGTGTTACTACAAGTGTAACCCAGGCCGTGCCTGATCCGCAGTGACATCACCTGTTTAACTGGAGCGTGAGAATGTATCTTGTCTGCAGAGATGCAACTTACAAACCTCCAGAAGAAGTGGGGGGAATTCAACTATTGAGATCATCATCCGGATGGCTTCATTTGTGCTCGCCCACTTCAAGCTGTGGAATAACTGTAGGTCGCCAAAGACTAAGTATGGGCTGACGTTTGATCTGTCCCACTGTTATGATGAGACAGGCCATGTCGCCACAGAACAATCCATTCAGTTGGACCATACAACATCATGTGTCCCTCCGAGAAAAGTGTCTTTGCAGGATACCTTGATGCCCTGCAGGACAAGATAGATCCTTACCTACTATAGCCTAGAGGAAGCCATTTGGCCCATCAGCCCTATTTCCCCTCCTTATCTCCATGTACCGCTGTAACTACCTTTCTCAGATGCCCACCATCTTCCCTTTTATTTTGTTGCCACCTACCTACACTGAGGTTAATATATGGTATCCATTAACCTACCAGCATATAGTTGGGCTATGGGAAAGTTACTGGAGCTCATGAAGAAAGCCCACGTGTCCACAGGTGGAACTGGTAGATTCCACATTGACAGCACCACATTGAGTTCACGATCATGCTTGGGTCGCCGGAGCTATGAAACAACGGTGCTGAAGCTTGTGGAACACTTCCATAAAAGGACAGTCAATGTTGTTTTGCAGACCGCCTCATCATCAGAATTTTCAAGTAACCATCTAAACCTCGCTTGGCTCTCTCTCTCTGAGGTTCTTCCCGGTCCCACCGCATGTGGCCTTGAAGCGACTGTGGTGCAGATCATTCACTTTCTTCTAGAACATGCATCGAGTCAGAGTCATACAGCATGGAAACAGGCCCTATCTGCCCACACCTGCCAACATGCTCCATCTACACTAGTCCCACCAGCCGGTATCCCTCCAAATCTATCCCACCCATGTACCTATCTAAATGTTTCTTAAACACTGCGATAGTACCTGCCTCAACTACCTCCTCTGGCAGCCTGCTCCATTTACCTACCATCCTTTGTGGAAAAAAGTTGCCCTGTAGAGGCTATTAAATCTTTTCCCCTCGCCTTAAATCTATGGTTTGCAATTCCCCTACTGGGTAAAAGAGTCTGTGCATTTACCCTATCTATTCCTTTCATGATTTACCTTCCTCTCGAAAATCACCTCTCATCCTCCTGTGCTCCAAGGATTAAAGTCCTAGCCTGCTTAACCTCACCCATAGCTCAAGACCTCAGGTTCTGGTAACATCCTTGTAAATCTTTTCCACACCCTTTCCAGCTCAACATTTCCCATAACATGGTGACCAAAACTGAACACAATACTCTGAAGGTGGCCTTATCAATGCCTTGTGCAACTGCAACATGACCACCCAACTACTCAATACTCTGACAAAGGCAAAGGTGCTGAAAGTCTTCTTGACCACCCGATCTACATATGACGCCACTTTCAAGGACCTTATGTACCTGTACTTCATCTGCTCTACAACATTCCCCAGAGCCCTGCCATTCACTGGTTACGTCATGGTTTGACTTACTGAAAATGCAACACTTCGCACTTCTCTGTATTAATCTCTATTAATCATTCCTTAGCCCACTTGCCCAACTGATTAAGATCCTGTTGCAATATTTCACAGCCAAACAGCAAACAGCAATGGGCCCAGCACCGAACCCTGAGGCATACCATTAGTCACAGGCCTCCAGACTGAAAAACAACCTTCCACCATCACCCTCTGCTTCCTTCCTTGACGATCTTGAAAGTATACACGATCTTGGCCCAGGTTAATCTCAAATGGTTATAAACACTGGACTCTGTGTTCGTTTGGCTCACATAAACATCGAATGCTGCTGGAAGATTGTAGCTGAAAATGGTCTTCCAGTATGAAGAGCTCTCCGTAGCCAAATATTGCAGGTAGGTACATTCTGAGGAACACACTGAAGCTTGGTGCAACTGCCACAGAAGTCCTTATAGAAAAATAAATTCCATTAACTTCTTTAAGGATCAGTGCTTCACTTGCAATTCAGCTGTCATAACAAAGTGTAGTAAGCAGCATGCATGCTGTGTTCTGTCCTGATACCGTCTCCAGAAAGCATTAGATATAAATAATAAGGCCTCATTTAGTTTAGTTTAGTTTAGATTAGAGATACAGTGCGGAAACAGGCCCTTCGGCTGACCGGGTCTGCGCCGACCAGCGATCCCCACATATTAATACTATCCGACACACACTAGGGACAATTTTTACATTTACCTACATACTTGTATGTCTTTGGAGTGTGGGAGGAAACTGAAGATCTCGGAGAAAACCCACGCGGTCATGGGGAGAACACACAAACTCCGTACAGACAGCACCCGCAGTCGGGATCGAACCCGCCTCTCCAGCGCTGCAAGCGCTGCAAGCGCTGTAAGGCAGCAACTCTACCACTGCGCTACTGTGCTGCCCCATTGTAAATGGGGATTGCCAGTTTTGGGGGTTGAGGGTAACCTACATAATCCAAATGGTGATATGCATCCCTGGTATCCAATCAAACTGCACTGCAGAATGGATCTCTTTGCATTTTCTTCTCATCTGCACCAAATTGTGCTGAGCAATTTCCCTCCTTATAGGTCCAGGGTATATTATAACTCCCATCATAGGGACATACGTTTTGTCTAAACTGTGGATCAATGGCAATCAATAACTTCATGGTCACATCTTTGTGATGTAGAACTTTTACCTAATACACCTAGCCAGCAAATCTATGGTGGCAGAGATTTTGAGATTGCAGCATGTAATTGGGACAAATAACATTTGCTATGGAGAAATAGAAGGAAAAGAATAAAAAGGTTTGGAAATATTTAAAATGGAGGCTGGTGCGACATTATCAATTCAGTTTCTGTGTAATGGGTTTAAGCAGCCTTTGCATTTCTAATGCTTGATGCAATTGCATCTGTTTTAGACCAAAACATGCATAAGAGCTTTGTAGTCTGATTGCCTATGGGCACAAAGCATTGGCATATTCATTGCCAATGAATCATAGCACAACTCAAATGCGTCAGTACGGTCTTGTACTGATTCAATTTCTCCTGCTAGACATACCTCTGGCAGTGTAATTAAAATATGTATTATTAATAAAACTACATTTAATTCATATTTTTACAGAAATGGTTTGGGTATTATATTGCAGGTATTTGTAACTTGCATTGTTAGGCAGCTTTTGAAAGAACGGCATTGGTGCAAAGTGAAATTTTGCGTGAAATCTCGCTCACGATTGAAAAGATAAAACTTCCAGGATGAAACCGGTTTGATCATTAAATACGAATCAATAGCAGGATAAGAATACGTAGTCGTTTTTTTTGCCGCACATTATATATGATCAATACCACATAATTAAGGGTAATTTGTGCAGAATGTATATGAACCGCCGTCATGGATGTGACGTATGCCTTAAAAGCTGCCTCTGTTGATTTGTGTACTGTTGGTTCCCTTTGAATGCAAAATATCAAGCACGGGGAAAGGGTGTGCTAAAGTACAATGTGCCATTCTTTGGCAATCCTTTAGTGTTCTTTTCATTGAATATAACATGGTAATTGAGAATAAATGCAAAATATTAGCACAGGCATGCTTTAAAAAAAAATGATGCTATAGTGGTTGCTGTAGTTTGATGTTCAACATTGACTGTGATTCATCTCATATGATACATTTAATAAAACCTTAGATTTGTTTTAATTAAGTGTCTTATTAAAGCACATCAAAAGCTTCATTCAATGGGCTAATGTCTGAAATGTAAAGGGCTAATAGTTTGGGTGTCATGAAAATTCTGTATGTACCAGGGGAAGAAGGGAACAGGGTCATAGCAAACTGGCTCAGTGTTTTCCCTCTATGCGTTATCAGCAAACTGAGATTATTATTCACAAGGGCATGTGAACGATTACCAAAGGAATGGCTTAGTTGTGGTGCTCACCCAGATATTGCAATTCCAATATGGAGCGATTCCATTTCTCCCAGCTCTTTACTTGGGTCTGCAAATCTTTCATCGGTACTCTCCAGCAGTGTCTTTAAGGACAATTGGGTTGGATGTGAATGTTTAACAGAATTCCCTGCAGTATATGCAGCTGCCTATCACAATCCAGTTTGACAATGGGGCTTGATACTTGTCATAGACCACATTATCCTGGATGGCTACAGTGTATTGTAATCACCAAAGTTGTCAGGTAAAGACACAGAAAGGTACATGCATGTACCCATGTTGGGATATGCACCCTTATAACACCACAAAGGGAGGCCATTCAACCCATTAGGTCCATGCTGGCTCCTGGGGAGCAATCACACTGGTCCCATTTCCCCTCCTCCATATTTTCCAGTACCTTTGGGACACATAGTCCACACAGGTGCCTCAATACCACTTTGATATTTTTACACTAGGGATAATTTAACCTACCAGCACATCTTTGGGATGTGGGATAACATTAGATGATCAAGTGGAAATCCACATGGTTGCATAAAGAACTCTATACAAACTGCATCCAAGGTCACAATCAAACGAGATTTTTGGGGCAATGAGACAATAATACAAACTGTTGTAACATCGTGCTATCCTTTTAATGGTTGCTGTGCAATTAACTTATTCAATTACTACCTATTATTAATTGACCAGTCCGAGCCAGACAAATGAGCAATGATCTGTATATTTTTGTTGCTGTTTGTTAAGGAAAAGAGGTTGTCCATGGCACTGGGAGAAATCTCTTCATTGTTTTGTATAAGAATTCTAAGCTCTGGATGAGCATCTCAACCCTGATTATTGTTCAGTCCTCTGGAAATCGCACACACACATCCTCATGGTTAGTATCATGAGCTTGCTGAAAACATGTGCAAAGAGTGAAGGGCCAGTTATTTTGTCACCACACCCTACCTCGTTGGATGCATATAAGATTTTTATGACACCCAAATTTCAATGCAGTGGAAATGTACTTTTAAGTCATTGTTACCAAACATGAAATATAAAACTTACCTGCTGCACTCCTCTTTGAAAAACACATCTCAGAAGTCTAGTGTACTCAGGCTCAACTCTATTGCAAATTTGGTACAAGTACAAGGATAAACTTCTACCACATTGTCTCTTCCAAATAACAATGCAGCATGTTTTCTCTGGATTGTCAATGAAAACATAACCTGCACTGTAGGAGACCCGATTACCAAAAAAGATACCAGTTGGAACACAATTTTCTGTTCATGCCTAGGAATTGTAACAATACCAATGCACCACATGGCTGCATCCTCTGCCCATTAGTACGTTCCCTCTCCACTCACATCTATGTGACCAAATTCGTATTGACTACACTTACAAGTTTACAGATGATACCTCCAGCGTGGACCAAACCTACCTTGGCAGGAGAGAAGGGAGGCTTGATAAGCTGCAGGGAGGATTGGGGGAGGCAATGTCTCTAATAGGGTAAAACTGGGGTGACCATAGGGATAAATTAAAAACAAGGCTATCTGGTCAAAGAGTGAATGGGAGCACACAGATCGTGAGGGAATAAACATAGACAAAAAAGAGTTGTGAAATGCAGAGTAGAAGGCCTTATCCAGCAGGTCAGGTCCAGAGAGGAAAAAGAGGGGAAAAAAGACAAGCTGAGTCAATATCACAGATGGACAACTGATATAGACAGGGAAATCAAATTACATGAAGTTGTAAAATTCAAAACTGAGCCCAGGAGGCTACATATTATTCAGGTGAAAGACGAGGTGTATTTCTCAAGCTTGTGCTGGGCTCCATTGTAAGAGGAAGCCCCAGATTGAGAGGTGAGAGTGGGACTGAGAATTTTAAAGTGGCAGGCACCAAGAAGCTCAGGGTCACCCCTGTGGACTGAACACAGATGCTCCACAGAGCAGTTATCCAATCTGCATCGGCTTTCACCGATGGAGAGGAAAGTACATTGTGAACACCGAATGCAATACATTGGGTCGGAATAAGACCATCTGATTATTTCTTTCACCATGGCTTTATCCTATCAGAGACCTCCCTCCTCCAAAACCCTCTACTTTGCTTTATAAGCAGGGAACAGAAGAGATTGCAGGTGATGGAATTTAATCAAGCTCTGGGTGCTTTAATCAAGCGAGAAACTCAATGGGTCAGGCAGCATTTGTGGAGGGAAATTGACAGATGATGTTTTTGATGGGGACTCTTCCCAGTTCTGATGAAGCTTCTTACACATAAACGTTAACTCTGTTTTTCTTCCCACAGATGTAGCCTGACCTGCACTGTATTTGATGCATTTTCTGTTTTTATTTTATAATTGATTATTTAGCCTCCATAAAAAAACTGTGTCATTGTTTAATTTCATTCCTGCACCAAAAAGAGGGTTAACCAGCTGAGAATTCTAGTGGTATTTTGTTTACTTTCCATACAAGTTAACAAACTAATGCCAATGTCCATCCAATGATATTGAAAGTCATTACATGTGAGCAGATGCCTTCTGTTGAAAACATTATTTGTAGAATTGGAGATCACTCTGCAAATAATCAGACTATTGGATCTACAATATTATTCCCTCATTTCGGTATATTCCCTTTGCAAAGAATCACATTACAATTTAACAAAAATGTTGTGCTTTCCAAAAAATCTCTTGTTGTATTGATTGTTTTTATATATATTGGTTCCACTTATTGGTGAAAAACTGGTCCCATGGCATTTACCTTGGAAAACTGCAGATGGTGCAGTAAATCCAGGGTCGGTAAGAGTTACATATATAATCCAAGCTATAAAGGTCAATGCACAACATTAACCTTAAAGTCATCACTCAACTAATGATTGCAGTGAGTGTATGGGTAAAATGATTATCGGTTTTCAGATTAAATATTTTAAATGTTTAATTTCTATTGGCAGAAATTAGATTCTTGCCTGCATTCACTCATCTCAGAATAAGTACATGATCAAATTTAAAAAAATCGCTGGCTAAAACTGTTGTAAAATAGAACTTCTTATGATTTTCTGGTCTTCGGAAATTTTAAAGATTAACTGTAATGAGGAACTGAACATACATGTGCATGAGGTAAAGAGGGAATCGTTACAATGGAAACCTTTGAAGGTGAGCCTTAAGGACTTCCTTCCCACACAGTCTTGAGAACATGTTTTGTTTTACAATTAAGAGGAAATCCATGTGAGATTTTATTTCACAGTGGGAAGAAGGCAAGTTGCCTAATGCTCTGAAATATCATATCAAGATATATTCCCTGGTGCTCCCCAGTATCATTTTATGTTGTATGATCCTGTGAGCTCTTAAATATCATATCATGAAATATAATATTCCCTGATGCTCTTAAATATATCAAAATATGTTGCACTAGCACACTCTTCAATATTTTATCCTGAAGAATTTCAGGAGCATGTCTGTGCAAATCATCGGGAATATTAAGTGTTAATTTGTTGTTATCTACTTTGTTAGAAAAATGTAAAAATTCAACAGGTTTTTGACTGGTCACACCACAAGAGTCCAGCCACATACCAACTTTTGTGACTTCATTTTTAGACTTCATATTCAAACTTACTACTTGCTACTGGAATCAAAACTGAGCTAGAAAGCATCTGAATTCAGCGAGAGCAATGTAATATGGGAGAACATTGAGTACCAATGAACGACATACAAGGCTAAACAACTAAATTTCTAAATAGCATCTATGAAGTTGCTTTGTACAGCAATTTTGAAATTCACCCCTATTCAAACAGCCAGCTGAAAAATTATAGACAAAAGCAATGTTTATAACATGGCAAAACAAAAAGAACAAATTAAATAATACTTTATAAAATATTTACTTGGAATGTATCCTGCATAGAGGGGTAAACGTCTGGAAATTGTTTTCATCTTAAAATCTGTTTTTTCATTGACACCTTGGGACAGATTGATGGGTGTTAGGTGGAGCTTCTATTTATAATTTAGTTGGGCTTACCAATCCTTTCCTGTTTTGGGGAAAAGGGGATCGGACTCATTCAATCCCAATTTAGGACTGATGTTTGATATATCATAATCATAATATCATAATATCTTAATATAATAGTAATTTATTAGCCAAGTATGTTTTGCAACCTACGAGGAATTTGATTTGCCATACAGTCATACCAATAAAGAGCAACAAGACACCAAAATAAATTTTTAACATGAACATCCACCCCAGCGACTCCCCCACATTCCTCACCATGATGGAAGGCAAAAAAAGTTATATCTTCCCTTCTTTGTTCTACCGCAGTTGGGGCACTTGAACCTTCCTTGTCGGGGCAATTTTAGCTTTTGCAGCTGGCGGTCGAGCCCTCCGCATCGGAGCGATCAAGCTCACACATCGGGGGGATCTCAGCGCCAGGCGATCGAACTCCCGAGTCGGGGCTGGTCGAACCTCCTGCGGCTTGGAACTCCCCAACATCACTCTCTACCCGAGACTGCAAGCTCCTCAATGTTGAAATCCAGAGGCCGCGGTTGGACCGTCGATCCCAGGCAAGGGATCGCAGGCTCCGATGGTAAGTCCATGGCTTTGCACTGGGGCTCAAAGTCAGTCTCGAGCAAGGCCGCCAGCTCCATGATGTTAGGCCGTAGTTGGTAAGAAATTGAAAAAAGGTTTCCCCCAAACCCCACCCCCCCATCCCCCACACAACCAAACCAGAGAACATTAACACATACTTTTTAAAACACACTAAAAATACCAAAAAAATAAGAAAAAACAAACACTGTTGGCCGGGCTGCCATCACTGACAGCTCCACCCGGTGGATATGTATGATGTTTTATACTTGTTGTTTCAATATCTTCATTTTTTTAAATGTACTTTGGTGTTTTAGATGTTTCAAGCACAGAATTTCCCTGAGACAATGGAATGGCATGACCTGAGTGTTGAATCCTGGATTAATTTTCCAGTTCTGTCATTAGTTTAAGTAGACTGATTCCTATACAGAAATTGGTTACATTCAGAGACAGGGCATAACGATGACATTGAAATTAAACCTGGATATTTAAAGAGATATTCTGCTGTTCAGGAAAATCCATCTGATCTGATACTTTATGTATTTTCCACTACACTAAGCATTTTTGACCATAGGTGAGTTTTGAAAAACTCTATAACATTACAAAAATTCAGGGCTATACGTCCGATAGAAAGGACAGGCAGGTGGGCAGAGGAGGTGGGGTAGCTCTGTTGGTGAAGGATGAAATTCAGTCCCTTGCGAGGGGTGAAATAGGGTCTGACGATGTAGAGTCACTGTGGATAGAGTTGATGAATTGTAAAGGTAAAAAGACACTAATGGGAGTTATCTACAGATCCCCAAACAGTAGCCTGGATAAGTTGTAAGTTGCAGCAAGAGTTAAAATTGGCATGTAACAAAGGTAATGCCACTGTGGTTATGGAGGATTTCAATATGCAGGTAGACTGAGAAAATCAAGTTGGTTCTGGACCCCAAGAAAGGTAGTTTGTAGAGTGCCTCTGAGATGGACTCTTAGTGCAGCTTGTACTAGAGCCTACAAGGAAGAAGGCCATTCTGGATTTAGTGTTGTCCAATGAACCAGATTTAAGAGAACTCAAAGTAAAGGAACCGCTTAGAGGTAGTGACCATAATATGATTAGTTTTAATCTGCAATTTGAGAGGGAGAAGGTTAAACCAGGAATGCCAGTGTTGCAGTTGAACAAAGGGGACAATGAAGGCATGAGAGAGGAGCTGGCCAAGGTCGAATGGAAAAGGATCCTAGCAGGAATGACAGTGGAACAGCAATGGCAGGAATTTCTGGGCATAATCCAGAAGATGCAGGATCATTTCATTCCAAAGAGGAAGAAAGATTCTAAGGGGAGTAAGAGGCAAACATAGCTGACAAGGGAAGTCAGAGATGTAATAAAACCAAAAGAAAAGATGTATAACATAGCAAAGAGTAGCGGGAAGCCAGAGGATTGGGCAACTTTCAAAGGACAACGGAAGGTAGCAAAAAGGGAATATGGGCTGAAAAGATGAAGTATGAAGTGAAGCTGGCCAAGAATATAAAGAAGGACAGTAAAAGCTTCTTTAGGTATGTTAGGAGAAAAAGATTAGAAAAGACAAATGTGAGTCCCTTGAAGGCAGAAATGGGTGAAATTATTATAGGTAATAAGGAAAAGGTATATTTGGCCCTTCGAGCCAAGTTCAATTAAAGTAATAAACTGAATTTTGGAAGCAAATTACAACACACAGACTTAAGTATTGGCATAGTGCCACTCGCTGGCAACTAGGGACAAATTTCCACCTCACATGATAAGCAGAATGATGTGTAAACAATCAGAGCGGTACGATGGCGCAGCGGTAGAGTTGCTGCCTTACAGCTAATGCAACATCGGAGACCCGGGTTTGATCCCGACTACGAGTGCTGTCTGTACGGAGTTTGTACCTTCTCCCCGTGACCTGCATGGGTTTTCTCCGAGATCTTCGGTTTCCTCCCACGCTCCAAAGACGTACAGGTATGCAGGTTAATTGGCTTGGTAAATGTAAAATTTGTCCATTGAGTGAGTAGGATAGTGTTAATATGCCGGGATTGCTGGTTGGTGTGGACCCGGTGGGCCGAAGGCCTGCATGTGCACTGTATCGCTGAACTAAACTAAACCAAAACTAAAATAACTAACAGAACAACATCACTGCTGGTCAACAGAAGCAAGAAGCTCCTGCAGTTTAGTCTTTAGAAACAGCACCATCTGTTAAATTTTCTCTTTCACCCTGGCTTATCAGCTGACACCACAAGCTCCCCTTATCAATAGCAAGTAATTTATTTGTTTCAACTGCAGGGGCTGACCTATATTGATTCTATTGGGGTAATTTGTTTGAAATGATTTTTAAACATCAGGTTTATTACAAGAACACTTCATCATCACGTAATAGGAGTAAAATTAGATTTTAACAAGTGAAATGAAATCATTCAAAAGTAGGACATTTCTATTAGAGATGTGGCAGTTATTGACCTTTCTGAGCAATAATCAGTTTTTTGTTGATTATGCTTTGATTACATGTCTCTATGATGAAGGGTGATCTGTGTTACTTTACGCGCCAACACATGCATCTGCCTGTGAAAAGAGGCATCACCGCAGAAGGCAAAAGGTTTATTAGTGCCTGTTAAATCAAAACTACATCTGTACAAACTGGAGTAGGCAGATTGTTGATTCAGGAGAATGATCTTTTGAACCACCTGCATCTCCCACTGAGTTTGGGCAAGACTGGTAAATGTTCCCTGGAGTTAAGAAGAATGGGAGATGACCTCATTAAGGCACACAAAATTCCAAGAGGGATGGACAGGGTAGATTCTACATGGTTCTAACTGGAGACTGTGAAATGCAGCCCCTGAGTCAGAATTAGGGGTTGATCACCAAGAACAGAGGAAGGGAAATTTCTTCTCACAGAACAATGTCAATATTTGTAATTCTGTATTCCATTCATTGAATATCTTCCCCGTCCTGCTCTCTCATTGGATATAATTAGGTTTTTATGAATAGATTTTTGGATTTCTGTGTAATAAAATAGCAAGAGAATTGGGCAGGAAAATGTACAAGATACCTGATAAGCCAAGATCATGTTGAGTGCCAGGTCTGCCTAGCTTACCTCTGGGTTTTTTCCCCTCTCATATTCTGAAATGCATCTTTAAAATATGACATAATTAAAATTGGGGCGCATCCAAAGATGCAATGTTATTCCAAAGGAAATTCCTTATGTCATTTAATCGGCTGAATTTCCTTACTTTATGTCACATGCCATTCAAATGGCCAGTGTGGAATGGAGTCGGTCACATACCAGTGCCAGGTGTCTTATGTTGTGAAATCTCCCATTTTGGGAGTTGTGGTAAGAGGTTAGAAGTCGTTTGAGGAATCATAGACTTGTATCCACCAGTGTACAACAGTAACCAGAGCCAAAGTAGAGTCTCATAAAGTTGTACAGCACAGAAACAAATCTTCTGCCCATTCGAAGCTGCTTGTTGCACTTATCTACACCATTCTCATTTTACCATATTAGCTTCATAGTCTTCTATGGTTAACGCTTTGCTTGCACTATCATGGTCAGGTTTACCTAGAATATCTGATAATTTATTGTATATTCATTTGTTGTTTTTTGCATTTAATGTGCCTGCAAAGCTACACTCTTGAAGCTGAACTCTTGAACCTGAATGATATGCCTCGGTGATTCAAATACTTACTGTCTGCTTTTGAAATGTCAAGAGAGTATTTACCTCTACTACAATCAGACAGATGGTGGTTTTCTTATGTTAGATTTCTTTCTTATATTTTCTTACAGAAATCGCATTTTTCAAGTTAAGCAGCAGGGTCCACTCAGAAGCTGAGCAAGATTATTTTTTTTAATCTGCAGATGCTGGAATCCTGAAATAAAAATAACAAGTGCTGGAAACACTCAGCAGGTCAGGCAGCATCTGTGGAGAGGGAAAGACAGAGTTCATGTTTCATGTCATTGATACTTCATCCGAATTTCTCCAGTTCTGAAGGACAGTCATTGACCTGAAAGTCAATTCTGTTTCTCCCTCTGCGGTTGCTGCCTCACCAGCTGTGTGTTTCCAACACATCCTGGTCTGTCAACAAGAATCTGATTTGGACACTTTTCTGCGGCAAAGTAACATCAAATCTCCCACAAGAAGTTTAAGCGATCGACTATAAATGCTGTCCTCTCTTAATTGCTAAGGAGTCAGTGTTTTTACAAAAATATAATGGTCTTGAGGAAGTGATACAAATGAAAATATCTTTTATTTTGATAAGGGCCCATGACTGGCCTCGGTTACAATTAATTCCAGTGCTGGGAACTAACCTAAATTTACTCTGGCATGTTTGAAGTGCCAGTATTAAAGGAGGCATTAAAATTACTATAAATGTTTTTCACACTGCTTCTGCAAGAGATGTCACCAGTGTTATATCAACACCTGGGAACTTTGATGTGGACTAATGGTCAGTGTTTAGTTCCTCCCCATCTCTTAGAGAAGCTCTTAGCGTGCCTGGTACTGGCGATTGGGAAGAATTGAAATTAGGAAACTGTAAAACTGATGAGAAGAAAATTCTGGAGGTCAGGATCAGGTCTTGGAGGTCAGAGGTCACGCATCAAGGGACCAGTAGCATTGGTGACTGTGATGATAATTGCAGCAAGTACCAGCCATTATTTATACCGGCAATGTTTAGAAATAAAAAGGAACTATTCATGGCATTTTTAGGAGTAACCTGTCAAGGTTTTGTACAGTCATTTGCTTATTGTACAGATAATTTCATTCGGTATTTATACCGAATGACAATAAAGTTCTGTTATACTTCTGTTATGTTATAGTTGTTCTTCTATCCTTTAATATGGTAATCTTTTTTAACTCCAGACACAATGCATGAAAATTTAATAACTGGCTGTAATTAATGGTTATGATCAAAGTCATTGCAAATATTTGAAGGATGTTTTAAACTGGTTCTAAATTAATGGAATGTGTGGGACGGAATTCCAGATGCTAGTTTACACCGAGGATAGACACAAAAAGCTAGAGTAACTCAGCGGGTCAGAAAGCATCTCTGGAGAAAAGGAATAGGTGACGTTTCGGGTTGAGACCCTTCTTGGCTTGGGCTGATATATGTACAATCATGGGAGCATTCAATACTCATTCACATAGGTATGTGCATCAGAGGTCTGTTATAGAGACTCTTACAACACACTCCTACAGATTCAGCAGCTTGCAGTCACAATGTTCCGCCTACCTCCCTGCCATTGCTGAAACCGCGAGCCATCGTCCTGGGCTGTGCCCTAAACATTTGTCATCAAGGGGCACCTTTCCATTGCCTCGCTGTTACATCCAGGGAACATTTCGACAGCAGTGTAAAAAGGTGGTAAATACCATTTCAAAACTCGTCCAACATTGTTGTGGAAGCCAAGGTTTGTGTTATGTCTTCCAAAACCTTGTTAATAAAAGCCAAGCAAACTTGTAAATGGGTGGCTAAATTGCAAAGTCGAAAGTTATGAAAATGTATCTTCAGAAATTATATGCCAGCATAAATCGATTACACTTTCAGGAGCCTCACAGCAGTAAAATAAGTCAAAATGTTTTATTTTGCTACAACTATCAGTTCAACCAGAAAAAACTGACAAGTGACTCCACAATCGCCTTGTTTCTGAAGTATATTGGGGCATGTCCTCCACATAGCACCATCGCCTCAGTCACACCGGGCCAAGCTCCTCTGCCAAAGCCGCAAGGACCAGCTATGGCACCTGTGTCATCTGGCAATAAGATCTTCTGCCCACCACCTTATGTTGCTGACATGAGACCAAATGAGCAGCACAAATTATCACAGGCTTCAGATCCGACAAGCATTCGCACCAGGTTAGCAGGAAGAAATGAATGCAGAGACAATCATAAGAAGATCTTCTTGAGTTATTTTACTGAAATTAATTTAAATGCATGCACACATTTTAAGTAAGTGTGAGGACTTTGGCTTAAAAAAACCCAAGTTATTTCCTGGGCTTCAGAATGCCTGTCAATATCCGAGAAGCTGGCTTCCCAGTGTCAAGGAACAGCATTGCCCAAGAAAAGGCAGCCAGCTATCTCGGGGCATCCCTTTCAGCATTGTTTAGAGTTTAGAGATACCGCACGGAAGCAGGCCTTTCGGCCCACCGAGTCCGCGCCGACCTGCACATCAGCACTATCATACACGCTAGGGGCAATTTCAACTTTTTTTTAACCGAAGTCAATTAACCTGCAAACCTCTATATCTTTAGAGTGTGGGAGGAAGCCAGACGCAGGTCATGAGGAGAACGTACAAGCTCCGTTTAGACAACACACGTAGTCAGGATTGCACCAAGGTATCTGGCACTGTATGTGTTACCCCCAATTTCACAGCAGCGATGAAACTTCAGAAACAAGAACAGATAGATTCCCAACACCAAGGTTAGGTACTATAGAAACATAGAAACATAGAAAATAGGTGCAGGAGGAGGCCATTCGGCCCTTCGAGCCAGCACCACCATTCATCGTGATCATGGCTGACCATCCACAATCAGTAACCTGTGCCCAACTTCTCCCCATATCCCTTGATTCCACTAGCCCCCAGAGCTCTATCTAAATCTCTCATAAATTCATCCAGTGATTTGGCCTCCACTGCCCTCTGTGGCAGAGAATTCCACAAATTCTCAACTCTCTGGGTGAAAAAGTTCCTTCTCACCTCAATATAAGGATGTCCTTCCTCAAATTAGGAGACCAAATCTGTACACAACACTCCAGATGTGGTCTCACCAGGGCCCTATACAACTGCAAAAGAACCTCTTTACTCCTATACTCAAATCCTCTCGTTCTTCACTGCCTGCTGTACCTGCACGTCAACTTTCAGTGACTGGTGTACAAGGACACCCAGGTCTTGCTGTACTTCCCCCTTACCTAACCTGACACCATTGAGATAATAATCTGCCTCCTTGTTTTTGCAACCAAAGTGGATAACCTCACATTTATCTACATTATACTGCATCTGCCATGCATCTGCCCACTCACTCAACCTGTCCAGGTCACCCTGCAACCTCCTAACATCCTCTTCGCAGTTCACACTGCCACCCAGCTTTGTGTCATTTGCAAACTTGCTAGTGTTACTTCTAATTCCTTCATCCAAATCATTAATATATACTAGACCAAGTGGACCCGTTGGGCCCAAACCTCTCCTGCATTGGTGCACCACCCTGTCCTCCCCCACTCCCCTGTCTCCTCAACCCCCCCTCCCTTCTCCTTTCTCCCCCACTCCTCCTTTCCCTCCCTCCTCCCTCCTCCCCTCCCCCTCCCCTCCTTTTAAACTTTAAAATGTGAATAGCTTAAAAAATATAACACCAATTTCAATAAAACTACTTGCATTATCACTAAAGTGACAATGGTGAGTAAGGTGGGCCTAAATTGTCGTGCTATCGTGTACCATTTTGGCTGAAGTTCAGTCACAAACAAGATAACAAACGAGAGTTTTAGTATATAGATGGTAAATAGTTACGGCCCCAACACTGAGCCTTGTGGCACACCACTCGCCACTGCCTGCCATTTTGAAAAGGACCCGTTTACTCCTACTCTTTGCTTCCTGTCTGCCAACCAATTCTCTATCCATGTCAACACCCTACCCCCAATACCATGTGCTCTAATTTTGCTCACCAATCTCCCGTATGGGACCTTATCAAAGGCTTTCTGAAAGTCTAGATACACTACATCTACTGGCTCCCCTTCATCCATTTTACTTGTCACATCCACAAAAACTTCCAGAAGATTAGTCAAGCATGATTTCCCTTTCATAAATCCATGCTGACTTGGACTTATCCTTTTTACTGCTATCCAAATGCACCGTTATTACCTCTTTAATAATTGACTCCAGCACCTTCCCCACCACCTATATCAGGCTCACTGGTCTGTAATTCCCTGTTTTCTCTCTCGCTCCTTTCTTGAAAAGTGGGATAACATTAGCTATCCTCCAATCCACAGGAACTGATCCTGAATCTATTGAACATTGGAAAATGCTCACCAATGCATCCATGATTTCTTGAGCCACCTCATTGAGTACCCTGGGATGCAGACCATCAGGCCCTGGGGATTTATCAGCCTTCAGTCCCATCTGTCTACCCAATACTATTTCTCACCTAATGCAAATTTCTTTCAGTTCCTCTGTCTCCCTAGACTCTCTGTCCTCTAGTACATCTGGGAAATTGTTTGTGTCTTCCTTAGTGAAGACAGATCCGAAGTACCTGTTCAACTCTTCTGCCATTTCCTTGTTACCCCTAATAATTTCACCCTTTTCTGCCTTCAAGGGACTCACATTTGTCATTACTAATCTTTTTCTCTTAACATACCTAAAGAAGCTTTTACTGTCCTTCTTTATATTCTTGGCCAGCTTCGCTTCGTACCTCATCATTTCAGCCGGTATTGCCCTTTAGGCTATCTTCTGATGTCCTTTGAAAGTTTCCCACTCCTCTGGCTTCCTACTACTCTTTGCTATCTTATACATCTTTTCTTTTAGTTTTATTCCATCTTTAACTTCCCTTATCAGCCACGGATGCCTCTTACTCCCCTTAGAATCTTTCTTCCTCTTTGGAATGAAACGATTCTGCATCTTCTGGATTATGCCCAGAAATTCCTGCCATTGCTGTTCCACTGTCATTCCTGCTAGGGTCCTTTTCCATTCGACCTTGACCAGCTCCTCTCTTATGCCTTCATAGTCCCCTTTGTTCAACTGCAACACTGCCATTCCTTCTCCCTCTCAATTTACAGATTAAAACTATTCATGTTATGGTCATTATCTCCAAGCGGTTCCTTTACATTGAGTTCCCTTATTAAATCTGGTTCATTGGACAACACTAAATTGCAGAATGACCTTCTCTCTGGTAGGCTCTAATACAAGCTGCTCTAAGAGTCCACCTTGGAGGCACTCTACAAACTCACTTTCTTGGGGTCCAGAACCAACCTGATTTCCACAGTCTACCTGCATATTGAAATCCCCCATAACCACAGTGGCATTACCTTTGTTACATGCCAATTTTACCTCCTGGTGCAACTTACACCCTATATCCAGGCTACTGTTTGGGGGTCTGTATATATCTCCCATTAACACAATTTGTTCAGAAAAGCAAGTGACAGAAAAGGGTGGTACAATAGCACAGATGTAGATTTGCTGCCTTATAGCACCAGAGACTCGGTTCGATCCTGACTGACTGTATGGAGCGCTATCTGTATGGAGTTTTATGTTCTCCCCGTCACCTGCACGGGTTTTTTTCCACAATCTCCAGTTTCCTCCCACACTCCAAGACTTACAGGTTTGTAAGTTAACTGGCTTGATATAAATGTAAATTATCCCTAGTGTATAGGATAGTGTGAGTGTGCGGGGATCGCTGGTTGGCATGAACTTGGTGGGCTGAAGGGCCTGTTTCCGCGCTGCAGTTCTAAACTAAACTAAAACGAAACTAAAAAGCTTCACAGAAACTTTCTCTGCTTAAGAGCAATTAGAAAAGTTGGCAACTCTAAATATGTGCACAGTTAAAGAACAAGTAGGAATGAAGTATTCATCCTCTTTTGCACTTCACCTTGCTCCGTGCGAACAGACTGCTGGAAGACAAATAGCTGTCACATTAACTGAAACTATTTCATCCACTGTAGCTGTCAAGATAATGGCAATAATCAAACTAGTTCATTGTAAGTACAGGAAATTACATGAGTTGAGTAATATCATAAAACAGTGTTTAAATATTTTAATTTCATTTATCAGGGCAAGCCAATCACTTAATTATACACATAATCATCTCTCATCAGCAGAATTGGTGCATTATTCATTACTGTTAATTATTTTCACATAATAGCTGCCCTGATATATTTAACCTCGGCATTATATCATGGCTAATGTGTCTGTGAAATTGAATTGTGGAATGAATGCAGTTGTAAAGCTCATTTACGGAACATCATAAGACAAAAAAGGAATTTAAAATGGGACTTTAGGACCATCTTTGACAGAACATCTGTTTCTGTCTGTTCTTTGTAAAGAAAATAAATAATGCTTCATTTGGATATATGTTAGCTTGCTGTTTGTACTTCTACATTTTAAAGCCAAAGAATTCAACCTACTGTTAAGGGAACTGCTAAAGAAAGCATTTGTTTTATTTTTTGTTTATTTGGAAACCGCAATTCTGTCACTATCTTCCATGTCCTGACCTCCATAAAGCAATGGTTTGTTTTCAATAATAAGAATAAATTGATAAAATCTCAGAACAGATACCCTTTCTAATGTTATTCCTGTTTGCTACATCATTTCTTTACATCAGAGCAAATTGAGTTTTTGACTTTAAAGCTCTTTTTGGAAGAATCTTTACTGCAAGATGGACATTTCTCAAAAAACAAAAATAACTTTTAATGTTCATGTTATTTTCATTTCTTTATAATCTTATGTTCTTAGCTTCCTACTTACAACTATCAATTTATTTTTATTGAAACAACTGAAATTACCAATAAATTGCAATAAAATAAAATAATATTTACATTGTCATGTAAAATATCCTTCCCAAGGAAAATGACAAGGATATTCATCAATTAAATTTTAAAAAGTATCTGAATAAATAATTCTGCTGATTGGTGGCACCTCATTCAGTACACAATTTCGAGTCTGCATGCATGTATGGATAATGGATAACGATGGATGAGCCTGATTCTTATTTTCACCTCAGTCTCATCATTTTTCGCACCAGTTCCAGAATTTCCAGCAGTAGTTCCAGCTGAGAACAGGCATATTTGATTCTGGGACCTTCTGAGCTAGAAGCCGAAGTAGCACCACAACATACTCTGTAACCTCAGTGAAAGCTGACTCTGTGAGTGCTCTGTGGATTCACATGTCAGCTAACATCCTAAAGTGAATATCAAAGGTTTCTTTATTGTCAGGTACAGTGTTTTGCACACAGCTCCATAAGCATAAACATAACCACAATCACCCTAGTCAGTACAGTATGCACAGAACAGCCCACTGAGTCCATATGCAAGAGGTGCCATTTTGGCGCCACAAAGGCCCGCTGGAGTCTGAGCTTCTCTTTGCTCTTCTGGTGAATGGAGCATTTGGAAGGAAAATAATGGACTTCATAGAACTCTTATTAATAATTTTAATGGAAATTTCACTATGTACTGCATAAATGTATGGTAGTGTACAATCCAATCTTGAGACTAATTGCTTAACATCATCAAATGAAAATTAAGATTACAGCAGATGCAGAAAACAGAAAATATAGCAGGTCAGACCACATCTGATAAAGAAAAAAAGTTAATATTTCAGGCCTGGTTCCCTTTATTAGATCCTACATCGGACTCTCCTGATGAAGAGTCGTGGACCTGAAATATTAATTGTGTTTTTCCCCCACAGATGCTGCCTGACCTGCTGAGAGTTTCCAGTACTTTCCACTTAACATAATCTCTTTGCAGTTTCTGGGAACTTACTGTGTATATATTGGTCATTGCATCTTCTACATTGTAAAAGTGACAAATCAAATCTACTTATTGGTTGTAAAATGCTTGCGGACATTCTGATAGAGAAAAGCATCATGTAATTGAAAGTGATGTCAAAAAGAGAATGGAGAGGGAAGATAAATGGTATAATGAGGAGAGGAGAAGTGATGAGACAGATGCCAAAGGTGATGGATGGACTGAGGAGGGGTGAAGGATGACAGGCTTGTGAATGTGGAGTTGGGAGATAGAAGAGGACAAAAATGGAGCTAGGTGGGGGAGGAAAGGGCAAAGGAGGAGCTAGGAGAGTGAGAAGCTTGAACATAAAGAGCATCAATGTGTACGATGATAAGTAAGGAAAGTGTAAATGGGAACTATTAGGGGAGAGGTGAAGGTCAAATGGAATCAGATGTGTGCAGAGGTGGGTGGATTTGGTGAGAAATTTTGTGGCTAGTGGATAGATTGAATCAGAAGTGGGAGAGGGATTAATGGTTCAGTGATTCAATGGTTCTTTATTATCACATGTACAGGCATACAGTGAAATTCTTTTTCTGCAAACAGTTCAGTAAAATATTGCCATACCTAAGCACAATCCCAGATTAGTACAAAGTGCATAGAAATAGTTCACTGAGACTGCATGCAAGAGTGGCCAGGTTTTGGCGCCATTTCCAAAGTCCAGTACTGTCTGCGCGTTCAGTCTTTTAGGGCAACGCCCGATCCAGGCGAGCCCCAGGCTGCTACAGGGCTTCTAGCCATCATGGGAGGGGCTTGAAGTGGGATGGGAAAGGGAACAAAAATGGAAGGAATGAAGGTGGATTATAAGGGGGGAGATGGAGAGAGAGAGAGAGAGGGAGAGAGAGAAAGAGGGAGGAAATATCAGAGATAAGGGTTACCTGAATCAATGTTCATATCAATGGGTTGAAGACTACCGAGGCACAACTGAATAATGTATAACTTGAAGCCTCATTTTGCTTTAATCTCACAATTTAAATATTAAATAAGATCAAGCCCAATGAGTTTTGAGAGCCGATAAAAATTAGCATGCATCCTACAAGTGCAATATAAAGCAGCTGTGCGTTGTACTTCTGAAATTTGTTGTCACTGTATTTAGTGGAATTAAATTTTGGAAGCAGAGTAACTACAGAACCACTTCTACATGAGCTACAAAGAATGAATTTCAAACCTAGAATGTCGAAGCAAATTCTCTGTCAACAGCAATAATAGATTGCTTGGCCATTGTGTCATTATTGTTAGAAGCTGAATATCTGAAATATGAATATCTAATTTCAAGCCTTTTCAAAATTGTAACATATTTAAATATTTCTATTCAGCATTTGTCCCTTTCGCTAATTTCACAAGGACCCCCTCCCTTGGCCAATAATCAATTGTAATCTCGAGGCACGATGCAGGTTACGATTCTGATGGGATGCTTTCTGAAATATTTTCCAACAGTCCTATCAATTAAATATTTTCTCCATTTCTAATGTTTTTAGTTACTTGAAAGGACAAACGTTCCAATAACATGAAGAAAAGAAACAATTAAAAATAAGGAAAATAAAAATACTTCTTTGCCACAATGTAATTTTACTCTTAATCAGTGTTCAAGAGATAATCATACCAGCAGTATCTGTAGACAGAGAAACAGAATTTACAAAGGGTCTTAAATATGAAATATTAACTCTTTTTTTATTTTACATATCTGACCTGCTGTTTCCAATACTTTCAGTTTGTATTACACAATATGTGCATCTTCAGTTTTGATTTTCAAGAGATTATCCATGCATCCTTGGAGATTCTAAGATAATTCAGAAGAATTGGCAATTCTCCCATTTTTGCTTAAGTTTTCTTGTGAAACGTGTTTTAAATATTGACAGAAGCGGTGCAGAATGAAATAGATAGCAGATTTTTTTTTCATTTCTTTGACAGCCCTACAGTAAACATTACCCCACTAAGATTCCTGTCTTTAGCAACAAAAGGAACCTCTCATCTGCTATCGTTTAGTATAGATCAATCATGCTTATTCTGTAACATGAATTTAACTGCAATATGGTGCAAACAAAATGCTTGGCCCATGGGCAGTAGAATGGTGCAGCTCATAAAGCTAGTGCCTCACAGCTCCACTGATGTAATCCTAACTCCTGGTGCTGTCTGCAAGGAGTTTACACGTTCTCTCTGTGACCGTGTGGGCTTTCTCCGGATGCTCCAGTTTACTATCACATCCCAAGACATGAGGGTTGATCGGTTAATCGGCCACTGTAAACTATCCCTAATCAAGAGTTAAGAGTATTTAATTGTCATATGTACCAGGACCAGAACCATGAAATTCTTATCTGCTGCAGTGTTGCAGGAAGAAGTTGTTCTTGATGGGAAAAGCGGCTCTTAAACCTGGAGGTAACTGTTCTTAATCCCCTGTACCTTCTTCCCAATGGTAGCTGCGAGAAGGGAGTATGTGTGCGAATGGTGAAAAATTGAATAATTTTTGGTATTTTATGGAAAAATAAAGTAGGATTAATGTAGGTGGGTGCTTGTTGGATGATGTGAACTCAATGTCATATTTCTGTGATGTATGACCCTATAATTCTATTAATCACCAATTGATTGTTCATTCTTTCTGCATTTCATCCATGCTGCTGTCTAACCATTTTAATCAGCACTTCTCACACTTCATCGAGTCATTTTTTTAGAGCAGATACGAATACTTTTGAAAAAGGGAAATTGGGAAGCTTTATCCTGTTTTTATTTATTTATAAACTTGACATTCACCTTCATGCAAAATTTAAATCTTTACCTTGTACCAGCTACAATTACTTCACAAAGAGAGTCCTCTGAGTACGTTAAGCCTCATGTGGGGAGAAAAAAACACCAAAAACTGTCGTTAAAATGTGCGTAGCTAGGGTTTCAAACTATTTTCTCTTTGCTCAGTAAGCAGGTTTAAAGAGAAAGCTTGTGCCTACTGTGAAAGAATGCATTATAAGACTCGGTTAAAAGAAACAAAACTTTTAATTATACTCTACACTCATCTTCTAACCAATTAGTATTAATTCTATGATACTGCTGCTTCTGCATTAATACAAAATGTTTTTGATTTAATTTCATTGACGAAGTTGAATTACAAGGTATTCTTAATCTCGGTCCTAAGTATATTAAAACTAGGATGTGTGTGCGAGCTCTTCTAGGAGCCCGTTATGGATCCTAACAGAAGCATATCATGAAATGGAATTAAGGGCACTATGAACCCATCCCTTATTGAATTAACCCATCCCTTATACCAGTGGTCTCCAAACTGTGGCCCGCGGGCCACATCCAGCCCGCCACAAAATTTTATCCGGCCCGCAGCAAGCACGTTCTGTGCTGCGGATTCTGTGGTAGTGTGGGAATTATTTTTTTTAGCGGCCTATATGAGTGGTGGTTTATTGTCATGTGTGCACTGCACAGTGGACTCTTTTTAGCGCAGATCACACGTGCACGAGTCACCACCACATTTTGGCGCCATTTACAAAAAGTCCAAAGTCAGGTCTGCGCGCTGGATGTACTGGAGTGGCTCCCAATCTGCTGCGAGCCCCAGTCTGTTGCAGGGCCTCCTCCGTCGCCCTCGTCTGGCTCGGCCCGTCGATCGACGTCCCTCTCCTCACCCGACCGACCGCCTCTGTGTCCCGGGGCAAAACCCTCTGCAGCCGACCTTGCAGGCGCTGGAGGCATTACACCTCTCCAACTGGCCCACTCATCGTGTCTGTCATCGCCAACGGTTCCGTCCTCCTCAGTTCTCCAGTCTTCAGGGCCGATCTCGGCAGTTTCCGAACTTACAGGTCAGGTAGGCTATCAAGTTGAGGGCTCGTATGCAGCTACCGACTTAATAATAATTTTAAATTTTAATGATTTCTTAGCGGAGTGCCCACCCGTGAGTAACGGCAACGGTGACACACATGTGGTCACTACGCTGTTAGATCATATATTTCTATACTGTCTGCATGCCCACTGCTTTTTTTTCAGTTTTATAAATAATTGTACACCTACGGTATATATATATTCCAATATTTCAAGCTCTTTTAAAAAACTGAATATTATTTATTTGGTGCCATATAAACCTCATTAAATGTATAAAACTGACATTTCTTTATTTTTTCATATGGCCCGCAAAAATGTGCCAAATATATAATGTGGCCCTCATGCTGAAAGGTTTGGAGACCCCTGCCTTATACCACCCCTTACTGAATTAATTTTATGCAACAAATAATTCTCCAATTGTACTGATAAATATGCTATTCAATGTGGTCTGCACATTCTACTCCACAACTGGCATTCGGTCCAGAGGACTTCCTTGACAGTGCATTACGGAGGCACGGTAAACATGTTTTTACTATTGTAAAGTATCTTGTCTGCTGTTGACCAGGAATGAATTTCTAGATGACAACACATTCATTTAACTGCATGTTAAAAATGCCCTATTCCAAACTTTTCTACATCTTAGTCCCACTTCTGTTCGCCTGATATTTAAAAAAAAATGTTTTCTGTGAAAATGAATTTTGAGCACAGGTACAGAAGTCCTTTATGGTGTAATCAAATGCAACCAACAACTGGACACATATAGCTTGGGGTTGTCTATTGTATCGAGTAAAATGCTTCACAGACTTCTGCAGTTGACCATGAAACAATGATTCACAGGAAGTATTAATCAGGTTATTTTTTAAATTCGGTTGTTAATTTGAAAAAAAGTTTGTTCTTTTTTCTAGTAATAGGTCTGTTCATGTTTAAATCACAAGAATCTAAATGGTTCTATTCATCAGCCAAATGTTAACACATTTTTCAACAAGCCAAATAAATCATGCTTCTTTCAAAATATTTGTGCGCAGCAGATGTCTTAGATTCTGCTGTTTTATTTGGAATGCACTGAAGCTTATAACTAAAATGTGAAAAAAATGTCCAACTGAATTATATATCAAGTAACAAAGACTTTTTTTTTTGACAATCTGATACATATAAAAGAACAGAGGCATAAAGTAAAAGCTTCTTCTCTGTTTCTTCTCCAGTAAACATGCTATTTCTAACTTTAAGGACACAAAAAGCCCTTTCCCTAAAAACGCCAATGTTATATTGCTTAATGCAAATATTAAAAGCAGAAACGCACAAGTAACCTTCCACCTAATCAGAACCACTAAAGAAAATCTTCTTTCCTCCACCACAACAGCAAACTGGAAAGTTTGCTGAAGAATGGTCTGAAGAACAGTCATGACCAAAATGTGTCAGTCCATTTCCCTGTGTGCTGAGTTCCTCCATCTGATTGGTTTTTTTTGTTCAAGATTCCAGCACCTGCAATCTCTTGTGTCCCTGGCAAACTGGGTTCTGTTCCTATTTTATGTTTCTTTGTGGGTGACCTGGCTAAACACTGACGTGGGCGTCTTCCAGCATAATCAAGTGACAGAAGTCCAGAGGAGTCAGAAATCAGATTCTGATTCATATTAGTTTATAGTCATAAGCACCAGGGTACAATAAAATAACTTGTTCACATGAAGCTCACAGAGTAAATAGTATACACACAGTAATGATAAATACATGTGATGAAAGTCCTTGTTCACATGAGGCTCACAGAGTAAATAGTATTCGGACAGCAATGATACAGGCAAATACATGCAATGAAAGTCCTTGTTCACGTGAAGCTCACAGAGTAAAGAGTATATATGCAGTAATGTGCAGTAATGATAAATACAACAATAAATACAATGATAAGTTGAAAACAGCAAATTGGTGCAAAATTGCAGTGCAATCCAATATAGTGCAAAAAATATCAAAGTACAATGGAATAACTGAATGAGGAAGAATGAAAAGAATTGGAAGGAAAGTCTTTAAAGTGGACCATATGACATGGCAACTGCTATTTTATGAGGGGACCAATATTAATTTGGCAAAAGGAAAAGAAATCTCCAGATAGTCTTGAGAAACTTGCAAATTTCAGTTGATCAGACATGTAATTTGTTGAAGGACAAGCTTTAATTTGCATTGCCTTCTCCAGAAAAAGACGAGATTCATCTATAAATGTTTGTGCAAAAATGGCCATCTCTAACTTTACTATTGTTCATCAACAGTTCACTGGGCGACATGGTGGCGCAGCGGTAGAGTTACTGCCTTACAGCGCTTGAAGCGCCAGAGACCCGGGTTCGATCCTGACTACAGGTGCTGTCTGTATGGAGTTTGTACGTTCTCCCTGTGGATTTTCTCCGAGATCTTCTGTTTCCTGCCACACCAAAGACCTAGAGGTTTGTAGGTTAATTGGCTTGGTATAAGTGTAAATTGTTCCATTTTTACTATGTAGGATAGTGTTAATTTGTGGGAATCGCAGGGCCAAAGGGCTCGGTGGTCCGAAGAGCCTGTTTCCACGCTAATCTCTAAACTAAACTAAAGTTCAGGATCAAGGTAAAAGTCCTGTGAGCGTTATGATGTTTGCTGATCCCAGCGCTACAATATATAAAGTGCATTTTGCTGTGAATGGAAACTCTAGGTATGTTGCCCCAATGCTTCCTTGGTGGTAAGGAATGCTGGTAAGGAACAGTGCCTTAGCAGCTGAAAGTCAATCATTTCTGAAGTTTCTCTATTCTTTCATTAACCTTAGGCAACTGACTAAAGATTTAAAGTGACAGTGAGCGACAACATTGCGCAATGCCTTTGCCACCTCATGAAGCTCACAGAATGAATAGCATACATGCAGTAATGGTAAACACAAAATAAATACAGATGAGTTCAAAACTGCAGAAAAGTGCAAAATTGCGATGCAATCCAATGTAGTGCATAACATATCAAAGTACAATAGACAATAGACAATAGGTGCAGGAGTAGGCCATTCAGCCCTTCGAGCCAGCACCGCCATTCAATGCGATCATGGCTGATCACTCTCAATCAGTACCCCGTTCCTGCCTTCTCCCCATACCCCCTCACTCCGCTATCCTTAAGAGCTCTATCCAGCTCTCTCTTGAAAGCATCCAACGAACTGGCCTCCACTGCCTTCTGAGGCAGAGAATTCCACACCTTCACCACTCTCTGACTGAAAAAGTTCTTCCTCATCTCCGTTCTAAATGGCCTACCCTTTATTCTTAAACTGTGGCCTCTTGTTCTGGACTCCCCCAACATTGGGAACATGTTTCCTGCCTCTAATGTGTCCAATCCCCTAATTATCTTATATGTTTCAATAAGATCCCCCCTCATCCTTCTAAATTCCAGTGTATACAAGCCTAATTGCTCCAGCCTTTCAACATACGATAGTCCCGCCATTCCGGGAATTAACCTAGTGAACCTACGCTGCACGCCCTCAATAACAAGAATATCCTTCCTCAAATTTGGAGACCAAAACTGCACACAGTACTCCAGGTGCGGTCTCACCAGGGCCCGGTACAACTGTAGAAGGACCTCTTTGCTCCTATACTCAACTCCTCTTGTTATGAAGGCCAACATTCCATTTGCTTTCTTCACTGCCTGCTGTACCTGCATGCTTCCTTTCAGTGACTGATGCACTAGGACACCCAGATCTCGTTGAACATCCCCTCTTCCTAACTTGACATTAGGAACAATGGAATTCTAATTTACTTGGCAACTACCATTGGATTCTTAATGTTTAACTGTTTGAACAAAAGATTTTAATTCAAACATTATGCAACAAAATGAACCCAACTAATGCTTTTAATTTATCATGAATTGTTCTTGAACCACTGAGTGGATATTCTTGTGTCTGACTCTCTACTCAGCCACCTACTTTTGTCGACTGTTGACTGTGTAGCAGCTATTTTCCTTGCTGCTCCCTTTGTGCTGTTGAGGGCAGCAGATGTCTGTGAAGAAAGCCCAAGGTGAACTTTTGCCCCGGCAGAGCCATCTTCTGTCTGCAGCGTATTGTCACGATTAGTTACCATTTCTGCAGCAAGCAAAGATTCAAAGCTGGACACATAGAACACTTTGAGTTTAGTATTCTTAGATATAGAACAGTACAGCACAGGAATAGACCCTCCAGCCCACAATGTCTGTGCTAAATATGCTATGTAAAGCTAAAGGTAGACACAAACTGCTGGAGTAACTCAACGGGACAGGCAGCATCTCTGGAGAGAAGGAATGGGTGACGTTTCGGGTCGACACCCAAGGAAGAGGGTCTCGACCCGAAACCTCACCCATTCCTTCTCTCCAGAGACGCTGCCTGTCCCGCTGAGTTACTCCAGTATTCTGTGTCTACCTTCGATTTAAACCAGCATCTGCAGTTCTTTCCTACCAAGCTAAACTAATATCCTCTGACTGCAAATGATCCATTCCCCTCTATTTCCTGCACATCCATGCATCAATTCAAAGCCTCTTACATATCACTGTCTTCTCTGCCCCTATCACCACCTTTGACAACACATTCCAGGCACTCACTACTCCCTCCCCCGCACATCTCCTTTAGACTTTGCTGCTCTTGCCTTAAAGTTATGCTATCTAGTCTTTGACATTTCTACCCTGGGAAAAGGTTCTGACTGTCTATCCTCTCTATGCCTCTCATAATTGCCTCACGCACTTTTATAAATTCTACATTGTCTCCCCTCAGCCTCTGATGCTCCAGAGAAAACAATCCAAGTTTGTCCAAACTCTCCTTATAGTTAATACCCTCTAATCCAGACAGAATTCCATGAAACTTCTTCTGCACCATGTCCAAAGCATACATATTCATCCAAGTCATTTACATACATCACAAACAACAGAGGTACCAACCCAGGTCCCCGCAGACTCCACTGGTCACAGACCTGCAGCCAGATTACCACTCTTCCACCACAATGCTCTGCCTTCTATGAGTAAGCCAGTTCGGAACCCAAACAATCAAGTCACTGTGGATCCTATGCATCTTATCTTCCAGATTAGCCTGTCATGAGGAACCTTTTTTCAATTGCCTTACAAGATAGACAACACCCACTGCCCTATCCTCTGCAATGATCTTTGTCACCTCCTCACAAAATTCAATCAAGTTTGTAAGATATGATCTGTTGCAAACAAAGCCATTCTGATTGCACCTAACTTGTCAACTCTGTCCGAAATGGGAGAATCCCGAAGAATACTGTCCAATAGCTTCCCTTCCACTGATGAAAGGCTCACTGGCCTGTACCCTCCTGGATTTTCTCCACTTCCCTTCCACTTGCCAACAATGGCCACTCTACACACTTCTGGGACAGTGCCTGTGACTAGAGAGGATACAAAGATCTTTATCAAGTCCCTTGCAATCTCCTCTCTTGCTTCTCTCAATAACCTGGATAACTCCCATCAGGCCTTTGGGATTTATTCATCTTAATACTCTTCACAAGTGCATGTGTGCATTTGTATGTGTGTTTGTGGAGGAGGGTGATGTGATAGTACCTGCCTGTTTCTGATTCTGTGGGTGCTTACCTTCCTTCCTCTGACTGCAGTGAGCATAGAGTACGTTCCAGGGTGATCGTTTCGCTAAACACCTTTGCTCAGTCCACCTGAACCCACCTGATCTCCTGGTTGCTAAACACTTTAATTCTCCTTCCCATTCCCACACATACCTTTCTGTCCTAGGTCTCTTCAATTATCAGAGGTAGGCTAAACGCAAATTGGAGGAACAGCATCTCATATATCGCTTGGGCAGCTTACAGCCCATTGGTATCAATATTGATTTCTCTCATTTCAGGTAGCCCCAGCATTCCCTCTCTCTCTATCCCTCCCCCACCCAAGTCGCACCAGCTTCTTGTCTTCACCCTACTAACAGCTAACAATGGCCTGTTTCCTTTATCATCGTTACTTTTTGCATATCTTTCATTCATTATTCTTTATCTCTCCACATTGCCCACTATATCTCTTGTTTCCCTTATCCCTAACCAGTCTGAAGAAGGGTTTCGACCCGAAACATCACCCATTCCTTCTCTCCAGAAATGCTGCCTGTCGTGCTGAGTTACTCCAGCTTTTTGTATCTATCTTCGGTTTAAACCAGCATCTGCAGTTCCTTCCTACACATAGAGTATGTGCAGGTGTGCATTGAGGATGTGAGGAATGTGATGAAGCCAGAACCTTCATTGATGTGGTCGGACCAAGATTAGAAGACAATGGGACTCAGGGTGGCAGTATCTGTATGAGGCCAGATAGTTCAGAAATATATTAAAATACTGGCAAAGTGTATTGCAGAGTAGAGCTGCTCAGGTTCGATCCTGACTGCGGGTGCTGCACTGTAAGGAGTTTGTACGTTCTCCCCGTGACCTGCGTGGGTTTTCTCCGAGATCTTCGGTTTCCTCCCACACTCCAAAGACGTACAGGTATGTAGGTTAATTGGCTGGGTAAATGTAAAAATTGTCCCTAGTGGGTGTAGGATAGTGTTAATGTACGGGGATCACTGGGCGGCACGGACTTGGAGGGCCGAAAAGGCCTGTTTCCGGCTGTATATATATGATATGATGATATGATATTTATTGTTTGCCTTTCCACGGTATCCTCCAACCCACCCTTAATTTTCCTGCCGTCATCAATAGGCAATGCTTAAAATGTGTAATAAAATCAGAAAATGCTGCTATTACTCTGTAGGTCAGGGAGCGTATGTGGGGAGAGAAATAAAGGTGACATTTCAGAGCAAAATCTTCTCAATTTTTTAAAATTTCTGATTTCCAGCTTCTAGATTTAAAAAAAATCATTTTCATTTCAAATGGAATCTAAAAGCTGCTTTGAAAGGGAATAACATTGTCTGAACAAATCAATAATTAAGCACAAAACCCAAATCCAATATCTCAATTATCTCCATTTAGTCACATTATTTTCTGAACCAGCTTATTGAATGCTGGATGTACAAAACTAATATTCAAATCAGAAATGCATATTGATTTTACTTGACAGTGAGGAGGATGCTACGAGGATGCAGGGTGACTTGGACAGGTTGTGTGAGTGGGCAGATGCATGACAGATGCAGTTTAATGTGGATATCCACTTATCCATGTCCATGTGAGGTTATCCACTTTGGTGGTAAGAACAGGAAGGCAGATTATTATCTGAATGATGTCAAGATAGGAAATGGGGAAGTACAAAGAGATCTGGGTGTCCTTGTTCATCAGTTACTTAAAGTTAGCATGCAGGTACAGCAGGCAGTAAAGAAAGTTAATGCATGTTGGCCTTTATGACAAGAGAAGTTGGAGCAGCGTCCGGGCGGTAGATTTAAAAACCCAGCGCGGGGCTTTGTTCACCCAGAGGCCCAGAAGCGGTTGGAGGCGGTTGGAGCAGCGTCCGGGCGGTAGGTTTAAAAACCCAGCGCGGGGCTTTGTTCACCCAGAGGCCCAGAAGCGGTTGGAGGCGGTTGGAGCAGCGTCCGGGCGGTAGGTTTAAAAACCCAGCGCGGGGCTTTGTTCACCCAGAGGCCCAGAAGCGGTTGGAGGCGGTTGGAGCAACGTCCGGGCGGTAGGTTTAAAAACCCAGCGCGGGGCTTTGTTCACCCAGAGGCCCAGAAGCGGTTGGAGGCGGTTGGAGCAGCGTCCGGGCGGTAGGTTTAAAAACCCAGCGCGGGGCTTTGTTCACCCAGAGGCCAAGAAGCGGTTGGAGGCGGTTGGAGCAGCGTCCAGGCGGTAGGTTTAAAAACCCAGCGCGGGGCTTTGTTCACCCAGAGGCCCAGAAGCGGTTGGAGGCGGTTGGAGCAGGATAAAAACGTTCCCACACACTTTAAAAGAAGTGTTCTGGAGGAAGCCGCTGATTGGTGGAAGCAGACTAGAGGAAGCAGCTGATTGGGCGTTGTAATTCTGCTTTTTATTCGTACTTTTAGTTAAGGGTTCGGTGAGTTCAGGGTTCAGGAAGTGACGGACAGCTCGACCCCTACCGAGGTGACTGACCCGCACAGCCCCCGCACTGTTAAGTCCCGCGGCCGAGCCGCGCCGGCGATGTTAAGTCCAGCGGCCGAGCCGCGCCGGGCGATGGAAGGCCCCGCGGCCGAGCCGCGCCCCGAGGAAGAGACCTAAAAAAAGAAAGGTTTCCCCCACCCCACCCCACCCCACCCCACACCCCCACACCCCCCACACATACACAGCCAAAAACAAAAACAAAAACCATCCCAACACCAACACACAAACAAAAAGGGAAAAAAGACAAACAGACTGCCAGCGAGCCGCAGCCGTTAGGCGCCGCCACACGAAAGCACTTCCAGACTCTCTGCAGCACATTGGTGCTTGCTATTGGGCTGGGTTGCGAATCCTCTAGGGAAGCAAATGGCCAAGGGCACTCACTTCTAACTTCCAGCTAGTCTCAGATATAAATTGGCAAGCTTGAACACGTCCAATATGGGCTGAAACCTTAAAGCTTGACAGGCGATTGTTCTTGACAGATATCAGCATGGTTCAGAGACCAAGGTTAGTTTGTAATTTATCTTGAACTGGATCCTGGTCACTCAGTTGAACATGATCTATGAGGGGTGGGGTGGTTAAAAGAAGAATGGAAGAATATTTAAGGCTATGAAATTTGTTGGAAAACAGCAGCAATTAGAGAAAACTGGCTTCGAACTGTTGACTTTTTCAGATGAGGATGAGGATAACTGGCTTCGAACTGTTGATTTTTTCAGATGATAGGAGAGTATTGGGAAGAATGCAGAATGAAGGAGAAAAACAGAGAAATATGATGATCATGAATAACCATCATATAAACCCTTCAAAAAGAGCCTGATCCAGATAAACCACTGCAGATTCTAAGGGATTACAAGTGTTTTTTTTCTTCTTCTCTAAGTACACAAACATATAGTAAATCAATCAAAATTATGGGGATTGTTTTAAGATAGCTAGACCGGTGGGAAACAGATAGGATTATGTTTTAGATCCTACCCAGTTTTACTTTTCATTGACTTGGGATTAGGTTAAAACCACCCCTGAGGAATTCTCAATTAAGCTTCATAGGCAGATATTTGCTTTTTTGCCGATAGTCAGGTGATGATGCAGTCTTTTAAACATGCTATTGGTTTTAATTTATAAAATAAAACATCATTCATGAAGCTGAAAATGCAAGAGGAACATCCTAGGTTTTAATGCCTGGGCCTTGCTCTGTTGGTTACTTAGGTAGTGGGCACATCACTTGAGTTGGCCTCAGCATCTTGCACCATAGTAATACACCAATAAGCTTCCCAGTGCTAAGATCAATTCCAAGTGGTCTTTGTTGGAAGTGCTTGTACAGCCTGTGCCAGAGACCCAAGTTCAATTTTGTCATATTGTCAGAGACCCGTTCAATTTTGACCTTGGCTGCTGATTGTGTGGAGTTTGCACATTTCCCTGTGAGGTTGGGGGTTTCCTTTGGGTGCTCTGGTTTCCTTCCACTTTAGATTACCCCCTAGTGTGTAGGAGAGTGGTAGAATCTGGGGGGGGGGGGGGGAGCTGATGAGGATGCGAGAACAAATGCTGGGATTAATAAAGGATGGGTGTAAATGTGCAGTTGATGGTTGAGATGAAATTAATGCAGTCTAGGGTTTGTTTCCATGCAAAATATCTCAGTGATTCTAGGCATTTGGATCTGTCTTGGATGCCATACGTTCCAATCAAATAATATCCTAATACTAATCAAGTCAAATTTATTGTCATATGCACACGTACAGCGAGGTATTGGTTTGATGAAAACCTTGCATGCAACAGTGTCACAGGCACATAAACTCAGCCAAACACACAAAGCCATAACTTATACATAATTTATACAAAAAACACATGAATTCTGTGAGGCAGTCAAAAAGAAAACAAAAATAAAGAGTGTTTTATTGTCATACGTCCCAGAAACAGAACAATGAATTTCTTACTTGCTGCTATACAACAGATATGCAACCATTGTACTCTGTAAACAACATAGTATACAACAAAAAAAGTTCAGTATATAAAATGCAAACAAACAATAATAATGCAAAGACAAAAATAACCAAAATAATGCCCCCAAGTCAATGTAGTTTGGAGCTTAGCTGGAGGTTGTAGTAATAAGCTGGCAATAACCTGATAGTTATTGGGTAGAAGCTGCTCCTGAAACTGGATGTTACAGTTTTCAAGCCCCTATACCTTCTTCCCGATGCCAGGTGTAATGTGAGTGGCCAGGGCTGTGTGGGTGATGATGCTGGCTGCCTTTTTGAGGCAGTGACTCCTGTAAATCCCTTTGATGATGGTGGTGGTGGTGGTGGTGGTGGTGGTGGGGGGAGGAAAGGTCAGTGAGGTCAGTGTTCCATGAACAAGGTAAGATTTGGGTTGTATGGATTTGCAGGAAAGTCGTTGTTCCAGAACCTGGCAGTGTGCAACTGAAGTTGCTTCTGTATCGCCTGCCCGATGGTATCAGTAGGAAGAGGGCATGGCCTGGACGGGTGGGATCCTTGATTATATACGCCAACTTCTTAAGGCAGCACCTCATGTAGATGCTTTTGAAAGTGGGGAGGGCTGACCCAGTGTTAGAGTGAGCTGAGTCCATCACACTCTCCAGCCTCATGCATTCCTGTGCATTGGAACTGCTGCACCAGGCCATGATGCAACCAGTCAACATACTTTTTTTATAGGATATCTGTAGAAATGTATTAGAGTATTCAATGATATGCTGAATCTCATTGAACCCATGAGAAAGTAGAAGTACTGCCATGCATTCTCTGTGATTACATCTCTGTGTTGGGCCCATGACAAGTCATTTGAGATATCAATGCCCAGGAATTCTGGCCTCACAAATGAAGGATAGTATTTCCTTTCCAGATACTTCTCATTATTTACTCCTGCTCTTGACCCATCCCCCCCCCCCTTCACCCTCAGCACCTCCATACCCTTATTTTCTGTCTATATGCTTCTTCTTTCCCCTCCTCCTCTTGTGCCCTTTGTTCCTACCCCTTTCTCGGTCTTCCCATGTTCCCTCCTCTGCTGGACCCACTCCCACTTCCTGTCCCCTGACCTTTCACTCCCTCCTCCTTGTCCTCACTTTCTGATAAAGATTCAGGTCAAACAGATCACTGACAGAGTTGAGAAATGCAGCAGCTACAGAACTAGAATAAAAGATGAATATTTCGTAGCGCAGTAAGTATCATACAAGTACATAGTACAAACAAACATAACCTGCCCTTGACAATGGCTTTCAAAATGTAATTCTGTTGTGTAAGCATTACACAATTAAAATTCAATAGCAAACACTTCCAACTCGCTTTGCGTCACTTTGGACATTAGAGCAAACATCCTTGTAAGCATCATCTTTGCACCGATGATGTGACTTTTCCATGACTCGCAAATGGAATGATATCATTCCCTGTGCAAAACTACTTTTGGGAGAATTAGACTAAGTTGTCCGAGTAATGATGACATTCCTAGGTCAACCATGTGTCATTAACACTGCTCTGAATTGAAGCCCTGCAAGACAAGTCCCTTACCTTATCTACTGACCTTGATCATTCAGCAATAGAGTTCTCTCCAATCACCCAGGGCACTATTTTCTTCACCCCAACTCCAACAACCTTCCAATCTGCTGAAAGTGTGACCTGCTCCATGCACTGATGTCCTCACCATCCGAGGCCATTTTAATATTGCAATACCTTCCGACCATACATTACCCTGCCTGATCCCCAACCTCTGATCAGCCCAGGGTTCCTATTCTAGCAAACCCCTGGGAGCCTGATGTTCTAATCTCCACCTACTTACTGGCAATGCACCAGTTTGCATCTCTGACTTCAAGCTCATACCTTTGTTGATGGTTTTGCACTCCTAAAATGGTTTACATCTTTCAAGAAGTTCTTTCCACTTCCACAATCCCCCCAAGTGCTCTAATCTCGGCATCAAGCTTCATTGAATCGTTAATACAATTGGCTACTTATTTCTCACAGTGACTCAGCCTTAACCTCTCATCGTCTAGGAGTCAATCCTTACTTCTTCAAATCCATCTGGTCCAATCTCAGTACACTGCGTATATGCTTTCCATTGCATCGGAGTGGAAACACATTCCTGTTGAACCCAAGGCTTTAGACTTCATGCTACTGAAATATACAGCAAGGGTCAATGTTAAAAATGGTTATTAGTGCTGCAAATCAAATGACTATCTTCTGTACCTCACGTGTATCAAAGGAGCTCAGTAGATCAACAATTAACACTGCCCAGACAAGGTGAAGAGATAGATTAAAAAGAGTCTCAGAAGGAGAGGTGAAAATGTAGATTAGGATGAGAATTCCACAATTTAGGCCTTAGAGAGCTGAAAGAAGGAAAAGTAAGTTGGCATGAAATACTATGTTGAGTCAGCTGAGTTCGCAACTTTTTAATTTCAATTATATCCCTATTTCTTATGCTTTTTAAAATGAATAAATGTTACCAGCAAGTAGGTTAAAACAGATAGTTTCAGGTCGGGGTGGAAACTTAACAAATTTCAGTCATGACTCTATGTGGAATGAAGTCTGCAGTAATATCTTCAGTGGTCAATAAAGATTAAGTGTTCTACCTTGTGATGGCTTTACAACTTTTGTTTCATCCTCGCTGTGCTGAAAATTATCATAAAATTTTTAAAGATGTCCTCAGTGCAGAATATGTCTATAAAATATTAAATATTCAATTTCCCCCTATCATGGCAGGAAACATTCATAATTATATGATGATTCACATAATAACTCATTCTGAAAAGTCATAAATGGCACTCCCTCTGTGACAAAGTTAATAATTTACTGCCATTCAGTATTTTTCACTCTGCACTGTTGGTCTTGTGAACATTTATTAAGCAAATGTTCACTTGAATAGGTCAAAATCCCAGCTCTGCTATCCAGAATTGTAGAATAAGTTTTTAATGATAGTTGACAGATCGGCAAGGTGAAATTTGAGGTTCTTATTCAATAATTAGTTTAAATTCTTTGAAATCAGAGAAAGAAAAAGAACGAACATTTATTTTCCTAAACAGTCCTATAGATCAAAACAAATTATCTCAGATCCAGCAATTTTGCATGTTGTGAGTTAACAGTCACTGCAAAGAATATGCAGGTTGGTTAAGGAAAATGGCAAACTATTCCAGCTGCACACAGATAAGTAAGCCAGTTTATCAGCTTGTGAGGATGGTATTACATTGGAGTGGCTCAATGGGTGAAGCAGCATCTGCAGAAGCAAAGGGATGGTCGATGTTTCAGGCCAAGACCCTGCATCAACAATGAGAGTGTAGAGGGAAGGTGGCCAGTACATAGAAGTGAGAGGGTGGCATGAGACATACCTTCCTACATCCCCGTTCCATCTGTCTTCTTTAACTTCCTCTCCCCTTATCTATTTCCCGTACAACCTACTGGCCTCTGTCTCAACATTTATTCCCCACTCCAATGCCTCCCGCCTCACCCCTGCTCCAGTTCTCTATTATCTCCCCGTCATCTGGTTCCACCTATAACCTACCACTTCTGTCTCACCTCTTCCCCCCTCTCCCCCTTCTTCTCGCTTCGATATACTGACTATCCTCCCTCTACAGTTTCGGTCCTGGTGCAGGATTTCAACCTGAAACTGACTATTCATTTACCTCCACAGATGCTTCTTGACCTGCTAAATTCTTCCAGTGGCTTTTCTGCTCGTTTCCAGCAACTGAGGTCTCTTTTGGCTCCATCGTACATTGGATTTGTCTGTGTTAACCCCACTACAGTTAAACAGCCAGCTGACACTGTGTAAGAGAGAAAAGTGGGTGGAAGGCTTCCTCTCCTGGTTTCAACAACCTTTGGGCTAATGACAAACAGTCTGCTGACTTTCTATTGTACAATCACTCTATCACCATTTACACAATCGTACAGGCTATGATATATTCCTTGCTATCTCAACATGGAATCAGCTGAGGGAGTTATTCCGATGTGTAAATTAATTCTCTAAAATAACTGAGAGTGAGAATTAAGAAGACTTAATTTCAACAACTAAATAACATTTTGCTAGATTTGGTGTCTCCTATCTAATGGGCAAAATGTTTCATTAATTGTAATATTCTTTACAGTTACATTTTAATAAATCAAGTTAAACATTATTGAAACAGGTGAAACATTTCTCCTTTACAACACTGTATATCAACAGGGCTGAGAACATTTAATAGCTTTGCAAGTATTCTCAAAGCTTACGTCTTTCAGCATCTGTAAAACAATGTTTTATGATTTAAAGGAATCCAGTAAAACGTAATTATAGTGCTGTTGCATGTTACTTCTTTTAAACCCTAGTCTATGCAGTAATGGTTTTATGGCTGATTATTTTAATTATCATACAAAAACATTCAGTCCATTGTATACCCTCGGAACTGTCCCTTCCAAAGATTTAATTGGAAAAGGAAATCAGGCAGATTTTTCCATCCACCTGTCATTTTTCACCGTTGTTTAAAGGTCAAATAACCTCATATTATTATATGCCAATATCTTAGAGGTAAGTAAAACGACTCTGAACTGTCTATCTTCAGCAAGGTTGCATATTAGTTACCATTATATCAGGTGAGGCAGCATCTGCAGGAGAGAAACAGTTATATTTTCAGACTTATGACCTTTGAATTTTGTTTATTATCCTGGATTTTTAGAAAATGCTGTGCTTTGCTTTTATGTTTATTAGCTCATATCCCTCATTCCTCCACACTGCCAGATCTAAAAATGCCACCTGATCTTCAGTTCATTATTGTCAACATCTTATAATCTATATACTAAAACTCTTGTTTGTTCGCTTGTTCCTGAACTACAGCCAAAATGCTATACGATAACGTGACAATTTTAGACCCACCTTACTCACCGTCATCCCTTGGTCCTATGGAAGAAGTTTCATTGAAATAGGTGTTATATTTTTAAAGTTATTCACATTTTATGTTTTAAAAACTGCACATGTGCAGTTGGGGCTCCAATGATCAAGTACTTATATAAAATGGACGGCGCATCCGCACATGTGCAGAACAAACGCGTCCGCGCCTGCGCAGTTGGGGCCCGTTGAGCAGGGCTTGGCCGCCTGTCTCTTGGGGGCGGGAAAGCCAGGCCTGGTGCCGGGGGAAGCAGCCGGAGCCTGGGACTGGGCCTGGACATGACCGGGTAACCACGTGCCTGAGGTGGGCCAAACGGAAAGGTGGCAGCAGCAGCGGCGGTGAAGCCGGGCGTTGGTGGAGGTGGAGGCCGAGGCCTGGGTTGGCGTTGGGCTTGCCCTCGGCTCCCCCGTCCCCCCATCTCTCCCCAGCTGGCTCAGCGCTTTCCCCACGCCACCCAGAGTCCAGCGGCACAGCAACAGTGGGAGGGCCCCGCTCCACCAATGGCGGCCACCTGGGCCGAGAGACGGGTTGCTATGGCAACCGTGGGTTGCTCCCAGGAGGGAGGGGGAGAGGGGGAGGGGGGAGGGAGGGGGGATTGAGGGGGAGGGGGAGGGAGGGGGAGCAAGGGGGGATGGAGGGAGAGGGAGAGGGAGGAGGGGAAGGAGGGGAGGGGGAGGAGGCGAGGGGGGGAGGTGGGGGGTGAGGGAGGGTGGGTGGGGGAGGGGAGAGAGTGGAGAGAGGGGAGGGGGAGGGGAGAGAGGGGAGGGAGGGGGAGGATGGGAGGGAGGGGTGGAGGGAGGAGGAGGAGAGGGGAAGAGGGGAGAGGGCAGTGGAGGGGAGAAGGGAGGAGGGAGTGGGGGAGGAGGGAGTGGGGGAGGAGGGAGTGGGGGAGGAGGGTGGGGAGGAGGGAGTGGGGGAGGAGGGAGTGGGGGAGGAGGGAGTGGGGGAGGAGGGAGTGGGGGAGGAGGGAGTGGGGAGGAGGGAGTGGGTGAGGAGGGAGTGGGGGAAGAGAGGGTGCTGCACCAATGCAGGAGAGGCAACCCTAGGGGGGAGGGGGGAGAGTGGGAGGGAGAGGAGAGAGGGGAGGGAGGGAGGAAGGGGGAGAGGGAGGGGGAGGGAGGGTGATGTGGGTGGAAGGGAGAGGGGAGGGAGGGGGGGTGACGAGGGTGGAAGGGAGAGGGGGAGGGAGGGGGGGAGAGGGGAGGGTGGAGAGGAGAGGGAGTGGGGTAGGAGAGGGTGCTGCACCAATGCAGGAGTGGTTAGGCCCAACGTGTCCACTTGGTCTAGTAATTAACTATTATTCCAATGAAAAGGGTCATGCAATGATATCCATTCAGGAAATATCCTCTTGTTTGATGCAGTCCGTTCCATTTGTTTAAATATTATTTGTTGCTCATTTCAAGCCTTTTGATTAGAATTTCAGCGATTTTCAAATTATAAATATTGAAATTGATTTCAACAAAAATCAAGTTCCAGTTCAGTGGCATTAGAAGCAACCTTAAACCTGTGTTTCAAATTCACGCACTTATTTACTTTTCAAAAGGCTCAGTTGCATGAATATAATGTTCCAAATTAATTATTAAAATGCTCCGGCTAAGTTGCTCACCAGGTTTGATCATGACAGTGATCTAGTTAAAGCATTAGATTTGACATTAGATTATGTTGAATTTATTGTTGCTGAAAGATTTTAAATAAGTCAGAACTTGTGTAGAATTACATTCACATCCTTTCTCTGTGCCCACATGCCTAGCATTACAATTACAAATATGTTGCTGTCTGTTGAGATATATTTTAATGTCAGACCCTTTTCCTGGTGCAATTTGCATTGAATCTGTTGGGAGAATTGTACCTTTGCATCTGCATTGGCTGTTAATGCCGTCTTTAACTCTAGTGGATGCCAAACACTCGGAATCACTAAGGTATACCACTGGTGTTCGTGGTATTAGCAATACTGTCTTCCATTTTAAAGGGGCAATGATCCTATAAGACGAAGCAAGACAGTTCAAATTTGTGGGTGTGTTTATCCCTTATCGTCATAAATAATATTTTTGAACACTATTTTTAAAACATACATCATTATCAATAATCTAATGTCTATATTTATTTACAAATATGCTTATGGAACAGAGCAATCTTACTTTAAACTCCCAGAATGATTCTCAAATGCTGCAATTGTATTACCATTATGGATGGCTGACCAAAAGTAGCATTCAATGTTGCTGGAAGGGGAGCTTAGAATATTGTCCCTGATAACACTCAAGAAATGGTTGGAAAAACAGTCATGCAGTGCAATTTATGTAAAGCTTCACGAATGTGGTTCTCTATGCTTTGCCAGTGCTTTCCCCAAGGTTTTATGCTCAAGATTTTAGTTTAGAGATACAGCATGGAAACAGGCCCTTCGGCCCACCGAGTCTGCACTGACCAGCGATCCCTGCGCACTAACACTACCCTACACCCACTAGGGACAATTTTACATTTATACCAAGCCAATTAATCTACAAACCTGTACATCTTTGGAGTATGGGAGGAAACCGAAGATCTCGGAGAAAGCCCACATGGGTCACAGGGAGGACGTACAAACTCTGTACAGACAGCACCCGTGGTCAGTATCGAGCTCAGGTCTCTGGCGCTGTGAGGCAGCAACTCTATCGCTGTGCCACCATGTCACCCATGCCGCAATGTTTCACCTTGCCTGCTGGTGTTGGATTTAGAGAAGAAAATCACCGAGTGATTTGTTGCACCAAGTAGTTGGAAGAATGGATCTGATAGTACATCAGAGCCAATCTTTGGTACAAGGGTAGACACAAAATGCTGAAGTAATTCAGCGGGACAGGCAGCATCTCTGGAGAGATATGGTATAATTTTTGTATAAGGGGATCTTTGGTATTTGGTATAATTTGGTATAAGGGGATCTTTTCGGAAAATGCCTGCTGCTTCGTGTTAAATTGCTAGCTTTTATCCATGTAAGCATTAGGAATTTTCCATCTTGGGTGGATGTGGGAATTCTGAACTTGTTTGCCAACTGCCAGTCCCCATCCTGGTTGTGCTTCACACAGGCCATTAACTTCCTGTGAACCTCCATCAGTTACACTGGGGCCTCTGCCCATTGAACCTGGGTTAGACATGACACAAGAACAGGAAGCAAAATTGTTGGATTGAGGAACAATGGAAGTATGGCGAGTCCGAAAACTTGTTGGTTGTAGAAGAAGTTTATTGCAGCCGCAATATTCGAATACAAAGTTAAACAACAAGGTAAAGGACAACCATCAAAAACTTACTGTCTTCTTCGAAGACTTCGCCGAACTGAACATTTCGGGCGCCAAAAGCGCACATGACAACGCTGGCCAATCAGCGATGTCGCTCTCTGGACCAATCCCTACGGTCGCGCTCACACGTGACCTTGCTGGCCAATCTGAGGGTTCGACGACCCGGACCATTCTCTATGGTCGCTACAGAAGGACTTTACTTTACATTAGACTTTAGAGATACGGCGTGGAAACAAACCCTTCAACCTACCGAGTCCATGCCGACCATCGATCACCCTGTACACGAGCACTATCCTCCATACTAGGGATAATTTAGAATTTACAGAAGCCAATTAAAATGCAAATCTGCATGTCTTTGGATTGTGGGAGGAAACCAGAGCACCTGGAGCAAGTATGATGTTGTAGGGATCACTGAGACATGGCTACAAGAGGACCAGGGCTGGGAGCTGAATATTCAGGGGTACACAACGTATAGAAAAGACAGACAGGTGGGCAGAGGGGGTGGGGTTGCACTGATGGTAAGGAATGATATTCATTCCCTTGCAAGGGGTGACATAGAATCAGGAGATGTTGAATCAGTATGGATAGAAATGAGAAATTGTAAGGGTAAAAAGACCCTAATGGGAGTTATCTATAGGCCCCCAAACAATAGCCTCGACATAGGGTGCAAGTTGAATCAGGAGATAAAATTGGCGTGTCAAAAATGTAATCCTACGGTGGTTATGGGAGATTTCAACATGCAGGTAGACTGGGAAAATCAGGTTGGAAATGGACCCCAGGAAAGAGAGTTTGTAGAGTGCCTTCGAGATGGATTCTTAGAACAGCTTGTACTGGAGCCTACCAGGGAGAAGGCAATTCTGGATTTAGTGTTGTGTAATGATCCTGATCTGATAAGGGGACTAGAGGTAAAAGAGCCATTAGGAGGCAGTGATCACAACATGATAAGTTTTACTCTGCAAATGGAAAGGCAGAAGGGAAAATCGGAAGTGTCGGTATTACAGTATAGCAAAGGGGATTACAGAGGCATGAGGCAGGAGCTGGCCAAAATTGACTGGAAGGAGGCCCTAGCAGGGAAGACGGTAGGACAGCAATGGCAGGTATTCCTGGGAATAATGCAGAGGTTGCAGGATCAATTTATTCCAAAGAGGTGGAAAGACTCTAAGGGGAGTAAGAGACACCTGTGGCTGACAAGGGAAGTCAGGGACAGCATAAAAATTAAGGAGAGGAAGTATAACATAGCAAAGAAGAGTGGGAAGACAGAGGATTGGGACTCTTTTAAAGAGCAACAAAAGTTAACTAAAAAGGCAATACAGGGAGAAAAGATGAGGTACAAGGGTAAACTAGCCAATAATATAAAGGAGGATAGCAAAATAAATTTTAGGTACGTGAAGAGGAAAAAAATAGTCAAGGCAAATGTGGGTCCCTTGAAGACAGAAGCAGGGGAATTTATTATGGGGAACAAAGAAATGGCAGACGAGTTAAACCGTTACTTTGGATCTGTCTTCACGGAGGAAGATACACACAATCTCCTAAATGTTCTAGGGGCCGGAGAACCTAGGGTGATGGAGGAACTGAAGGAAATCCACATTAGGCAGGAAATGGTTTTGGGTAGACTGATGGGACTGAAGGCTGATAAATCCCCAGGGCCTGATGGTCTGCATCCCAGGGTACTTAAGGAGGTGGCTCTAGAAATAGTGGAAGCATTGGAGATCATTTTTCAATGTTCTATAGATTCAGGATCAGTTCCTGTGGATTGGAGGATAGCAAATGTTATCCCACTTTTTAAGAAAGGAGGGAGAGAGAAAACGGGTAATTATAGACCAGTTAGTCTGACATCAGTGGTGGGGAAGATGCTGGAGTCAATTATAAAAGACGAAATTGCTGAGCATTTGGATAGCAGTAACAGGATCATTCCGAGTCAGCATGGATTTACGAAGGGGAAATCATGCTTGACAAATCTACTGGAATTTTTTGAGGATGTAACTAGGAAAATTGACAGGGGAGAGTCAGTGGATGTGGTGTACCTCGACTTTCAGAAAGCCTTCGACAAGGTCCCCCATAGGAGATTAGTGGGCAAAATTAGGGCACATGGTATTGGGGGTAGGGTACTGACATGGATAGAAAATTGGTTGACAGACAGAAAGCAAAGAGTGGGGATAAATGGGTCCCTTTCGGAATGGCAGGCAGTGACCAGTGGGGTACCGCAAGGTTCGGTGCTGGGACCCCAGCTATTTACGATATACATTAATGACTTAGACGAAGGGATTAAAAGTACCATTAGCAAATTTGCAGATGATACTAAGCTGGGGGGTAGTGTGAATTGTGAGGAAGATGCCATAAGGCTGCAGGGTGACTTGGACAGGTTGTGTGAGTGGGCGGATACATGGCAGATGCAGTTTAATGTAGATAAGTGTGAGGTTATTCACTTTGGAAGTAAGAATAGAAAGGCAGATTATTATCTGAATGGTGTCAAGTTAGGAGGAGGGGGAGTTCAACGAGATCTGGGTGTCCTAGTGCATCAGTCAATGAAAGGAAGCATGCAGGTACAGCAGGCAGTGAAGAAAGCCAATGGAATGTTGGCCTTCATAACAAGAGGAGTTGAGTATAGGAGCAAAGAGGTCCTTCTACAGTTGTACCGGGCCCTGGTGAGACCGCACCTGGAGTACTGTGTGCAGTTTTGGTCTCCAAATTTGAGGAAGGATATTCTTGCTATGGAGGGCGTGCAGCGTAGGTTCACTAGGTTAATTCCCGGAATGGCGGGACTGTCGTATGTTGAAAGGCTGGAGCGATTGGGCTTGTATACACTGGAATTTAGAAGGATGAGGGGGGATCTTATTGAAACATATAAGATAATTAGGGGATTGGACACATTAGAGGCAGGAAACATGTTCCCAATGTTGGGGGAGTCCAGAACAAGGGGCCACATTTTAAGAATAAGAGGTAGGCCATTTAGAACGGAGATGAGGAAGAACTTTTTCAGTCAGAGAGTGGTGAAGGTGTGGAATTCTCTGCCTCAGAAGGCAGTGGAGGCCAGTTCATTGGATGCTTTCAAGAGAGAGCTGGATAGAGCTCTTAAGGATAGCGGAGTGAGGGGGTATGGGGAGAAGGCAGGAACGGGGTATTGATTGAGAGTGATCAGCCATGATCGCATTGAATGGCGGTGCTGGCTCGAAGGGCTGAATGGCCTACTCCTGCACCTATTGTCTATTGTCTATTGTCTATAAAACCCACGCGGTCACAGGGAGAATATACAATTTCCATACAGACATCACCCATAGTCAGGAATGGAACCCAGGTCTAAGGAGCTGTAAGGCAGCAGCTCTACCACTGTGCCACTTATCTCTTCCACAGGGAGGGGACGAGGATAGGGTAGTTGCCAACATTATCATCAAAACAGTTGTGTTTTCTTTCCCATTTCAATTATAGACAATAGACAATAGACAATAGGTGCAGGAGGAGGCCATTCGGCCCTTCGAGCCAGCACCGCCATTCAATGCGATCATCGCTGATCATTCTCAATCAGTACCCCGTTCTTGCCTTCTCCCCATACCCCCTGACTCTGCTATCCTTAAGAGCTCTATCCAGCTCTCTCTTGAATGCATTCAGAGAATTGGCCTCCACTGCCTTCTGAGGCAGAGAATTCCACAGATTCACAACTCTCTGACTGAAAAAGTTTTTCCTCATCTCAGTTCTAAATGGCCTACCCCTTATTCTTAAACTGTGGCCCCTGGTTCTGGACTCCCCCAACATTGGGAACATGTTTCCTGCCTCTAACGTGTCCAACCCCTTAATAATCTTGTACGTTTCGATAAGATCTTCTCTCATCCTTCTAAATTCCAGTGCTTATTTGAGAGAGTTTTCAAGTGTTTCAACTTTCAAACATACTTCAAACATATTTTAAAATAGTTTTTTTTTTTTTTAAAGGTTTAATTATTTTTTTTAATATTTCCAAATGCCAGCCACACTTACAAGCGTTCAAAATCTGTGACAGCTGGCAGAATTATTTCCTCTAATTTTGTGGGAGGGAGTTCATTGGTTGCAACCAGTTAGGTTATGTATTTCACTTACCAACACACCATTACTGAATCTGTGGTGGACGAGGACAGTTTTGATGTATAAAAACAACCTTGGCTCAAACAGATCTTTTGGCTCAAATTAGCTTAATATTTTGTTGCATAATAATGATATTCTTAAACCCCGCTGTATTTTGCATTTTTCTAATGCATTATCTTTGGCTGTACTTTGCGAGAAATATATATTTGTGAACAAAGAAGTTGGCACTAAATTGATTTCAAGATTCACTCAAAGGCATGATTACACTGACAGTGCTGCTTTCCTTAGTATGTCCAACCATGGAAACTTCTAAAACACTGTTGAGCATTGTTTTGCTTCCAATGATGAGAATGTCCAGGGAGAACTGTGAATGGAGGATAATTATCTTAGCTTTGGAACAAGAGTGGAGTCTGGGGAAGTTAGACAGCTGATGGGTTGGATAAGGGAAATAATAGGCTGGAATGATTGGAGTAGGGTTAGGGCTTTGAACGTCAACAATGATTTGAGGTGAGATAAAGGAAAATTGGAAATTTTAGGACAACTCAGAGGATTAACAAGTTAAGAGTCTGGCCCAATCAAATGTTTTAGGTGGAGATCAGTTGTTGAAGTACGATTGTGTCTTTGTGAGACTTTAGGTGCAAGGGACTTTGGCCTCAATGGCTTGGGTGATCAGGACATTGAAGATAGAAAATTGAGAGCTGAGCTCATTAGAGAGACTTCAGAGGGTTGGGACGATCGGAGGCTATGATGTTCAGAGGAAAATGAAGGTCATTTGATTAAGATTTTGCATTGGGGAGCTGGGAGTAATGAGATTTGTGGTCTTAGCAGGTTGTGGTTAGTTCAGTGCGAGAGTGTGAGAGACAGATGAATGAAAGGGTAGTGTAAGAGTCCAAAACCATTGAAGCATTACCAAAGCATGGTTGAAGAGCGAAAACTTTCGCCTCAGTGGCTGGGTGATTAGATAAGGTCCCACACAAGAGATTAATGTGCAAAATTAGAGCATATGGTATTGGGGGTAGGATATTGACATGGATAAAAAACTGGTTGGCAGACCGGAAGAAAAGAGTAGGAATTAAGGGATCCTTTTCAGAATGGCAGGCAGTGACTAGTGGGGTGCAGCTGGGATCCCAGTTATTTACAATATATATTAACGATTTAGACGAGGAAATTAAATGTGACATCTCCAAGTTTGCGGATGGCACAAGGATGGGTGGCAGTGTGAGCTGCGATGAGGATGCTATGAGGCTGCAGGGTGACTTGGATAGGTTGGGCGAGTGGGCAGATGCATGGCAGATGCAGAATAATGTTGATAAATGTGAGGTTATCCACTTTGGTGGCAAGAACAGGACGGCAGATTATTATCTGAATGGTGGCAGATTATTATCTGAATGGTGTCAGATTAGGAAAAGGAGAGGTGCAACGAGACCTGGGTGTCCTTGTACATCAGACACTGAAAGTAAGCATGCAGGTACAGCAGGCAGTGAAGAAAGCTAATGGCATGTTGGCCTTCATTGCAAGAGGATGAGTGTAGGAGCAAGGAGGTCCAACTGCAGGGCCTCTGGTGAGACTGCACCTGGAGTATTGTGTGCAATTATGGTCTCCTAATTTGAAGAAGAACATTATTGCTATTGAGGGAGTGCAGCGTAGGTTCACCAGGTTAACTCCTGGGATGGCAGGACTGACATATGATGAAAGAATGGATCGACTGGGCTTGTATTCACTGGAATTTGGAAGGATGAGAGGGGATCTTGTAGAAATGTATAAAATTCTTAAAGGACTGGACAGGCTAGATCAGGAAAAATGTTCCCGATGTTGGGGGAGTCCAGAACCAGGGGTCACAGTTTAAGAATAAGGGGTAGGCCATTTAGGACTAAGATGAGGAAAAACTTCACCCAGAGAGTTGTGCACAGAAGGCAGTGGAGGCCAATTCACTGGATGTTTTCAAGAGGGAGTTAGATTTAGCTCTTAGGGCTAAGGGAATCAAAGAATATGGGGAAATAGCAGGAACGGGGTACTGATTTTAGATGATCAGCCATGATCAGATTGAATTGCGGTGCTGGCTCAAAGGGCTGAATGGTCTACTCCTGCACCTATTTTTCTATGTTTCTAACTGCAGCTGCTGCAAATCTGAAATAAAAATGGAAGTCATACAGTAGCTATCCTGGAAGTGCTAATAATGGACATTCTTGGGACAGTTCCAAATAGTGAATGACATTTTCATTTCCCTGATCAATATGGAAATCACATCAAGTACATAAGGTTCACACAAGCTGGGATGTGTCTAATTGCACAGTGATGCACATGAAACTAGAAGTGATTATTTCATCATTTCTAGGTTCTCCAGTGGTGATAAATGTTACCACATTCAATACTGAAACAACATGATGGGATTGCATTTCCAGACCACACCCTTTTGTCATGTTATTTAATTGTCTTGTATATATAAATAAAAATGTAGTTCTCTTTGCATGTAAATTTCAAAATCAAATTTGCAATCTTATTTCACTTTCCCTCTTCTTAATCATTTAAGGGAAAGTGGCCATTATGTTCTTTTCCTTTATTCGCCTGGTCTGCACACCCTGAGGGGCAAGCCCATGTCAGGAACTCTTCCTGAGGTCCTAAGACTCCCCAATGCCAAAGGTGCGAGCATTTCATTGATTGCGCAGACAGGCTAAGAAATTGCTTATTGTTTTTGGTCTGTGGGGAAATAACTTCAGTCTCTCCCTCATTAGCATTTTAATCACTCCAGTGTCTCTGTTTTTAACTTGGTCACATACACATTGCTTTCATAACCCAAAATTTAGGTGCAACTCTTTCACCAAAACTTCCCTTCATAAAATCGATCCAAATAACCCTCAAAATGTGAGATTGCTCCACGAGAAGATATTTTGGAAGTATATCTTCTAACCAAACACCAGAAATGAATTGAATATTTTATTTATTTGTTAGCCCATGGAAATGAGTCCTCCCTGCTCTGACTGGTTTTTCATTAATACTCCTAAAACTAGCTTTAAAATGGTGTGCATCATTTAATCCATTGAGAATTAATCAGTTTTATTCATGGTTCTTTACTTAATGCATGAGTTGGTACGTTTCTATTTGTAATATTTGTTATTCAGAGGCACCCTAGCAATCTCCCTACACAAGCCGTCTTTAAAGAATACATTTGAAAATGCTCATCTGATCAATGCCATCAAGTTAAATGGTTTGATGCACTAAAAAATACAAAGCTCAGCAGTAGAGGAAAATTAGAAAAAAAAATCTTGCTATATATTTTGGGTTTATGTATTAAAATGTTAATATGGTAAAATTGTCTGAAATGTTGACCATTAAAACTTTCTGTTGGATCCAATGTTAAGTAAAAATACTAAATGTACAAAATACTTAAAACATATTAAAGGTTCTCAATTCTGCTGCATCCTGATATCTGGTATAATTTGATGTACTTCAGGAGTTGGTAATATTACTTGCAGGGTCCAACCAATGACATTAATGATTAACAAACCCGTCTGAACAAAAGACAGAATGCTAGAGATGGAAGAGAATGTCAGAAGGCATGTGGAAAGATAGTTTTTTGTTAAGTAAAGGACAAGGGTTAAAATATTAATGAAAGAATCTATGATGTTTAGCTGTAATTGATTACAAAATCATTATGATTGCACTCATCGCAATGATGTAAATCACTTTCATATTTTAATAATTTCTATTGAAGTATATTGCATCCCTTATTGTTAAACATAGTAGACAAATTTTGGTAAGTTTATAGGTATGATGCTTCAAATGGCAATACAATATTTAACAGAGGGATGCATGTAAATAGTGTTAAATATCTGGGGAATTTAAATAATACCCCCTAAATTCTATGAATGACATGATTCATCCTTTCTGGAAATTACATTTTTCCTCGAGTAATGTCTCTCCTCACTGCAATCAAACTCTGCCACCCTTCAGGTCTTTTACATAATTTTGTTGTAAATCACTATGAAGCAGATTTTTTCTTCTAAAATATTCTGCCTGGAGAAAAGTAATTTAGATAACCCCTCTCAGCAAGAAATTTTTGAATAAAAATTACGAGGAGTGTAATATTTCATTAGATACAGTGCATTTTACAACTGTCCCTAATCTTAGGCTAAAGTGGTCTCTATTCTTTCTAGTATTAAAGATAAGTGAGCACTAAGAGAGGCTGAAGCTAATAACCTTTTTCTAAATTGTTTCCAACCAAACAAATCAGCACTCCGCTAATGAACATTCCTTGTGGAATTGTCCTGCACCAAGAACAAGGAACTGAGGATTGCTCCAGTCAATTCTATTGTTCAATGTTCAAGATAGCACTGTGATGTTCAGAAATCAAACACAAAACTATTTACTGTACTGAATGACTGTTGAATTACAAAGTAAAAATGATGGGAGGTTAACATTAACTCGTGAAAGTTGCTTAATTGTATGATTTTTTTATCATTCTCTGAAGAACAGTTAATATTGTTAGTTGGTTAAAAGTAGATCCAATGAAATTGTCAGAAAGGTTAATCAGAAAGCCAGTTATGTTACTCCTCTGCTATAAATTACACAAAATAAATACTGAAAGCTCAGAAAGATATTTGACATTACCCCCTTAGTATTTGTGACTATTTGGTACATCAGACACATGATCCAACCTGATTCACATATCCTTCAAAATAAAAATGCATTGCAGAGATGGATTCTCCCAATTGTTGCTTTTAAATGGGTCCATTTGTCGCAAGCAAACCCTTAACTAATAACTTTTTCATTATTTTCCTGTAACTTACGAATGCTCCAATTCAAATCAATTTCTTTGTCAGCAGTATTAAAGGAATAGAAATAATTTGAATTTATTCAGTGCCTTTCACAACCTTATTACTTCTCAAAATGCTTTACAGCCTGTGATGTACATTTGAAGAACAGTTATGTCTGTAGTGTGACAAAATGAGGCAGCCAGGAAATGAACAGCCAGGTCTGACAAACAGCAATTAAGTAGTTGACCAAATGATGTCCATTTCAGGTGCTGCCATGGACAAAAATGTGAGGCAGAAATACTCTCCTGTTTTTCCCCCCAAAAAAGAGTTGTGTATTTTATTTAATATGAATGAAAACAAAAAGTGTTGATTTAACAAAACAACTGGGTGACAAGCTATGGGGTTTTCTCCTGATTTAACTGTGAATTGAAAAACACATAAGTTATAGGTTGCATCGTCTTGTTCCAATACAGTCCTTAAGGCTGAGATGATATGCAAATGATCTGAGGAAATGTTAGCAGTGTGAAGGTGAGTCAAATGTAGAATTAAATGCTGCAGTTCCATAATGAATGGGATTGCAACAGGAAATAGTCATTATCGTTTTAAAAAACGCATGAAATTATTTAGATAATGGATTTTTGCATAAAAAGACAGCCATATTTAGATCTAGGTTGATGTTTGTAGCACTTCCAGTGCTTTGATGCTTCCTAACAACTGTATTGGTGAGTCAGTGGAGATTTTTCTGTTCAAGGCTCTCGAGTGGGACTTGAACTCACAATGCTGCTGATGTGGAGGCAGATGTGCAATCAATTAAACTGCAGCTGGTAATATAGCAAAGCACCTGAATGAGGAAAGAGTTAGGCTTGTGACATATGAAGCAGTGCGGCTTGGAACTGATGGCAGAGTTAATCAGGCATTTAGGGAGCAGACAGAAGGGTTGGAACTGAAATCCACTGGACAGGAATCAGAAGCATTGAATGCTGCGTCACAGAATAAAACTGTTAGATCTTGTATGCCTGCAGTGCAGTTAAAAAAAAAATCCTACTCTTAGTAGTTTTCTGAGTCTTAAAATAGTTCAAACAACTAATTTTTAATTTAAAATAATCTAGAATTATAAACTTTTACAATTTAAATATCACCATCCAGCTACCTCTCAGTTCCTACTGCATCTCGTATCTCATCCATGTTAAATTTTGGAAAACTATGTCTATGGAAAGCTATGTCTATACATAGCTTAGCTTTTCCTTCAGAGATATACCAGAGAAAGGATAGCACAGAAAATTAAAGGACTACTCAAAGAACTAGCAAAACACTCAGGGTTAAAGATCAAAACTTTGGTGCCAAAAACACAATGTTATGTATCTTTAATTTCCAAAGAAACGTCACCCATCCATTAACCAACTTTCAAGGCTCTTGTTGGATAGTTCAGCCCTCTAATGTCAGTCATAACAACAGAAGAAATAAGAGCAGATGTTGGTAACCCCTTGAGCCTGTTCTATAGGCCATCAAGATCACAGCTGCTTTTACCTTAATGCTTATTTACAGCATTTTTTTCCATATCTCTCAATTCCCTTAATATATAGAAATCAATTGATCTCCATAATGTATGTAGTGATTGACCTTTCACCTGCCTCTAGGATAGACAATTCTGAAGATTCACCACCCTCTGGATGAAGAGGATTTTCCTCATCTCAGTCCCAAAATGCCCTCACTTTATTTTGAGGCCAAATCACTCTGTATTGAGATCCTTCAACCAGAGCAAACATCACTACAACATTCATCTTGATGAAAACAGTAAGTCTCAATGTGATCTCTCATTCTTCCAAACTCTAGAAAATACTGGCCTCATGCATTCAATCTCTCCCCATAAAGTTTGACCCACCATCCCAGAAACCAGTCTAGTTCTCAATTATCAATCTAATCATTGCTACATTCCCTCTTGGGTAAGTACATCTTTTTAAAATCAGGAAACCAGTAATTTCAGACAGTTTTGTTAGTACCCCTGATGACATCAAAATCAATGAAGCATTTGGCTTGTAGGCATGTCAAGTCACTTGTTTACTCCCTAATCTCTGAGGATTGTAGTGGTAACAAAGAGGACAGACACAGGCCTTTACTATGCTTTTTAAAGAATCATATCCTTGCCGGCTTACTTTTATTCCTGGTCTTATAACCTTTGCACAATTTCTTTCTCTGTGAAAAATACTTCAGGAGTGAAATAGAAATAACTTGGCCTTTATTTTCCAGGTTTAACTATCAACTAGACCAAGTGGACCTGTTGGGCCCAAACCTCTCCTGCATTGGTGCAGCACCCTCTCCTCCCTCACTCCCCCCTCCCCTCCCTCTCCCCTCCCCTCCCTCTCCCCTCCCCTCCCTCTCCCCTCCCCCCCTCTCCCCTCCCCCCTCTCCCCTCCCCCCCTCTCCCCTCCCCCCCTCTCCCCTCCCCCCCTCTCCCCTCCCCCCTCTCCCCTCCCCCCCTCTCCCCTCCCCTCTCCCCCTTCCCCTCCCCCCACTCCATCCCCCTCAACCCCCCTTATCCCCCTCCCTCACACCCCCTCCCTCCATGCCTCCCTCCCTCCCCCTCAACCCCCCTTATCCCCCTCCCTCACACCCCCTCCCTCCATGCCTCCCTCCCTCCCCCTCCCTTCACGGCCCTCTCCCTCCCCCCTTCCCATCCCCCTCCGCTCCCCCCTTCCCCACCCCCTTTCCCCCCCACTCCATCCCCCTCAACACCCCTTATCTCTCTCTCCCACCTCCCCTCTCTCCCACCTCCCCCCTCCTCCCCCCCTCCCTCCCTCCCCCCCTCCCCTCCTCCCTCCCTCCTCCCCTCCCTCCCTAGGAGATAGACTTAAACTTTAAAATGTGAATAACTTTAAAAATATAATACCGATTTCAATGAAACTTCTTCCATTAGCACCAAAGGGACGACGGTGAGTAAGGTGGGCCTAAAATTATTGCGCTATCGTGTACCGTTTTGGCTGTAGTTCAGGAACAAACAAACAAACAAACGATAGTTTTAGATTTTTTTTTAGATTTAGAGATACAGCGCAGAAACAGGCCCTTCGGCCCACCGGGTCCGCGCCGCCCAGCGATCCCCGCACATTAACACTATCCTACACCCACTAGGGACAACTTTTATATTTGCCCAGCCAATTAACCTACAAACCTTACGTCTTTGGAGTGTGGGAGGAAACCGAAGATCTCGGTGAAAACCCACGCAGGTCACGGGGAGAACGTACAAACTCCGTACAGACAGCACCCGTAGTCAGGATCGAACCTGAGTCTCCTGCGCTGCATTCGCTGTAAGGCAGCAACTCTACCGCTGCGCCACCGTGCCGCCCTTTAGTATAAAGATTACTATGTTTCCAGAGGATTTTCTCGATTTCAAGAATGATTTCTGGGTCTGTCTTCTTTTGGGTTATCTTATTGAAACATACAAGATCACAAGGGGAGTTGATAGAGTAGATGACAAGATATTTCCACAAGTGGAAGAGTCATGAATGAGACATGGTTACATTTAAAACCTATATACATAAAGATTTCTAGAGAGTGGTCAGTTTCTGGAATTCTCTGTGACAGACAGTTACGGAAGGACACTTCTTAATTGTATTTGAAGTGGATGTAGATAATTGTTTTAAAGATTGGGGAGTGAGGGTGATGGGGATGTGGGGATGTAGGAGGTCTGGGACAAATTAGCTTTGATCACATTGAATAGCAGTTTGAGGGACAGGTGGCCAACTGCTCCTCCTGTTTTCTTGTGTTTAGTTTAGTTTAGAGATACAGCGTGAGAACAGGCCCTTCAGCACATTGAGTCAGTGCCGACCAATGATTACCTCTACCCAGTTCAATCCTACACACTAGGGACAATTTACAGAAGCCAATTTACCTACAAACCTGCATGTCTTTGGAAGGTGGGAGGAAACGGGAGCATCCTGAGAAAACCCAAATGGCCACAGGGCATATGGATAAACTTCATACAGACAGTAGTCAGGATTAAACCCGGGTCTCTGGCGCTCTAAGGCAGCAACTCTACAGATGCGCCACTTTGCCGCCTTTGTGATCTGAGATGGTGAAAGCCTGAGCTTCCATTATTCTCTCTTCAAGTTCTCTCAGGATTTTCAGAGGTAAAACATTTAAGTGACAACTTAAATATACTGTCAGATTATATTGGTATTTAACTATGCATGTCACGTCTCACACCTGTATTTCATGTCAATAACATTCCTGATGGAAGTCCTATATTTTCTCAGGTTGGAAATATCAAAGACTAGAGGTCGTAGCTTTTAGATGATAGGGGCAAAGTTTAACAGAGATATGCAGGCCCCTTTTCTTACCCAGAGGGCGATGGGTGCCTGGGATATATTGCTAAAGGTGGTGGTGAAGGCAGATATGATATTGGCATTTCGGTGACTTTTACATACGCACATGGATCTGCAGTGAATGGAGGGATATTTGCATTATATTTGCAATCCGATGTGATTAGTTTCACTTGACATCATGTTCGGTACAGACATTGTGGGCCAAAGGACATGTTCCTTTCCTGTACTTTTCCATGTTCTATATTTGATGTTTAGTACAGGCTAATTGAAACTATTTCACAGTCAAATGAGGATAACATTGTTGGACACTTGATCATTACTGTACTTGTTCTGGTTGCTCCCCGAGAGCTGTTTTGGATGATTGTTACTTTATATGTTTGTTGCTCCATGGATTTGGAGATGTTTGGTTTCACATCCACCACATTCCTGAGTTTCTCTTCCTCATGCTTGCCTGAAGACAATCCTCCTATTTTCCATTTCCAAAGTTTCCCTCCCTCTTTTATCCAAATCTAATGCTCCCGACTTCCACCCCACAGCATAGTTCACCACCTCTGTCCCCTGAATCCTGACACCTGACTCACAATTCCCACTGTTCGGTTCCACTGTTTGCATCCATATATCCCTTCGTTATCACCTCTTCTACAACCAACAATGGACCATTGTGGTCTCTGCCTTTCTTTGGTCCTGTGCTGGTTCTGATTTGTTCTGAATCTTTTTATACATCAACCTTTCCCTCTCCACGGATTCTCAGTCTGAAGAAAGGTCTTGACCCAAAATGTCACCTATTCCTTTTCTCCAGTAATGCTGCCTGACCAGCTGAGTTACTCCAACATTTTGTGTTTATCTTCGGTGTAAACCAGCATCTGCAGTTCCTCCCTTCACAGTTCCCAATCTCCACTTTCTTCCAACCCCTATCCTTTCTCTCTATCATTATTTGACACTCTATTCATGGTCACACTCATTGCCTCTGATCTGATCCCTGTAACTCTGTCTCCTCAACCTCTCTTTCAACCAACCCTCCTCCATTCCTTGTTATCCACAGACTATTGGCAAACAGTTATTGCCATCACTCCTAACTAGGGCTATTTCATTAGTTCATATGTGATTGAGCAAAATTAGGCCATTCGGCCAATTAAGTCTAATCTGCAATTCAATCATGGCTGATTTATCTTTCACTCACAACCCCATTCTCTTGCCTTCTCCCCATAATCCCTGACACACTTACCAATCAAGAATCTATCAATCTCTGCCTTAAAAATATCCATCGACTTGGCCTCCACAGTCTATGGCTAGTTCTCTGCAGTGGTGCAAATATCTAGGAAGCATGTCTAGTGTGATGAAATCAGTGAATCATGGTAACAAGCCTTTAATGCTATGATTCTCCTGATTTGCCAGCCGCTCTGCTTGGAGTGCTCATGGTTCATGTGAGCTAACTTCTTCAACAGGGACTGACATCATCAAATAACATGATCAATTTGATTGTGTAAAATGTATGATGTGGAAAAATTGTGATCCTTACGAACACCCATGTAACTAACCCCATAGTGTAGGATAATGACAAAGAATCAAAGGAGACTCGATGGACATGTATGAGTGAATAAATTGCAAGGCTACACAGAAAACAGAGAGGAAATGGGACTGATTGGATTCTTTAAAAAAACAAAACACCATGACTCAATTGACTGTATGGGTTCATTCAGTTATGCCATTTGCATTAGGTAGGTTTGGGTACCAAAGGCGTGCAATACAATTTCTGAAAAGACTTAATTTCATCATCAAAATTGTGTCCCACTGAGGGAAAAAATATGATTTTTTATAAACAACATTGTGGGGAAAGCCAACATATCCAGATTTCCAGCACCATCTTATATTTCTTTACTTACTCGATCCTCAACACATCCTCCAAAGCGATTGATCCCACTCGCTCCTTTGCATGTTGAATTTAGGCCATCTTCCAATCTGGCCTCCCTCAACTCCCTTCCTTCTCTCCCACGAACCAGTGAACAAAAGCAACCCCCAACCTGTTCCCGACCTCTGGCAGACCCTCCCTTTTGATTCCTGATTCTCCCCTGACTCATGTGCCCTCCAACCTTGTGACCTCGTCATTCTACCTTTAGCCCCAGACATATCGAATACACTTCATTGAATTTCCAAGTGCCGTGCCCGCAATCAAGCTGGTCATCGGCTTGCCACGGTGCGACCATTTAATATTCCTCTACATGCACTGAGATAAGTCTAAGCCTTATTTTATGACCAATAAATAAGGAGCTCTTTTACCCAAAAGAATTAGTACAATTCAGTCTCCAGGTTATACATCTTTGAACCACTGTTTTCTATAATGACCTTGAGGCACTCATTAGCATACTGATTACCATTAACTCAGCCATAATGTAGCAATTTTCTTGCTGTATTTGGAGTGGTAGTGTTCATCTGAAGACAGCCAAGGGACAAAATTAACAGAATAAATCTGCTGCTAAATCTTGGCGCCTATCCAACATTTAGACAGACTCTCTTCCTGTCTGCTGGATTATCTAGAATGTGACATCAACACCCAGGTTCCTGCTGATAACTCAATGAGGAACCTGTCTCCATACTATAGATTGTGTTACACCAGGGAACCACACCACCTATAGATTGAACAGTTGACACTTTGACATGTCTGTTCCAGATTGTCAGCTCTTAACTCTTACTGGCTCTATCCTTTGCAGAAAATGTATTTTAATAATACTCTTTCTGTCCGCTTTGCACAATCCATTTATAGTACTGCGTTAGTCAATGCTGGACTGCTCTGAACTATTTAGTTGCCCCATTGGGAGTAACATCCAAAGCATTTTTTCTGACTGCCTTATACAGCTATATTTTCACTATCCAGCATTCTTCTCAACTCCATTAGACTAATTGCTGCATTAGCAAAGACCGTACAAAGCTAGAGGGGTTTTTACTCTCTCCCTTGCTCCCCTGGCCCATTTACATCTAACTGTGGCATTTATTTAAACTAATTTTGTAGATCTGAGTCCAAATTTTTTTTTTTTTAAACTGTTAAGTACACTTCTATCATGGAATTCATTTTCTGATTCTACTAAAGATTAATGAATCCAGTTCCAAAATCAGCAGAATCTATTTCACAGAACATACCATAACACACGGTTCTGTCACTCCCAATAATACAAAAGATATTTAATTTCAGGCTATTCACATTTCTATTAATTAGTTAGCATTCTAACTGATTAATTTCACTTATGTGTTGGACCACATTTAAAAAATATATTCGAACATATATACTCGAATAATGAGTCCATTACTCCTCACAAACTATGAATAGAACCCGGGCAGTTTTCAGTATTTTCTGAATCCTTTCAGCGCCATGTAGGATATAAACATTGCAATCTTTATTTTTGTTTACAAATGAAATATATTTGAGTAAAAACGGCTCCATTTAAAATGGACAGCGAAATACCGCATTTACATCATGAGCATCCCACTAAATTGATATTGTGCCATATATCAGCCAAGCCATCAGGGCATGACAATGATGTTGAATTTTATTTCACAAAATACAGTAGGATATCCAGTCATATCAATTCACAAGATGTAAAGCGGGACACTTTAACCAGCATGAACATAGGCAAAACGTACACATTACGCAACAGGATTAAATCAAGTATCATCAAATTAACAATTTTCAGAAGAAGAATCATCACAGAAGTGATGCTTTGTGATTAAGACTATTGATTTTCAACCACATCTAACCATTTCATTCTGTTCCATTTCGTAAAATGTTGTAAATATTTAATCTCATCATGTTCTTTCTTGCAAACTCTCACTCTTTCATGCAATCAGGGAAATATGGGTTAACCTTCAAAGATTTAGGGGGGAAAACCAAACAAATATTGTATGAGCAAGTTTGGATGAGAAAGTTTTATGAGGATAATATTAGACCACTTAGAGAGGTGAATAGCTTTGCTAGACATTCATCATCCAGTATAATTCCTTTCCAGTATCAAATAGCACAAAAATTTCAACACAATTTAAAGAGCAGTTTAGATTTAGACCCGTGTCACTGTATTCTGTGTGGCAGGATTACTTAAAAATAAAACCCATCAAAATAAATGATGGATTACAGAGATTAATAAAATGCCATAAAGCACAAATACACAGTGATCTTAAATATTCATCCTGCAAATAAAAAGGAACTGTTCGTTCTTAAGTATTTCTTCACTGTTGATTACGGAATGCTGAAATTTTTGATGTCTTGTTTTACAGTGTGGAACTTAGTATGAATGTTGCTTTTAACATTAATTTGAGCATACTGCAAATAACAGTATTTTGAGGGTTAGTCACAAATGTTGTGATAGGAAATAGAAGCACAAGATATTTCCAATGGCATCAATTACCTGTGAACTCATCATTGTTATGTCACACACTTTTACCATTGCATAATGACACAAAGTGCTGGAATAACTCAATGGATCAGGCTGTACAGACAGATATGTTGGGTCAAAGAACCAAGTGAACCATCAAGAGAAAGGCTAGAGAATTGGACAGGGCTGTACTTCTTTAATTATCCCAAGGAAAAAAAGCATTTTCAGCAATTACACTTCATATCCCTTCTATTTGCCTACTTTTTATTTTATTAGAAGCAAATGATTGTAAATCCCAGTTTTATGACTTTTGAGTTATAGCACAGTAACACGGCTGCTTCCCTGTTAGGAGTTAAAAGAGGAGATGGCTCTGGGCTCATTAGGCCTCATATGAAACCGAGCAATTTAGAGACTGCCCTCTTTGTGATACTATGGTATTTAAAAGTGCAATTATACTTACAGCAGGCTGCTAATCATACTGAACCTTCCAGGAAAGAAATCTACACAAGCATTTACAGAGCACTGTTCATTTTGACAAGTTATTTATCAAATAATGTAAAAATATTCTGTGCTATCTTTTGCCCTGTTAGACCATCTGGCTCAGATCTAATTTTTTTTTACCATATTCTGGAGTCAAATGAAGCCTAATCAGGCTGGACCTGATTGGAGACTTTTGCAACAATGTGCACCTTAAACCACTTCACACTGATGCAAAAGTGTTTGCATAATTGCACTTTTAGATACAACAGTATCACCAGGAAGGCATTCCTAAAGGGCTCACCGTTTCATATGAGACCTAATGAGCCCAGAGCCATCATTTGCCTTAACTACTAATTGGGTTATTGAGTTAATACCTCCTAAGCAGAGCAGTCATACCTAGCAAATCTGTGGTTGGTGTCAAAGGGGCAAGTCCTAACAGCCGAAGAAACTGCGGTCATGATAAAATTCTCAGTGCTTCGTTGTAGGAATCAGCAGCCTTGCGTGACATCAACAGTTCTAAATATCGCCAGCTCTCATTAAAGTTCTCCAGTCCATTGCGCAGTACCATTGCCATTCCTTCCTGATAACATTGTGGATACAATGTTCCATCCAATTATCAATGGTACCTCTTAGATTGAATTGGCTTTTCCATTTATTACGTATTATCTATCACCTCATGCTAAAAGCACCTCTGAAGTATACCCAACTGGAATTTATACCTTTTAGTCTGCAAACCACATATTAACCTCTGATCTAAGAAAAGGGGCCTAAACTTTGCTCCATCATTGATAAATTAGCATGTATCCTTTTGAGTCATTTAAGTCTCATTGTGTCAAAGTGTGCAATTCTAAGCCTTTTGTATAGGATTTAACAGGAATAAAACTCTGATGACCTAGTTTTTATGTAAATAGGCTAGATGCTGTTTTTTCTCATGCAAGATATTCGGTAACATTTTACAGATCTGAATACATTTTGACCAATTATACTGTGCAACCTTTTAGAGTCAGAGAGTTGTACAGCACATTAACAAGTTCTTTAGCCCACTGATTTGTGATGACCATCATTGGTGTTGTTTTATTATTGTCACGTGTACCGAAATATAGTGAATAAACTTTGTTTTGGATGCTATCCAGCCAAATGTGCCATATGTACTCAAACCATACATGGATTTAATGGGTAGGACAAAAAGAGAAAGAAACAGAGTGTACAATATTGTGTTACAGCTAGAGAGAACGTGCAAATAGTAAGAGGTACAAGGACCATGATGAGGTCTCCTATTTACATTTCTCCCTCATTAATGCAATTTTTCTATTCTCCCGACATTTTCATCAACTCGGTGCAAATTCAATCACTATCCTACACATCAGTTAAATGACCAACCTGCAGGGATGCAATCAGTGTACACAGGGAAAACCTGCATTGAGATAGGGAGAACGTGCATAAGGGTAATTCAAGGGAGCCCAGGCAAGAATGGATCTGGACAGTCAAATCTCAAGGCGAAACAGAGACATGGATGAGAGTTTTGGCAGCAGATGTGTTGAGTAGCGTTGAGGAGCCAGCGCTGCCGTCGCAGCTGCGGCTTGCCTGCAGTCCGTCTGTCTTTTGTGTTTTTTGTTGTTTTTGTATGAGTTGTAGTTTTAATATGGTTTAGTGTTTGTATGTTATGTGGGGGGGAGGGAACGGGAACTGTAAAAAAAAATCTCTCTCCCGAACGGAGACACGAACTTGTTTCTGTGTCGTGTCTCCGTTCCCGTTGCGGCCTACCACCGGCCATGCACCTGGGACCACCTGGGGCTCTGGTTCGCAGAGCCCGTGGCCCGGACTCACCACCTGCGGCGCTGGCCGCCTGCGGATGCTGCGGGAGCGGTTGCGACTCGTCTCCGGAGGCTCCGGCGCGGGCCGCGTGGACGTCGGAAGCCTGCAGGCCCCTGGGTGGGGGCCGACATCGGGAGCTCCGGCAGAGGCAGCGTGTTCGCCCGCCCCAAATCGCGGGGCTTGGGTCGGCCCGCCGCGGACCTTTCACCGTCCGGCGTGGCCTGGAATAGGCCGTGGACCTTTCACCGTCCGGCGCGGCGCTCCAATGTCGGGAGCCCCGACCGCCCCGACGTGGCAACTGCAACAGCCTGACCGCGGGAGAAGATGACAGGGAAGAGAAAAGACATTCTGGCCTTCCATCACAGTGAGGAGGTGACTGGAGGAGACTCACTGTGATGGATGTTTCTTTTGTTTGGTGTTAGTGTATGATTGTATGTGTTATTGCATTTTTATTGATTATTCTTATTGGTCTTAATGTTTCAACTGCGGGTAATGTTTCATTTCACTACACATTTATGTGTATGTGACAAATAAACGACTATTGACTATTGACTATTGAGTTGAACCATGTTATAAATAGGCACCAGTCATGGTATTAATATTCAGATTGAATATTCAGAGTTGGAGGTCTTGCCTGGGACTGACCTTGAGTCCCTGCGGGGGCGTGGACTTATCATCTGAGCCTGGGATCGACGCTCCAATGCAGCCTGCGGACTTTAACATCAGGAGCAGGGTAGATCGCCAGCACGGTGGAGCTGAGATTCCCCCCCCCCCCCGATGAAGGAGCTTGATCGCTCTGACGAGGAAGGTTCGCCGTCAGCTATGGGAGTCAAGATCATCCCGTCAACGGAAGGTTAAAGCCCCCGACCGCTGGAGGACAAAGAAGGGAGAGATTTACATTTTTTTCACCTTCTATCACAGGGAGGAACGTGGACGAGTCACTGTGGTGGATGTTCATGTTAAAATGTATTTTGTGTGTCCTGTTGCTTTTTATTGATCAGCCTTTTATTTGAGAATGATCAGCCATGATCATATTGAATGGCGGTGCTGGCTCGAAGGGCCGAATGGCCTCCTCCTGCACCTATTGTCTATTGTCTATTGTTATGACTGTATGGCAAATGAAGTTCCTCGTATGTTGCAAAACATACTTGGCTAATAAAGTATTATTGTGATTGTGATTGATTGTGATAACAATGGTTTATACAGTGCAAAGCTCTAAGGCACACCACAAATGTATGATAACTCAAATTTCATTGTACTTTAATTGGTATATGTGACAATAAACTGACCATGAAACCTTGAAACCTTGAAACCTTGAAAAGTATTATCAAACCAAATATAACACAGATATTGGTGATGTGGACCAAAATCTTGGTCAAAGAGGAATATTACATTGTGAAAGGAAGAACAAGAGATGAAGGTGGAATGGCCTAGGCAAGGAATTCCAGAGCAAAACGTCTCAGTGGACGAAACTTCAATGCCAATGAATACACATCTGGCTGTTTCAATAATTTCCAATACATTTCAATTGGACAAATCTGAAACAGGCACTGAATTTATGACTTCCCTTAGTCAAATTCTGACTAAATGTCATCTTTTATTCCTATTCGCTATTAAATTAAACAATTTGATTCAAGTAAAATTCACTTGCTGTACAACCAGAGCACTGCAATGCATGTAATATATAAAAGTGCAAAAGAACAGAGTACCAGGTGATATGACTTTCTTACATAGTTGAAACATATACTGTTGTTAGTTACGATTTACTGCCTTCAATGAAGGACGTTCTGTTGATAGCTCCATCCCAGTATTTCAGTCAAGCACTGAAGTCTACAGATATTAGAAAATTGTATATTTATGTCTTGATTATCAAAACATGCCACGACACATTGCACTTTATTTATTGAATCCATGTGCCTCTGCTGGAAAAACCAAAGGACATATAATTCAAGACTCATTGGTAAAAATTTGCTTCTTGACCCCTTGATGGATGGCTAGCATGCTTTAGGAGATGCTGGACTTATCAGGAGTTGGTGGAAAAATACATATTTCTTGAACCATTATTCTGGTGATGATACTCCTATGGTGCTGTTACATAGTGAGTTCCACAACTTAGACCTAGTGATAGTGAAGGAACAATGATTATTTCCCATGTGGGGTCACTAGGAATATTTTCATCTGGTTTTCATTGAAATAATGTTATGGGATATCACTCATGTCCATTGATCGTACTCATGGGACCATATTTTAATGTCTGATCCATAATATACATCTCCAATGATACTGCAGTGAGGAGTCAGCCTAGAGTTTTGTGCTTGGACTTTGGACATGAGACTTGAACTGGCAACTTTCTGAATGAGAAGTGTGAAAGCTGCAGAGAGTTGCAATTCTCATCAGAAAGGCAGGCTTGGAAATCTGTTGGTTTTTGCCCATGTTTGCCATGGCTTTTGTCTATTTTATTGATTGTTGGGATTTCTTTGAATTTCTTTGCAACTATTTACTTACAAATTACACCAAGCCAGGGTGGAAAGCACTATGCTCTGGACTCAGCTCATGATGCTTTGTTGATGAGACTTAAAGTGAAAGCGGTAATAGCAGAAAAGGCTTCTGCACCTATTGATCTGTTAGTGGTTTCCAAAGAATCGTGAGCATCATCAATATATTTTGAGCATAAAGGACCAAAGTTTTCACATCAGCCAAGAGGGAATAAGCATTGAGACTAAAACAGATTATTTCAGGTCTGCTACCTATTATTTATTCCAATTTGTTTCCATATTTCTTCCTATTTTGTTGGTTTAGTACGGCAATATCATCATCGCTGTTCTTTTTTGTTTCCTTTTGCATGCTTAAAATCAAACAAATCTTTCTCTCTCCACTGGGCTGGAGATTTTAATAAGTTAAGACTTCTTTCCAGTCAGGTGGTGTCAGTGTTAATACTATTGAATACTTCTCAGATTCTGTTAGTCTATGCGAGACAAGCTGAATAGGGGTAGAGTCCGAGTCTCCGATCTCAAGAAAAATCAGTTCAAAAACTATTGCATCCATCTTCATCTTCACTGACTGACACTCTCTCATTAATTTTTAAATCCCTGAACTTATCTATAAATACTTTCACTGTGCTGCTCACCTTGCCTCTATCATATCACACAACTCTAGGATCCTGCATGTCCTCATGGCATTTGTCTTTGCTTTAATCACAGTGCAGGTGGGAAGGACTGCTGCTTCATTGGAGTCATAGAGTCACAGAGCAATACAGCACAGAAACAGGTCCTTTGGTTCTGACCAAGTTGGTATACTGGACTAGTCCCACTTGCCTGCATTTGGCCCATCGCCCTCAAACACCTTTGTACCTATATATCAAATTTAATTTCAATGTCTTCCTTGTTTTTATCTTTTGGAACTCTGCTCCGAAAATTCTCAAGCCCTCGTGCTCCATCCAGTTTTTTTAGCCTTCCCATGTACATCAATTATGAGCATAGTGCCTTATGATGTCGATCAGAATGAGAACGTTATGGTTCTCAAGGGGGTACCAGGCTTCACCTTTGATACCGTCCTGGAAAAGTAAATGTACAGAGGGGAGCGGCTTATTTTTAGTTTAGTTTAGGTTAATTTAGGTTAGAGATCCAGCGTGGAAACAGGTCCTTCAGCCCACCGAGTTTGCGCCGACCAGCAATACACTAGCAGTATCCTACACACTAGAGACAATTTACAATCTTTACTGAAGCCAATTAACCTACGAATCTGCATGTCTTTGGAGTGTGGGAGGAAACCGGAGCACCCAGGGAAAACCCACACGGGCACCGGGAGAACGTGCAAATTCCATTCAGAGAGCACACGTAGTCAGGATTGAACCCAGGTCTCTGGCGCAATTCTACCACTGTGCCACTGTGCCATTCTTTCAGAGAAGTTACTTTTCCTATTCCTAAAGAGAATCAGTTGGAATTTTATTCAGACCTGTGAGGAAAATCCCTTTGGTTTCAGCTATTACAGAGCCTCTGTACTGTTTATGTAACAACTAAGAACATCTGGAATGGGAGTGGTTGCAATAGATAGGCTGCAACTGGCTGGAGAGCAACCAGTATTGATTCTGATAGTCACTGACCTGAAACATTAACTCTGTTCCTCTCTCCTGAAATCTTGCCCAGTCTCCTGAGTGAACCCATCATTTTCTACTTTTTGTTTCAGATTTCAATCATCTGCTTTGTTTTCTAATTCAACCCAGAATCAGTGTTATCCACCTCCACCCTGTACCACAGTCTTTCCAGGACTTACAGAAATGTTTTTCAGAGGTGCTTCCAGCTATTGGCATACATACCATTCTTCAATCTTTCAGCATTCTAGTAATGGCGTAACCCTCCTATCAGTGGTGACACAGCGTGACAAAATGTCTTTCACCACTTTTGTACAATGTTCTGAAAATGGCTGGCTGTAATGCATATTGGGGTTAGAAGTCTACTTGTCTGGTTTCTGCTTGTTACAGCGCTGGGTGCAATTTATGTGCATTGCTAACATGCAACAATATGTCCTATCACCCAAAATGACCAGGTTTGAATGGCAGTCACCGGCCCAGATCACTGAGGCTTAGTGGCCATAATCAAAGGTAATTCGTTATTGTGAGTCAGCGTCTGCAACTTAGATTTTGTATTCTGCTGTTTGACCAGGGATTTTTGTGTGTTTCCAATGTGGTTCCAGTTGACTAGCTAAATGGAATCATGTCCTCTTTGCTTCAATTTCCATTTTAGATTAGGGAATTTCTTCCATGTGGAGGGGCGGGTATCTCTGTATTTTATTGTGGACACTTTCATCTCACTTACAGTACATTCAGAAAGTATTCAGACCCCTTAACTTTTTCCACATTTTGCTACGTTTGCAGCCTTATTTTTAAATGGATTAAATTCTTTTTTTAAATCATCAGTCTACACACAATACCCCATAATAAGTTTGGCACACTTGTATTTGGGTAATTTCTCCCATTCTTTTCTGCAGATCCTCTCAAGCTCTGTCAGGTTGGATGGGGAGCGTCAATGCACAGCTATTTTCAGGTCCCTCCAGAGATGCTCGATCGGGTTCAAGTCCAGGCTCTGGCTGGGCCACTCAAGGACATTCACAGACTTGTCACAGAGCCACTCATGCATTGTCTTGGCTGTGTGCTTAGGGTCGTTGTCCTGTTGGAAGGTAAACCTCTGCTCCAGTCTGAGGTCCAGAACACTCTGGAGCAGGTTTTCATCAAGGATCTCTCTGTATCGTGCTCCGTTCATCTTTTCCTCAATCCTGACTAGTCTCCCGGTTCCTGCCCCTAAAAGAAATCCTCACAGCATGATGCTGCCACCACAATGCTTCACCGTAGGTATGGTATTGGCCAGGTGATGAGCAGTGCCACTTGGCATTCAGGCCAAAGAGTTCAATCTTGGTTTCATCAGACCAGAGAATCTTGTTTCTCATGGTCTGAGTACTTTAGGTGCCTTTTGGCAAACTCCAAGCGGGCTGTCATGTGCCTTTTACTGAGGAGTGGCTTCCGTCTGGCCACTCTACCATAAAGGCCTGATTGGTGGAGTGCTGCAGATATAGTTGTCCTTCTGGAAGTTTCTCCCATCTTCACAGAGGAACTCTGGAGCTCTGCCAGAGTGACCATTGGGTTCTTGGTCACCTCCCTGACCAAGGCCTTTCTCCCCCGATTGCTCAGTTTGTCCGGGCGGCCAGCTCTATGAAGAGTCCTGGTGGTTCCAAAGTTCTTCCATTTAAGAATGACGGAGGCCACTGTGCTCTTTGGGACCTGCAATGCTGCAGAAATTGTTTTATACCCTTCCCAAGATCTGTGTCTCGATACAATCCTGTCTCGGATGTCTACGGACAATTCCTTCATCTTCATGGCTTGGTTTTTGTTCTGACATGTACTGCCAACTGACGGACCTTATATAGACAGGTATGTGCCTTTCCAAATCATGTCCAATCAATTTAATTTACCACTAGTGTGGACTCCAATCAAGTTGTAGAAACATCTCAAGGATAATCAATGGAAACAGGATGAACATAAGCTCAATTTTGAGTGTCATAGCAAAGGGTCTGAATACTTATGTAAATGTGACATTTCAGTTATTTCTTTTTAATTACTTTGCAAAAATTTCTAAACAACTGTTTTCACTTTTTTATTATGGGGTATTGTGTGTAGATTGATGATAATTTTTTTTTTAATCCATTTTTAAATAAGGCTGTAATGTAGCAAAATGTGAAAAAAGTGAAGGGATCTGAATACCTTCTTGATGCACTGTATCCTTACTGGGAATATTCTGATTCAATGATTCAATTCAATGATTCAATTATACTTTATTGTCACATGTACCTGGGTACAGTGAAATTCTTTATTTTCTATTTCCATTTTGAAATTCCTTTTCCAGTGGATTGTTAAAGGCAAGCAGGGGTAGCATTGATTTAAGGTCATCAGATTGAAATGCACAAAGAGGTCAGCAAGTCAACGTTAACACTGTTCATTGATCCTGTTTCCATGCAAGGCTTTCCAAAACAGAGTTGTTTTTGGTTCGATTTAGAAGGATGAAGAAACTTTCAGTGGGAGAACTAGAGAAAGACTGAAATGCTTGCTAAGTTGCTGGCATTGATTTGGAGAGAGTTATATCCATTCTGGCAACCATTGTGGTATTCTATCAAATCTTGTTAGATCCTGCTCCTTTTGTTTAAACTAAAATTGCAGTGTATATTTCTATTGGTTGGCCATTTGCTTTGAAGAAGCATAATTTTCCTTAACACCACATCTAATTGAGTTACCATTAGCAGAGACATCAGATCTCTCAAAAATTGCATCAATTGTGTGTTATGTAAGGATGGATATCATTAACACGTGTCCGCCATTCTCTGTTCATTAGAGTATCATTTACTAATGTGTGTACCCCAACTGAATTTTGAGAAGGGTGTCAAGGAGAACTGGAATTAAACTTGGTGAGCTGTTTTAGACAAAATGCAGTCATGTAATAAAATATGGCATATTTCTCATATGTGGACCTATTTCATCTCTCCTGCAAACCTCTCACAGGTGGTGAATCTGTAGAATTCTTTGCTCCAAAGAGTTGCAGAGGTTAGCTCATTAGAAATATTTAAATAATTAGAAATATGTGGACATATTTTTGAAAGATTGAGGTTTATGTGGATGCTGCACAGATGATGAGGCCTGGTGTACTGTACATTCACCATGATCACATTAAATGACAGGGCAGGCTTGGGGTGGCCTATTCCTGCTCCTATTTGCTTGTGTTCTCGTGTGCCTTCTAACTTTCAGACCAATTCCATCAATCACCCCACCAATTCCATCAATCCCCCCTTCAATCAACTCTCCAGCACATGCCCATGCTCACTGTCTTCCAGTGTGAACATGATTCTTGGAGTTGACAAGTTGTGCATCTTCTCCACAATATTTACATGAAACCTGCAGCACAAAATCAATGTCATTTTCCACATGCAGAAGCATTTCAAAGTCGCAACCTTCACTTTGTGCATCGTTCTCTCCAAAACCAGGGAAGAAAATGCTCTGTCCCCAAAGCTGATGTGGACAAACATTTCCCTGGAATAGGGAGCTCAGATTCATGGGAAAGTTAATCAAGCTATCCTTAGTCAAATGGAAGATACAAATCCACAGAATTAGCTTGATCAGACCAGTGCTGGAACAACTCAACGACCAGGCAGCATCAGTAGGTCATCAGGTCATAAGGGATAGTAGTAGAATTAGACCATTGGCCCATCAAATCCATTCTGCCATTCAATCATGGCTGATCTATCTCTCCCTCCTAACCCCATTCTCCTGCCTTCTCCCCAAAACCTCTGACACCTGTACTAATCAAGAACCTATCTATCTCTGCCTTAAAAATATCCACGGACTTGCCTCCAGTAGTGGTAGAAGATAGTAGAAGGAATGGACAGGTGACGTTTCAGATCAGGACCCTTTTTCAGATTGAAAGTAGAGGGGAGAGAACTGGAGGTAGGGAAAGAACCAGGTAGGGAACAGATTTTAGGATAGAACCTGACTCGACAAGATTTCTCCCTGACCCATAGAGTCATATAGCACGAAAAAACAAACCCTTCGGCAAACTGATTCTGCATGGATCCATTTATGCTGATCCTATCTTCTCCCTGCATTCCCATGACCCCCCCCCCCCCCATCGATCCTACTGTCCGCCAACACAACAATCTCAATTAGTGATTTCTTAATCATTTCCAGCATGCAATTATCAGCATAAATCATAAAACTGTAAGGTAAAAAAAAAAATACTGGATGATATCAGAAACGATTTAAAACGTAGGTTCACTTTCCACATTCTGGTAATTTTGCTTTAAAGTGAAATCCTTCACCTTCATGAAAAATTCGAACAGATTTCCAACTTATTTTTCATGAAATGCACATGCACACAAACATCTGCATTGAAGTTGAAAATGACAGAAATACTCAACATATCAGGCAACATTTCTGGAGAAAGAAAATGCAAAACGTTGATGACTTTTCAGCAAAACCTTAATTGACCTGAAACATTAATTCTTTTCATTCACCATATCATCCAGCTTGCTACAAGTTTTCATTTGTAATATTTTCCTTCTTATGTGCATGTAACAAATGCAGTGACACGTGTATGTTGTGGAGTTCGAAATTGCCTCCTCTATCACCATACACATTGAAATAAGCCACACACATGGTAATACAACACTTGCCCATTTATATTCAGGCAGCTTTGAGATCAGCATGCGTAACATTACTGCAAGGTCAGATGAGTCGACTAGATATAAACAGTCTCTGAGATGCATCACAACAGATGAAACATTTCTAACTAATCTTAGGGAACAGAATCGACTGTGTCATTACCCATTAGTTTTGCTAGAATTGCAGATACAAAATTTATGCACTGTTTATGGAGTGGTTTTGACACTTGGCAAGATTTCAACAGTTTGTTCCAGCTGTTACACAGCATTATGCTGTTTATCCCACTGCTAACCAAAACATAGTAGGTATGGGGAACAGCTGACAAGTCAAAATAGTAACATCACCAACTAAGCTTTCATTGATCAATGTTCATCAATTTGCCAGAAGCTTAAGGTGTTCAATCTGACTCAAATTGGACCTAAACCTAAATATTTAATACGGACAACATTACACCCTTGTTACACAAACACCATCAGAGTCATAGAAACATAGAAACATAGAAAATAGGTGCAGGAGGAGGCCATTAGGCCCTTCGAGCCAGCACCACCATTCATTGTGATCATGGCTGATCATCCACAATCAGTAACCCGTGCCTGCCTTCTCCCCATGTCCCTTGATTCCACTAGCCTCCAGAGCTCTATCTAACTCTCTTCATCTCAGGACTTGAACCATAAATCTAAACAAAAATCCTTTGTTAGCGCCCCTATATGTTGAATTGCTATATTATATACAGTAATTTTATCAGGTAAATAATCAATTTGCAGGCATTTATGACCGTATACACACATGCATATGGTACAGTTTCTGCAGAATTGTATGTGATCAAAATGCTAAGACTAAAAGGAGAAAGGAAGTGAGTGAAAGAGAAGAGAAAGGAGGGATGATGTTGGATTGAGTGAAGGGGCTAGATGGAGGAGGAGAGGTAGAGGGGCATGGTGATGGAGTTAGATGAAGAAGGAGAGGTAGAGGAGAAAGATGGAAGCTGGACAAATTGAAGCTACTTAGTGATAAAGAGAAGAGAATTTACCTGAAATGGAAGAGGCGAACAGTGACTATAACACTTGGATGAGTGAATGCCCCTCATGAAATTACAGCCATGTGATTGCAATTTATGCACTGTTTATTGAGTGGTTTGCCCACTTAGCAAGATTTCAATAGTTTGTTCCAGCTACCAACCAGAGAATATTTCCTGAATGCAATTATCCTTGATAACCAAGTTTCCCCCTTAATTATTGTAGTTGTATATCATTAGTTTTAATTTCATTACACCTAAGACACTCTATATGATCTAAGGCAACAATTTGTCACAAGATGTTGGAAAACCCTGAACCAACTTTCAGCACAAATGTGATTCAACTCAACTGGGGGCATTCGAAGGCTTGACTTTGTCCTGGATCCAGCTGCTACTTGATTCATTGTCCATGGTGTCTACTTTCATGCACAGACATGTTTTGCATAGAAGAATTGATTAACCCTATGTACTCAAGAGGCGTCATACAAGGTTCTTTATGCCTCGGCTCATAGCACCCTGATGACCCTTGATTGTGATCTGTTCTCAAAAGCCATTAAATCTCGTAGTCATATAAGAAACAGGTCCTTCAGTCCACCATCTCAAATCTGACCATCATGTTGTTATTTGCATTCATCCTTTTTAGCAGCACTTGGTCTGTAGCCTTACCGTTCGTCTCCAATGAACAGAACCATTTAAAAACCTGTTCAAGTACCTCTTAAAAAAAAAAAAAAACAGTAAACAAAATTAAAAGTAATTAAATTTTAAAATAAAGTTAAAAATTGAATTACTTTCCTCTATTTGCCATAAAAATCAATGTGGTCACCATAATATTTCTCTAACAAGGTATAATTTTTGCATGAGAGTACATTCACCCAAAGGTCACAGTCAACCAATGCAGAAACATACCTTTCGGCCCACCATATCTATGCCAAATGATTAGCTTAAATCACCAATGATGCCCTCCACACCATCTTCACCCTCCTGCCCTGCTTCTGGGCTCTCCACTGAGCCCAGCAATAGTGCCACTGTACTGAACTGGAGCGACAAATGCAATTTGTCTAATGCCGGTGATGGCTGGCAAAAAGCAGCATAATCCTGTTAACTGAATGGAGTCACGAACCTGAGTGAAAAGGTAAGTGGCTTGTGTATTCGGTGCTTTTATATGAAACAGTAGGTTAAAGTAATTTAAATTAGGGTTATTACTCTTTTAATGATTTAAATGTTGTCACAGAAAATCATATAGCAGAGAAACAGGCCCTTCAACCCAATGAGTCCCTACATACCATCAACCACCAACTTTACAGTAATTATATTTCATTCTCACCATGTTCCCATCAGCTTTCCTTTTCCCCCCAGATTCTACCACTCACCTACTACATACGGAGGACAATTTACAGTGGACAATTAATATATCAATTTGCATGTCTTTGGGACGTTAGAGTAAATCAGAGCATCTTGAGGACACCCCAAAACTCATGTAAACATGAAAATAACACCTAGAAAATAACAAATCGAAGGTATCACAAAATACTGGAGTAACTCAGCGGGTCAGGCAGCATCTCAGGAGAGAAGGAATGGGTGACGTTTCGGGTCGAGACCCTTCTTCAGCCAGATGTCAGGGGAGGGGGTGGGACAAAGATAGGATGTAGTTGGAGACAGGAAGACAGTGGGAGAACTGGGAAGGGGAGGGGAAAGAGAGGGACAGAGAAACTATCTGAAGTTAGAGAAATCAATGTTCACAGAAGAACTATCTGAAGTTAGAGAAATAACAAAGTTCTTGGATCACTGGACCCCTGAAGCAGTAACTCCACCAGCTGTTACACTGGGCATAAGTCCTGATCATGGTCTTTCCTTCTGAGGCTGGCTCCCAGTGAATGGCAAGACCCAGCATATCCCAAGACATCTCTGAATGCAAGTGAAGGGCTGCAGTCCCAAAAGAGGCTTTGATAGTGGAAGTAACGCAACCCAGTTGGAATCTCTAAGAAGCTAAAACAAATTTTAGTAAATTAAAATTGTTAAAATAAAATGTACATATTTGAAAACAATAAATTCTTTCAATTTAACTGAATTAACTCAAATAGCAAAGGCTCAATTAATTTTTGCCTAGTTGCCATCAATTTCACTGCCCATAGGGGAAAGCTCAGAAGCCCCGAGGACTGAAGATTCCAGGCCAGAGCCGCTGGTGATGATGGAAGTGAGGAGTGGGCTGGTAGGAGCGGGACCAGGGTACTACCTCCTGCGCTACCAAGGATGGCTTCAAGGAGGGGCCCCCCGGGACACAGAGGCGGTCGGATAAGTAGAGGGATGTCGGGTCAAGGGCCTGCAGCAGCCTTGGCCTACCTGGATCACGGTCGCTCCAGTGCTTCCAACATGTGGACCGAACCTGGACTTTGGACTTTTTGTTTCTTTTGTAAATGGCGGCAAAATATGGCGACTATGCATTTGTCGGTTGGGCAAAAAAAAATCCACTGTGCTGTGCACGCATGGCAATAAAGAACAATTGATGCATTGAATTTTATTTATGGATTAATCTGACATAGATTTCATGGATAGAATTCCTTGCCTTTGTGCTGGGAATTGTCAGGAAGTCTTCCTTTCCCTGCAGGACTATTATCCATGACACATCACAGGTGCCATGAGATTGTTGCTTAAATAAAGCTGTGTTCCGCAGTCCTTGGCATCAGCAAGATTAAGTGCTTAAAAGCTGGCAGACGTTTTGCCCTAATGTATTTTAAATCTTATTTCTGCTATGCCAATGCTTACAAAATACACCGATCAGCCAAAACATTATGACCACTTACAGGCGAAGAAAAACTCAAAAAGGCAAATCAAAAGGCATGCACTATACATTGGCATCTAATCTATTACAGTATTATTCAATCAACAAAATCATCAGTCCATGTTAAGTCAAGTATCAGCTTCCAGTAGCAGACATATCCTGGTTATCGGTCTTTCCAAGACATTGTTCTTAGTCTGCAGCCGAACGGTTCGCACGTACCCATTTGCGTCCGGTATGGTCTCCAAAATTTTGCCCATCAGCCAGGAGTTTTCAGCTGACTTCTTTTCCAGTTTAAGAAACAGTCTGTCGTTAGTCCTCCGGCTTCATCCACGGGATTTTCGTTGGTACTAACATATCTCCATTGCGATACGTCAGTAACATCCCTCACGAAAGCGATTCTGTTAGTTACAAACATCTGAAAGCGTTTGTTTTCGTTGTTGATGTATTTAAGCACTGATGTGCTATCGGTCTAGAAAACGGATTTGTCCAGCTGGAGCTGTAATTCATTTCGTAGCATTACATTAACTTTAACAGCTAAGACCGCAGCTGTAAGTTCCATTCTGGGAATCGTCATGTGTTTTAATGGTGCCACTCTGGCCTTACCCATTACAAATGCAACATGCACTTTCTTACTGTGATTTTCCAGCCTCAGATATGAAACAGTGCCGTAACCACTTTCACTTGCGTCTGAGAAGTGGTGTAGCTGTACATCTCTGATTTGACCAAAGCTGGTAGGCTTCATGCACCAGTCCACCTCAAACTCCGCAATCTTGTCAAGATCCTTCAGCCATCCTGTCCACTTCTGATGGAAAGTTTGGGGTATATCGTCATCCCAACCAAGGTTCTCCTTGCAGAGTTCCTGCATAATCAACTTAGCAGGCAGAGTAAATGGTGCTAGAAATCCTAAAGGATCGTAAATAGAGCCAACTACTGACAGGATGCCTCGTCTGCTGCATGGTCGTTCCTGTACAGCAATTTTGAACTTGAACCCATCGGTTTCCATGCACCAGTACAATCCTAGCGCTCTCTCCATCGGCAGATTGTCCTGATCCAAGTCCAACTCCTTGATCTCTTTAGCTCTACTTGCTTGAGGAATGGATGCTAGTACAGCACGGCTATTACTGATCCACTTCAAGAGTATAAATTCTCCCATTTGGCAGATGTCAGTCAGGTCTTTTACCATCCATCTTTTACCTTCTTGTTCCAAAGGCGTGGACTTCAAACAGTAAACTACATAGAAGTTGCTCTTCACCGTGTCTACCACCTCTTCTGAAAAGTGTGCTCCGTTGTCCTCAGCAGTCTTTCTCAATGCAAAGTTTGCACAACTTGGTGATGACATGGCTCCGAAAAGATATACCTTCATCCGGTATTCCACAAGATCTTGCTGCACATCAGCGTCGTGCCACCACAGAAATCGCAGATAGTCAACAAGCTTTTCCGATACCTTGACCTGATGAAACATTGCTTTAATATCTGCCATCAAAGCAACCGGCTCTTGCCTGAATCTGATGAGAGCTCCAATGAGTGAGTTAGTTAGGTCCGGACCTTGTAGCAGTTGCAGTTAAGTGATGTCCCCTTAAACACTGCCGCGCAGTCAAAGACCACTCATATGGTTCCTTTCTTCGAGTGATACACCCCATGATAATAGACAATAGACAATAGGTGCAGGAGTAGGCCATTCAGCCCTTCGAGCCAGCACCGCCATTCAATGCGATCATGGCTGATCACTCTCAATCAGTACCCCGTTCCTGCCTTCTCCCCATACCCCCTCACTCCGCTATCCTTAAGAGCTCTATCCAGCTCTCTCTTGAAAGCATCCAACGAACTGGCCTCCACTGCCTTCTGAGGCAGAGAATTCCACACCTTCACCACTCTCTGACTGAAAAAGTTCTTCCTCATCTCCGTTCTAAATGGCCTACCCCTTATTCTTAAACTGTGGCCCCTTGTTCTGGACTCCCCCAACATTGGGAACATGTTTCCTGCCTCTAATGTGTCCAATCCCCTAATTATCTTATATGTTTCAATAAGATCCCCCCTCATCCTTCTAAATTCCAGTGTATACAAGCCCAATCGCTCCAGCCTTTCAACATACGACAGTCCCGCCATTCCGGGAATTAACCTAGTGAACCTACGCTGCACGCCCTCCATAGCAAGAATATCCTTCCTCAAATTTGGAGACCAAAACTGCACACAGTACTCCAGGTGCGGTCTCACCAGGGCCCGGTACAACTGTAGAAGGACCTCTTTGTTCCTATACTCAACTCCTCTTGTTATGAAGGCCAACATTCCATTGGCTTTCTTCACTGCCTGCTGTACCTGCATGCTTCCTTTCATTGACTGATGCACTAGGACACCCAGATCTCGTTGAACTCCCCCTCCTCCTAACTTGACACCATTCAGATAATAATCTGCCTTTCTATTCTTACTTCCAAAGTGAATAACCTCACACTTATCTACATTAAACTGCATCTGCCATGTATCCGCCCACTCACACAACCTGTCCAAGTCACCCTGCAGCCTTATTGCATCTTCCTCACAATTCACACTACCCCCCAACTTAGTATCATCTGCAAATTTGCTAATGGTACTTTTAATCCCTTCGTCTAAGTCATTAATGTATATCGTAAATAGCTGGGGTCCCAGCACCGAACCTTGCGGTACCCCACTGGTCACTGCCTGCCATTCCGAAAGGGACCCATTTATCCCCACTCTTTGCTTTCTGTCTGTCAACCAATTTTCTATCCATGTCAGTACCCTACCCCCAATACCATGTGCCCTAATTTTGCCCACTAATCTCCTATGTGGGACCTTGGCGAAGGCTTTCTGAAAGTCGAGGTACACCACATCCACTGACTCTCCCCTGTCAATTTTCCTAGTTACATCCTCAAAAAATTCCAGTAGATTTGTCAAGCATGATTTCCCCTTCGTAAATCCATGCTGACTCGGAATGATCCTGTTACTGCTATCCAAATGCTCAGCAAATTCGTCTTTTATAATTGACTCCAGCATATTCCCCACCACTGATGTCAGACTAACTGGTCTATAATTACCCGTTTTCTCTCTCCCTCCTTTCTTAAAAAGTGGGATAACATTTGCTATCCTCCAATCCACAGGAACTGATCCTGAATCTATAGAACATTGAAAAATGATCTCCAATGCTTCCACTGTTTCTAGAGCCACCTCCTTAAGTACCCTGGGATGCAGACCATCAGGCCCTGGGGATTTATCAGCCTTCAGTCCCATCAGTCTACCCAAAACCATTTCCTGCCTAATGTGGATTTCCTTCAGTTCCTCCATCACCCTAGGTTCTCCGGCCCCTAGAACATTTGGGAGATTGTGTGTATCTTCCTCAGTGAAGACAGATCCAAAGTAACGGTTTAACTCGTCTGCCATTTCTTTGTTCCCCATAATAAATTCCCCTGCTTCTGTCTTCAAGGGACCCACATTTGCCTTGACTATTTTTTTCCTCTTCACGTACCTAAAAAAACTTTTGCTATCCTCCTTTATATTATTGGCTAGTTTACCCTCGTACCTCACCTTTTCTCCCCGTATTGCCTTTTTAGTTAACTTTTGTTGCTCTTTAAAAGAGTCCCAATCCTCTGTCTTCCCACTCTTCTTTGCTATGTTATACTTCCTCTCCTTAATTTTTATGCTGTCCCTGACTTCCCTTGTCAGCCACAGGTGTCTCTTACTCCCCTTAGAGTCTTTCCACCTCTTTGGAATAAATTGATCCTGCAACCTCTGCATTATTCCCAGGAATACCTGCCATTGCTGTTCTACCGTCTTCCCTGCTAGGGCCTCCTTCCAGTCAATTTTGGCCAGCTCCTGCCTCATGCCTCTGTAATCCCCTTTGCTATACTGTAATACTGACACTTCCCATTTTCCCTTCTGCCTTTCCATGATGAGGGATGTACCAGAGTGTTCCATCATTGCGACTCAGCTGGTCCATTGGTATCCTTTCAGCATAACCACTATCGATCATTTCCGTGAGGAAAGATGTGTATTCACTGCAAAACTTTTCATCCTTATTTAACGCGTTTCAAGCTCTGGATACGCTGCTCTGCAATGCAATGATCGTTAGGCATGCTGGTATTCTCCTGCTTGAAAGGTAAGTCCAAACAATAATATCCATCTGTCATCCTTGCCGAACGATTCATAATATCAACGAACTTTACTTCTTCTCTCGACATTTCTTCCTTGTCCTTGCTGGATTCTTCATTGAAGTCATGGTTGTATTGTTTGACCAAAAGTTCCTCTAGATTAACAACAGATATTCGATTAACAACCGCTGTAGGAAAGCCTTTTCCAATGCTGTTGTCATGGTCCTCTCTCAGTGGATCACAAATAACCCATCCCAACAAAGTTTTCATGGCAAATGGTCCATCCTCTTTGCTGTGGACCACTTCCCAAGGTTCCAATACCTTGGAAGCATTAGCTCTGATGAGTAAGTCAAGACCAGTCTATTTCAATTATCTTGATATTCTTCAAATAAGGCCATTGCTCCAGGTCTTCCTGTCTAGGAATGTTTGACCGTGAGACAGGAATGGGCTTACTGGTAAGCACGTCTGGTAGTTGAACAAAATCATTGCTGTCCAGACCAGATATTTCCAAACCTGAAATAACACTACTGGTTATAGACTTCTCTTGATTCATGGTATGCAGGGTAAACCTCTTATTTTGGCCTGAGAGCTTCAGCCTTCTTACCCAGGCTTTCGGTGCAGAAAGTAACTGAACTTCCACCATCCAAGAAAGCGTACGTTTACAACACCGTGCTCCCATTATAGCTCCTCATTTGCACTGGTACGATCGAGAAGATGCAAGTTTCTTCACCGGCCCCGATATGTCCACACATCGGAGAAAGAGGAGTGGCGTCACTCTGGCTTGCATTTTCCTTGGCTGGTTGCTCAGGTTTCCTTTCTTTGTCCTTCTGTTCAAAATGAAATATCTCAGGATGCTCTCCTTTGCATACAGCACAAGTCAAACGATTGTTGCAATTTCTGCTCAAATGACCTTCTTTCAAACATCCAAAACAAATTCTATTCTCCTTTATAAATTCCCTTTTCTCCTTTAGTTCCTTCTTTTTGATCTGCCGACACTTCTCCAGTGTGTGACCCCTCATGTTGCAGAACAGACAAGGATCTTGCTGCTTGCCGATAGGTGAGTCAGCTTTCTCTCCTTTAGTTGTCAGGTTCCCTTGGGCCTGTTCTTCCATTTGGTTCGGCAGCCATAGCAAAACTGCTTTTGGTTGTCCTCGGCTTCTCTCTTGACTTACCGGAGGTAGGGCCTTTAGCAGCTGCTGGTGGAATATCATCAATATTCTCCCAAAGTGGATCCGTCAGTATCTCCACTTGTACCTCTATGAAGTTTTCCAAGTCGGGAAACGCAGGCGAACGTTTCTCGGTTCTTTGGATTTCATATGACCGATCTCTCCACCTTTCTCTAAGCTTGTAAGGCAGCTTTCGAAGAATGGTCATCATATTGGAGTGAACGTTCATTTCATCCATGTATTTAAGTTGCTGCATTGCATTGCAACAACCTTTGAGGAATAATGAGAACGCTTGTAAAGCCTTTATCTCACCTGGCTTGATGGTTGGCCAGGCCAATGCTCTGGATATATAAGCAGCAGCAATCTTCTGCTCATGGCCAAAATGTTCTTCAAGCAATCTTCTTGCCTCTTTATAGCTCTGGTTGGGATGCAAATGTTGACAGCTATGAACTAATTCTCTGGCTAGTCCTCTCGTATATTGTTCCAGAAAATGATAACGATCACTTTCATTGTCAGTCTTCCTTTCTACTCCTCTCTCAAATGCCTTGATAAAAGATTGATATTGCAAGGGATCACCATCATACACAGGAATGTCTCTTGCCGGTAGGGTAGAAGAAAGATTTTGTTTAGCCAGAAGTTCGGTCATTTGATTTTGCTTCCGTAATAGCTCACATATATTACGTTGGTCTCCATCATGGCGTTCCGGGGATTTAGTGTGAGCACGCCCCTGTTCATCCCTCAGTTCATGAAACCCTGCTGTCCGTCCTTGAAGAGGATGTGGGGTAAAGTGTGCCGTACCACTAGCTTTAATCAATGGTCTCCAGGTTGTTTGCTTCAGTCTAACAAACTGTGGCTCCCATTCATGCCAGGGTTCAGTCGTGGATAGTTCTCGTCCATCTGGCACCTGGCTTTGAACAGCTCCTCGTCCTGGATAAGAATTCATCCTATCAGAAACTATCGAGCTGCTTCTTGATCTTGGAGCGCTAAGTACACTGAGTTTTGTCTTGGCTGCTGCCATTTTAGACTCCAGTTCCAATCGTTCTTTCTCTCTTTTCAATTGATCACTCCTCTTCTTGTAATCTAATTGTCTTCTCCTCCATTCTTTTTCTTCTAGCTGTTGTCTTCTCCTCCGTTCTTCTTCTTCTTCTTTCCGTTTTTCCTCCACTTGGCCTTCTAGCTTCTCAATCTCATGCTTCTGTGCCATGAACGCAGCTTGCCCTGCAAGAACAGCCAGTTCCAACACAGCCTCCTTAAGAAACAGAAAGCGTCGAAGATGCACGAGATTTGATGCTCAACTTAGAAGTCGAAATATTTGAAGCACTATCTCCAGGTCCGATGGAGTCTGCATCATCACCACCCTGGCATAAGGCGCCCTCACATTGGAGTGTGCGGCCTCATGACCTACTTGGCTTAGCCATTCAACAACATCTTGGATAAATCCATCGAGATTTTCGACCACCTGCCGCATCCATTTCTCTTGCTTATCCTGGTCTTCTGGTGCTAACTGTAGCAGATTCAATGTTTCACAGATGCTGTAGATTTCGTCCTTGAGGTGGTTGAGTTGATCCAGATTGAGCTTCACCTCTGCCTTCTTTCCTGATTTTATTAGCTCTTTGATGCTTTCCATGGTCTTCACAGCCATCTTATATTTACGTTTCTTCAACTTCTCATTGCTTTCATAAGCCATGTCTTTGCCAATTTGAGTAAGCTTAAAGGCCCTTTTTTCCACTTTAGGCCATGTTCCACTGTCGCCACCTTGTGACTGAACATCAGATTTAATTTCAGACATTCTGAGCTTGTTAACGTAAGCCAAATGTGCTTTCTTTTTCCTTTATCTGGTATTTTTAAACAAGACTTGGTAACCAGGGACTCCCAAAGTCGTTGCAACGCTGTCCACATTCCAAGCTCTCGATCATTCGAAAACAGCTTTTATTATCTGACACAAAAAAAACAATTTAAAGCAGGTTTCTGCTGTTACTTCTCACAATTTCTATCCAAGAGCTAATTCTCTTCAAATAACTCTAAGAGACAGATATAATGCTTCAGCTTTTGGCAATAAATCTCTCCCTGGCCAGTAAACTTCGTCTCTTGCGAAGACAGGCTTTCTGAACTTCCCGAAGAGTAAATTCCAATAAATCGTTCCAGCTTAGGCAGATTTCATGATGAATCACTCCGGTTCAGATAAGATCTCACACTTCGTCTCTTGCGAAGGCAAGTTCTCTGAACTTTCCAAAGGAATGGATTCAAGCTGATTTTTTCAGCTTAAGATGGAATTTTACACGATGTAGCGGCCAGCTTCTCGCCTATCAATTAGCTCCCAAGCTGCCACTTGCATAGACTGGTTAAGCGATAAGCTTATTACTCGAGCTATCAATAACAGAGACCCTCCTCGACATTTGAATAGTTGTCTTCTTTATTTGAAGGTGCAATAAACATATTGGCATATCTCTTGTCATCGACTGGTTATTGATTTGCTAGGTAAAATTCCATATCTTGCCACAGTCTATGCTATCGATATGAATTGCCAGATATAACTTTGGCGGAATCTGTATTAATCTTCTTGTCAATAAGATTTACAGCCGATTACATCTTGGCTAATGAATCTTTTGGCGGAGCCTTTGGCTGAACCTCTGTCAGCACCTCCCGGCTCACGCACACTCCAAGCACGTACCCAACTGCCCGCACTCTAGCTCCGCCCCACCCCTACGTAAGCATTGCATTAACTCTATAGTGTCCAAAATACAGCAGGATACAAGGTAATAATATTAATATGCAAAAATAACTAATAAATGCAAAATGGCTCCTACATCATCGAAACAGTGTTCTTTGTGTGTAACTAACTGTTGTTTGTGATAAAGAGTAAACACTTAATGTTGTAACCATTGAATGAACACATTGAATGGTGGTGCTGGCTCAAAGGGACAAATGGTCTCTTCCTGCACCTATTTTATATGTTTCTATGTTTCTATTGAAATCAACGTAGCCACATTTCAGAAGTGGAATACAGAGCACAGTTACTGCAACTAACCAGAATTTGTGGTGAGTGAAATCTTGAAATTCTTGATGATTACATAAGATAGGCAGCTTAAGGACATTTCCCTGCACGAGTAAGCAGCTGGGGACCAATTTACCCATGGGTATTTACAATTTCCATGTTAAACATCAAAACGGTAAGTATTTAATAATGGAATAGAGGGAATTATGGGCAATATGACATCTTCAAATAAAAATTTCCAAGATTGGTATTAAAATTGTGTTACATATTACATCATGTTTCTGCTTTGTAACGCCCATTTAACTTCCCATGGGCACAGATTTTCCCACATTAACGATTCTGACTTTGCCAGTTGCATTCCAATTCTTCCAGTAGCATATTGACACTACTGTTTACTGGAAATGTATTCTTAAGTGCCACAGTGAATCAGACATTGTGCAGCCAATAAAGGAATATTGTGCTATGGAAGGGAACAGATAATGGCACCTTAAATTTTCTGCCGAAGTACTTCAATTTTTAAATGTTGTGTATGCAAAATTAAATTGAAGCAGAACGACCACCTAACAGTTTACAATGGCAGAGGAAAGAATTGATTTGCAGGTTTTACTTGTTTTTAAGATGCTACTTTGGATTGTTATTTTCACTAAACTGCAGAGCTTTTTACAATATTAATGCTGAATTGTTGAGGCTTGCTGCTGGTGCATTTCATCTATTTGGTTTTTATTATCATTGAATAGTTGTGTATTTCCTTTGAGCTACAAGGTCAATTTAAATAAAAAATCCCAACCAAATACAGGCCATTAAATGATGGTCTCTGAAGCTAGTTTCAGTCTGAACTATTAATGCTGATAAGTGCGCACCAGTTGTTGAAATAGACTTGTTGGTATTTTATGGATGTTTATTTTTATGCAGAACATTACAATTTCTTTGAGCTTCAGCTATTTTGCTGAAACATCTTTCTTTGTGGTGGTTTTACTTGAACGATGATTGGTGTTTATTCTCTGAAAGGGGAATTTTATGTTAGGCTCATTTAAATGCACAACAACAACAACTTTTTGTTACAACACCATTTAAACATTAATAAAATGGCTCAAGGCACTTCGCAGGGGGCATTTTCAAGCGATGTCTTACTCCGTATCTTATGAGAAAATATTAAGCCAAATGACAAACACCCAGTTAACAATTTAGGTTTCAAGGAACATCTTCAACAGACAGAAAGAGGCAGAGTCAAGTCAAGTCAAGTCAATTTATTTGTATAGCACATTTAAAAACAACCCACGTTGACCAAAGTGCTGCACATCTGACTAGGAAAAAAAGAAACATACAGTGGCAGGCAGCCAAACACAACGGCGCGGCCATCTTGAACAAAATGTTAATTCAATCACCCACAGTCCAACAATAAAAGCACTAAACAGGCACCCAAATTACCCAACCCCAAAAACCCCCCAAAACACAGTCCAACAATAGAAGCATTAAATAGGCATTCAAATCACACACCCTAAAACCCCCAAAAACACAGTCCAACAATAAAAACATCAAACAGGCACTCAAACCACCCAACCCCAAAAAAACACACAAAAAAGAAACATCCATCAAAGAAACATCCATCACAGTGAGTCTCCTCCAGTCCTCTCCTCACTGTGATGGAAGGCCACAATGTCTTTCCCTTCTCCCGCTGTCCTCGCCCGCAGCCAGGTTGTTGTGGTTGCAGGCCGCACCGGACGGTCCACAGCGGGCCAAGCCCAAGGCGCGTCGCGTCGCAGCCACTCCCGCAGCCTCCGAAGACGGCCGGCTCCGCCGATGATAAGTCCAATCCGGGGCGGGCGAACACGCTGTCGCTGTCGCTGCCGCTGTTGTTGCACGTCGGGGCGGTCGTGGCTCCCGACATTGAAACCCCCGCCCAGCAGAGAAATATCCCGCGGCCATCTTAGGCCGCGCCGGACGGTGAAATGTCCGCGCCCCAAGCCCCGCGATTCGGGGCGGGCGAACACGCTGCCGCTGCCGGAGCTCCCGATGTCAGCATCCACGCGGCCCGAGCCTAAGGCGAGTCGCAGCCGCACCCGCAGCCTCCGAAGACGGCCGGCTCCGGTGGTGGTAAGTCCGATCCGCGGGCTCTGCGAACCAGAGCCCTGGAGGCCGACAGCTCCAGGAGTTGGGCCGATGGTAGGCCGCAGCAGGAACGGAGACACGGCCCAGAAAACAAAGGTCGGGTCTCCGTTCTGAAGGGACACATATTTATAGTGTTACAGTTTCCCCCTCCCCCCCACATACACACATAGTACACAAACACAAAAACACCACATCATAACTACAATTAAGACCAAAAAAACCAACAAAAACACAAAGACAAATGGACCGCAGGTGAGCGGCAGCTGCTAGGGCAGTGCCGCCATTTTGTCCAGAGGGGTTTAGGGAGGGGATTCTAGAACATGATTCTTTGACTGATGCTCTTGGAAGCATTAGAAGAGATTGTCAAGAGATCAGAATTAGAAGAGTGCAAGTATCCTGATTTGCTGTGATGCTAGTAAGATTCCAGAGAGAAGAGAGAAGGAGGCCATGGAAGATGCTGCAAACAAGAATTAGTATTTTAAAATCAAAGTACTGCCTAAATGGGAGCCAATGCAGGTTTGAAAATACAGGATTGATTCAATGAATACATTCACTCAATGTTAATAGAAAATAGGAACAGTTGTAGGTCATTCGGCCTTTAAAACATGTTCCACCTGTCAATATGATCGCGGCTGATCATCCAAGTTCAATACCAGCTTCCTCTCCTCATTCCTTCATTCAGCTGGCCCCAAGAACAATATCAAATTCCCCCTTGAATATAATTAATTTGGTTTCAATTTCTTTCTGTGATAGAGCACGACAGAAGTTCAACACTTTTCGGGAAGAAGAGTTTCTCCTCGTGTCTCTTAAAAGGATTACTCTTATCCTTGATAAATGACCCTGGTTCGTATTTCCACCACCATCAAGAACATCATTCTTGCAACAAATCCATCTAATCTCTTAATATATTAGTCTTGGCATCTGAGGAATCATTCTGATGAACCTTTGTTGAACTCTCTTCATGATAAGAACATCCTTTCTTAGGTAAGGAGACCAAAACTCCACACATCATTCAAGGTGAAGTTTCACCAATCCGCTGTACAATTGTAGTAATATAAAATCAATATTTTCCTCAGATGCTACCAGACCTACTAATTGTTTTCAATAATGTTTATTTTTATTTCAGATTTTTCAGTATCTGCAAGGCTTTTGAGGAAACCGATATCCATGCAATATTAGACCGGCAAGATGTCTATTTTCGATCTCAAGTGCTGGCATCACAAAAAAAGCCATCACTGGATAAAAACATGATGATAACCATTAAATTGTAAAAAAAAAAGCAAATATGATTTCCTGTCTTTGATTTGAATAATAAACCAATAGAGAAAAACAGAGTGAAAACGTGGACTGGCATAATTAGTGGTGTAAGTAACCTACCCTAAAATTATTCAGCAGTCCCCAGGAAAAGAAAAATCATTCTACATCCTCTGCAGTTCAATTAAGAAGAGTATAGTATTTATTTCCTTTTAGACTAAATTAGGGCCCAAACAAAGCAACTCAATATCCCAAAACATTAATAATTAATGCCCAACAAATGGGGGCAAGTTTTCATCTTCACGATCTGAATCTGGCAATCTGTCTCTGCATTTCATTTCTTTGCAATGAAATTGTTCTTGTGGATTAATGATTGGCTCCACTGGATTACTGTCCCCAGGGCATTTCGGAAAATCTGCCCCTTGGTGTCATTTTTACACTCCCGAGTTGCATTTGGAGCAGTATTTCCGATTCTATCACTTGAACCACTTGTACGTTGCCTCACACAGCCCTTCTGTATCAACTTTGTACTTCAATAAACAACGCCATCAAGACAAATCATCAACACGAGCCTTGCATATGACCCTGGATAGGAACGAGCTGCAATTTAATGAAGACAAAAGCAAGGTGAAAGCTGCTAATATCATTTTCTGATAAACATGGTTTCTCATGAAATGTCCAGCTCAATCCCTGGAGGACCCATAAACCTGCATAATTCCATATAAAATATTGTACAGTTCACTAAATTAGTCTTAGAACATCCTTACTGTCCAATTAGAAAGCCACTGTATGGAGAAATAATGAAATATTTCAAACAGAAAGCAAGTATGAGGTCTTAGCCAACCCTTAACAAACATTGAAATTAGTTTCGCACTTGTGACTGAAAGCCACAGATTCTCAATGGTTCAGTATCCTGTTGCAATGTAGACAGTGGAGGCAGCAGAATATTTATCTTAGCTGTAGTTATTTTCACAGCAAAGTTGTCACTCATTAGTTTCAGGATAAATCATAATGGTTGAACATCTTTTCCTTGCATTTACCAGCAATTCAGTCTTTTTTTTTATACAAAAAAAATGCAGTTATCACTGATGTATTGAAAGAATAAATGGAGCAAAAGGGACTCTTGAGCCATTTTATCTTCACGGCAAAGGGAGAGAAGTTTAAGGAAAGAAAATTTATCACTGTTAAGCATAATGAGCTGCATTATTAAAGTCATTTGTCATGGTTTGAATATTTGTACCTGATCCACTATTAAGCGGGTGCTCTAATTACCTAACTTTGTCATGTAAACCAATCAGGCAGTCTCCCCTTCTAGTAAACTTTATTTCTTCAATTACAGCAGCTTTATTTTTGTCACTGTTTTAGCTGAAGTAGGATCACCAGAGACCTATAAATCAGGATCTGATAATTATAGGGATGGTATCCCTTTGGTTGTAATCCTTTATAAGCTGTAAATCGGACCATTACAACAAGAAGCACTCAATGTGTCTCAGAACCCCTTTCCTTCACCATTTTAAATCCTTACAATGCATAGCAAAGAGGTCTTTAGTTCAAAAGTAGTCTATTCAATGCCAATTGGGCAAAGGGGTTTCTTTTTTTTCTCTCCTGCTCAGAAGGATTTAACCAAAACAACAATAACTGGGATTTAAGCATTCACATTATTCTTAAACCACTATTTTTACCGAAATAGTGACAATTGCCAGTTTTCTGCTGTTTCTGACTCAAGCTGCAATTACATTATTTTGTCACCCCATAAAATCATGGGTATCATATGCTGGAAGAAGGCTTAATATCAGTTCAAAACCTCTCTATCTATTATGCCTCAGTGTGAGGATGCAATAGTTTCTATTGTAATTTAAAATTGTACTCTATAGAACTGATGGTCTCTAACAGTGTGAATTTTACTGTTGCATATTATGAATGAATTTTTCAGTAGTAATTTGTAAAATATAAATTTTGTTGTAATAAAATAGAACATAGTCATTATATGAAGCAGCATTGTGGAAAAAGAAACCGGCAACGTTTCAGGTCAAAGACCTTGCATCTGAGCCAAATAGTCATCCCTGGCCTCTGGGGCTGGGGAGGAAGTAGGTTTGAATGGACGATGCTATCAGTGAGACATCAGAGGCAATTTGATTTGAATGTCTGGTTGGATGATTGAAGAGCGTGGATTTTGCAGCAGCAAATTATCGATATCTGTCAGCATTCCATTGTGAAAATATTTTATACTCCAACCTCCACATAGTTCAGTGAAGAAATACCTAATATGCTGTAGGTAAATTAGCCCTCTAACAGTGGTTGCACTCTTTTCTAATGAATCAAGGACAATCCATTGAATAGACAGGGGAGAAATCTGTCTCCTGTTATATACCCTTGTTGAACTCTGATTTTTTATTACAATAGAACAAATGTAATTCCTGTAAACACAAGATTTCTTACTTTGGGGTATTTACACCTGCCTCAACAATTGTTTTAAAAGTACTGCAAATTTGATATGCATTAAGGCATTTGATTTTTTTTAAATAGTGTACAGGGAAATAATCACTGCTTAGAAATTTTCTTTTGGAAATTTCAGGCAATGTGTTACTGTGAGAACCATTTTCCCAGGCTGGAAATGTTAAAGACTAGGATCTACTGAATGCATAATGTAGTGTACATGGTAGAAAACATACCAGCTAAGGTTGCCTTTGGAGTTGGGGGAGTTTGGGGGGGGGGGGGGGGGGTGGTGTTGCTGGGTCAGGGGTTCGAAGGTGGGTGGGATGGTGGGAGAATGGTTGGTTGGGAAGGGGAGGGGCCTGATGAGAGATATACGTTTGATTACTGAGCTTGAATAATAGCTGGCTGGGAGCAAGAAGTCAGTACTGAGTTTTTAGCTGGGATATGGATGGAGGATTGGAGGCAGTGAACAAGGAAATAGACGGGGGCGGAGAAGCAGACTGCCTTCATGAATATTGTGGACCAGTGCTTTTGATGGTGTGGATTTTGCGGGTCGAAACATTGGAGATTTCTTGCAGGGTTTGGGTACTGTAAATCTGGTGACAGATTATTCCTGATAAAAGATTCACACTTAGAGTGGCAATGGCCACATTTCTCATGTGAAAGATAACTATGATATTGAGGGAAAATCTATTTAGTAATCGTCCCAAATTCCATATGTAGATTAAATCCAATTAGTATAATTAAATCATTATTTTCCCCGATAGCAAAACAATTACACTTTTCAAGTTTTATAATGAGATGATTTACAATTATGAATTATAGTGGAATGCCTTTTCCACTGAAATTAATTTGCACAAATTACAAATTAAATTTACAAATTATTCTTTAACTTTACATTTCTTGTATACTAAGTGGTATGGTAACTGTTGTCACACCCTATTATAATTGGGACAGAGAACTGCTTAATGCTTTTGCTCATATTATAGCACATATGCCCATCACATTACATAAAAAAACAAGTTGCTGTCATTCAATAGCCGCTGTGGGTTTACTGAAGTTAGTGAGCTTTAATTGGAAACAAAGCCTCTGGGGAAATAATTTGAAGATTTTATTTTTATTGGATTGATTTATAGTTTTATAATATAATAATTGGGCAGAAACAATTATTGTAAATTTAAGATTTACTCATCTGCTGAAGGTGGTATCTTCCGTTATGCACTGCATGTTTCCTGAAGTAAAAGTGAACACAGATTTTGGGCTAATTTTCTAGGTAGCGTCCAACACCAGGCAATGGTGTGAGTGAGCGGGATCTCGTTAAACTTGAGTCATTCATTATTACTGTGATCCGTGTTGGTGGGTTGCATAAGCATTTTATTGTGTCACTCTCTTCATTTGGAATAATAGTCAAGATGAACGTGATCTTATGATGGATCAGACACTTTAACCAATGCATTAAGATTGCACTATGTATTTTGGCTTGCAACATCACACCCAGTTTAGTTAGAATAACTGATAACACGTTGTATATTTATTTGTTTTGTTGTTGCATTTAATGTCTGTTAATCTGCATCAAGTAGGAATTGTAATTGTTCCGGTGCTGGTGGATATATAAAATAAACACACTTGACTCTTTGACAGTCTTGCTGGAAACATATATGTTCATTACTTCATTTCTCACACCGTGATATATGCTGCTGATCATTGCTCTATTTCCACTGCTTTTGAAGCTCTATATCTATTGATAGCACTTTTTATGTTCGATTTTATCCATCATCGTATAGAAAATAGTCATTTCAAGAAACAATAGGAGAATGACAATTCGCATATCAAATAATTCCTACCATCTCCAGAGTTAGTTACAGCAGCAATAACTACAATTTCATCCTAGACTTTATAAAGATGGAAATATTTTCACCAAGCATAAAACAAATTTGAAAGGACATAATTGATAACAATTCTGTTTTATTTAATCATACAGGTTGATATATTATGGGGTGCTGGAAGAATAATGCATTTCCTACAGGGATCACTTCATAGAGATATATATATGATATTGATACAGGGAGTATATTTGCCCTTTTAAAAATTATAAATCCAATGCAGCCGTAAAGACACTTATGTGTCTTACCAAAACACTATTAATAAATTGGTGTTGATGTTAGAGTAATGAATTAATTCTCCATTACAATAATAAAAATCATAAGATGTCCTATTCTATTTACTCAGTTAGTGAAGCTCTGAGATTTTCATGGAGTTCTACACCAACTGCCCTGCAGCCATATGTTAGCTTGGACAAGTAAGTATTTTCCCTTTGGTGTGCTGCATGCCCTTTTGTATGGCTTTGACAAACCTATTGGACTGCATTAACCTTAGCAGTAATTCTCTACTGGATAATAATAATAATAATAATAATGCATTACATTTATATAGCGCTTTTCAAGCACTCAAAGACGCTTTACAGGGATTTCTAGAACATAGAGAAGTGAATAAATAGAGAAATAAGTAAACGAACAGAGAAAGGAGACAGAAGGTGAGGTGACCTTCAGTGGTTGAAGGCAGTGCTGAAGAGGTGAGACTTCAGTGATGTTTTGAATGTGGTGAGTGAGGAGGAGTCTCTGACGGTTTGGGGTAGTGAGTTCCATAGGGTGGGAGCAGCGATGGAGAAAGCCCTGTCCCCCCAGGATCTGAGTTTGGTCAAATGATAAAAGCCCTCCAAAAACACATTAAAAGGAAGAACCCTGGCTGCTTTTAGATTGTGGCTCTGCCTCTTGTGAATGACGATGGAGCATTTAAAGGTGCTGTGTGAGTATGTGTGTTTTATCAAGCCAAATTGACCTTTTGCAGCGTCTGCAAAATTTCCTTCATTTTGTCTCATCACCAGTTTTCTTTAATTGATCTGTTTGAGCATTGTTTTTATTGATGACATAAGGCAAAAGGCTAAGGCCCATTAAGCTGCACATCATCAAATGGGAAATAACTGCTGCTGAAGGTGATTACAAATTGGAATGTAGCAATCGAGAGACAGCAGGATGGGTTTTTAAATCCTTGAGAATGAATGTGGAACGCAGGAAGATAAGAAATCTAACAATTTTGTGGTCGTAAGCCTTGGAAATAATGAATTTCTGGTGCAATAAACTCTGATTTCAACGTTGCAAAGCCAGAAAAAGCACAGGAAGCAGAAAAGATATTGTATATGAAGGAGCAGCTCAATTGCAATTTCAAACATTGTGTTCAAACTATCAATAGTATGAAGGCATGTAAATTATCTTGGATTGGATAAATTCTTCACCAAAAAAATGCTGGAAATCAGAATCTTAATGCTATTTTATTCTTAACCCCAAACCAGAAATCTGCTCCTGGTCTTTTGTTTGTTGTTCAACAAAATCAGACTTGCTGAAACTACTGTCATATTTGCTTCTTATAATAAACTCACATTTCTTATCAATGTGAGGATTAGTACTGCCGAAGAACAAACATTACAGCTGAAGTGTGTAACTTGCTAATGTTTTGTTAAAGCAGTCACCCATGTTTCTAAAATGTAACCATACAACTAAAACACCAAAACACACCAAATCATTACACTTTACTGCATAGTTACTCCATGCTTTAGATGTAATGTTTGTTCTTCAGCAGGGCATGGCTTGCATTGATATGAAGCATGAATTTATTACAAGCCATTAAAAATATAAAGCATGGTAGATTAGTATTTATTGTTACATCGGAGAAAAAATGTTTTATATTTTAACTGAACTTTTACTTAAACTACTCACTGGGCAATTTAATTTACAATGCCAGCAATTTAAATTTTAATAGTTCTGAATGATGACCAAATGACTCGTGGTTTAGTTCCTTGTGCATCTTCATTGTAAAGATCCAGATCACATCAATAATAGAACAGCCCTTTCAGAAATCCATTCGAGCTATTTTAAAAGAGTTTCAATGTAGGTGGAGAGTTAATGCTAATGATATAAAAGACACTAAATGCATTCTGTTTTTCACCATCTAATTCACAATTTTCCAAGATTCTTTCTTTGAGAGTGGGACTTACTTATGTTAAATATATATTCTCCCCCTAATGACCATACATCTACAAAAGCACATCATATGATATTTGTTTAAATAGAACTGAGCACTCCTCACTTTTGATATTTGTGCAATCTTATTCATGATTGTGCTCTAAACTAGAAATAGAACCAACTGAAAATATACCTTAATAATTGCATCAGCTGCATTAATTTTTCATTTATTTACCTTAACAGTCAATTTTATTAATCTAGAAATTTGTTCCACTCAACTGTATTTCCAGTTTGATTACATTAGGCATTCATTGTTTCAAGATCAATGCTATTATTATATAAAGATGTTACCCACATTTTTAAATCTTCCATTATCTTTGCTCTTATTGATTAAACATGATTTTAATAAGACATGAACCACAATCGAAAACGCACAATTCTTCATCTGGTATGGTAGCTCCTATTGATTGCTTTGAAGAATACATTCCTTGACCAATTTTTGGATCAAAAGATCAAAGCAATTGATTGAGAAGCATTGATGATTGCAGATTAAATCAAGGCAACAGAGAATGGAAGATAAAGTCCTCTGTACTTGTTCTCACTTACACTTTCATTAAATAACAATAATTTGAGGATCAGTGTCTTTTAATGAAAATTGATCCTTCAATATTTGCCTTATCTCAACACTTTGTTTAACTGTTTGAGAGTTTAGCAACATATTTCAGTACACATACTTAATCTATTTGGTAACTATTTTTTGATATTATGCGTGAACTCAATCCAGCGTGAAGGAAAATGGAGCACCCAGAAATTAGCCACATGGTCACAGAGATACCATGCAAATTCCACACTGGATTGAATTTGAGCCACTGGAGTTATGAGGCAGCAACTTTACTAACTGTTCGGTTGTGCTGTGTAGTCAGAGAAACTGCCATTTAGGTTCCTAAGTTCAGAAGTGATAGGAGCAGAATTAGGCCTATCAAGTCTACTCTGCCATTCAATTATGGCTGATCTATCTTTCCCTCTCAACCCCACTATCCTGCCTTCTCCCCATAACACCTGGCACCCTTACCAATCAAGAATCTATCAATCTCTGCCTCAAAATTATCCATTGATGATCATTGGAGCTCAGGTGAGGCATTAAACTGATACGTCCTCTTCTTTTGGATAGATGTAAAGATCCCATCCCAATTTTTAAAGTATAATGGTGGAATGTGAACATTAAATAAAAATGTGCCTCAACTATTACATTTGTGAAAAGAATCATTCAAGCCCTTACCTTAACTATTTTCTTTCACCTAGAATCTTACTCAGCTTTATTGTTGGTTTAATCATGACCATAACTCCAGATAAAATACCGATTGGCCAAGAAAACACACTAACACCTCTACTTCCTTTGAAGCCTTCGGACAGGGGTGTCAAACACATTTTAGGTTACGGACCGGAAGGGCAAAATGCGACTTCATGCGGGCCGGATCAGTTGTGCACGCGCGAACACGCGTGCTCCCACTGCTTTCGTTGTCTTCGTTTTTTCAACCTGCTCTCATGTGTCTCAGTCTCTGCTATAACTACAAAGTGTTTCACTTTACAAATGTTGTTTCTTATGAAGAAGTTTGCCTAGTGAGTATTACTTTTATGATTGGTACCTGGGCTCTAGATAAAATGGATGTGGAAATCATGTTTCCAGTAATAGGAAAGTCTAGGACCAGAGGTCACAGCATCAGAATAAAAAGATCATACATTCGAAATGGAGATGAGGAGGAATGGCTGGTGAATCTGTGGAATTCATTGCAACAGACAGCGGTGAAGGCCAAGACATTGGGTATTTTTGAGGCAGAGATTGATAGGTCTTGATTAGGTTACAGGGAGAAAGACGACAATAGAATGTGGTTGAGAGAGAAAATAGATCAGCCATGGTTGAATGGCAAAGTAGACTTGATGGGCTAAATGGCCTAATTCTGTTCCCCTGTCTTATAGTATTCCTACAGTGTTTATGTTTTGCCCACAATGGGCTGGCTGGGTGGTGAATAGCCAAACAGCAGTTACCTGATATGGTGAAAGATGGTCTGTCCATCATCTCACCTGAAGGCCCCGCTCCCCATCCTTCTCCTGATGTCTTTCTTCCTTCCCCTCACATCCTTTCCCCTCACATCTCATGTCCTTCTCTACCCTCACCTTCTCCCTCACCTGCCCTCTCCCTTTCCTCAGCCTATCCCTTCTCTCATCCCCACTTCCTTCCTTCCAACTACTCCACCACTCCCCTCCACCCTCTCTCTTTCCTTACCTCGTCCCGAAACCCCCTCCCTTCCCTCATCCCTAAACACCATTCCTTCTCTCATCTGCTCCTTTCCTCACCCCCTCCCTCCAGACTTCCATTCTTTACCACGTACTCCCCCGCTCCCGTCCCTCAACACCCTCTCTTCCCTTCCTCATCCCTAAAAACCCTCCCGTCTTCTGGTCCCCCTCCCCTTCCTTTACCACCACAAACTCCCTTCTCTTCCCTATTGCCGCATAACTTCACATCCCACCTAACCTTAACCCAAACCCAGAGCCCCCACCCTGGAGAACAACTCAGATTTTGGATCACTGGCTGTGGCCCCATTCACAGTCCGGCAACTTCCCACCAGCCTCGATCCATGCGCTCACCTGGGTCTCAGGTACATGGTGGCGGTCTCTGTGGTGGCAGCCCAGGCACTTCCCAGTGTCCACAACAACGCTGAGACTCCCCACCTTCCCCAACGCCGGCCCCTTCCCGCCCGCGTCACCGCATGGCTTGTCCCAGGAGAGAGCGCGGCGAGAGAGAGTGAGCGGTGAGGGAGAGTGAGCGGCGAGGGAGAGAGCACGGGGAGGGAGAGAGAGAGTGAGAGTGGCGAGAGAGAGAGAGAGAGAGCGGCTAGAGAGAGAGAGCGACAAGAGTGAGAGAGCGGCGAGAAAAAGAGAGAGTGGCGAGAGAGAGAGAGAGAGAGCGGCGAGGGAGAGAGAGCAACGAGGGAGAGAGAGCAGCGAGAGAGAGAAAGAGAGACGGGCGAGAGAGAGCGGCGAGAGAGAGAGAGCAACGAGGGAGAGAGAGCGGCGAGAGAGAGAAAGAGAGATGGGCGAGAGAGAGCAGCGAGAGAGAGAGAGCGGCAAGGGAGAGAGAGCAACAAGGGAGAGAGAGAGCGGCGAGAGAGAGAGAGCAGCAAGAGAGAGAGAGGCAAGAGAGAGAGAGCAACGAGGGAGAGAGAGCAGCGAGAGGGAGAGAGCAGCGAGAGGGAGAGAGAGAGCAGCGAAAGAGAGTGCGGCGAGAGAGAGAGAGTGGTGAGAGAGAGAGCGGCGAGAGAGAGAGAGTGGTGAGAGAGAGCGGCGAGAGAGAGAGAGAGCGGCGAGAGAGAGAGAGTGGTGAGAGAGAGCGCGGCGAGAGAGAGAGAGAGCGGCGAGAGAGAGAGAGTGGTGAGAGAGAGCGGCGAGAGAGAGGGAGTGGTGAGAGAGAGCGGCGAGAGAGAGAGAGTGGCGAGAGAGGGAGGGAATGGTGAGAGAGAGAGCAGCCAGAGAGAGAGAGAGAACAGCGAGAGAGAGAAAGAATGGCGAGAAAGAGAGAGAGAGAGAGCGGCGAGAGAGAGAGAGAGCGGTGCGAGAGAGAGAGAGAGAGCGGCGAGAGAGAGAGAGAGAGAGAGCGGCGAGAGAGAGTGGTCGCGAATATACTTTTTTTTCCCCAAATCATCCTGCGAGTCGGATTGCACCCCTTCGCGGGGCGGATGTGGTCCGCAGGCTGGTCGTTTGAAACCCCGGCCTTAGGAAGTTCGGCCTAACCCCATCAACCCTCACTCATGTCTACCGATAGGTCGTAGAAAGCATTTTATTGCATCACAGCATGGTTTGGTAACAACTCCATCAAAGATTGCACGAAATTGCAGAGAGTTGTGGACTTAGCCCAGACCATCATGCAAACTAACCTCCTTTCGACTGACTCCATTTGTACCTTACGTTGCCTCTGCAAAGCCACCAGCATAATCAAGGACCAGTCTCACCCTGGCCACTTCCTTTCCTCCCCTCTCTCATCAGGCAAAATGATTGGAAGTTTGAAAATGCATACCTCCAGATTCTGGGACAGTTTCTTCTCAGTTATTTTCAGGCAAATGAACCATCCTCTCACCTGCTAGATTACGGTCCTAACCTCCCATTTACCTCATTGGAGACCTTTGAACTATCTGTAATCAGATGTTATCGGACTTTATCTTGCACTAAATGTTATAACCTTTATCCTGTATTTGTATCTGTATACTCTCGACGACTTGATTGTAATCATGTCTTGTCTTTTTTTTTACTGGATTGTACGCACCCAAAAGCTTTCCACTGTACCTCGCTACACGTGACAATAATAAACTAAACTAAAACTAAAACTGATTAGATAAGAAATAATTGATATTTGTGTTCTTATTCTGATTACTTTTCCTGCCCAATAACTGTATTTTGCAAGCAATTCATAGGCTATGAAATGGTTTGTCTATTTTATTGATGTTTAAGATATCACATAGATACCGGTTCCATCTTTTCCTTTTTGTTTCTACACAATTATAAGTGAGAAAGTGTGATGGACGAGATAGGTTCATTGATTCACTGTTTGTGCTCTGTGTACATACCTGTACTTTGATATACATCACCGTAAAAAAAGGAGTTCATTCTCTCTCACTCCATTTAACAACTGTAACAAATGAATATTGAAACTAGCTGAAAATATATTAAGTGGAAACAAATAGGTTTCATTTATAACAAGTGCATTCAGGTTAATTAACAGACAGGAGCTTTTGTGTTTAAACAAGGCTCCCTGATGCTGTACATGCAGGTGCTGTTAAGGGCCAATTGAGCTCCATAGGATAATTATCAAACGCCTTTGTGCTCTTCAATTTGTTAACAAAGTACAGCCTGTAATTTGCCTAAATCCATAAACCATCATGTGTGATCCTGCGCAGCAATTAAGTGAAAATATCTCCTCATCAGAGATTCCTGAGAACAAAGATGTGCAATAATATTTAAGAAGCCAGATGGATGTTCAGAATGCTGTTATTTTGACAGCTGCGATCCAGCTTAATTGTGCACAAGGCTCGGAGACCACATGTAAGTACAGCTTCTCACCCCCTGTCTTGGTATAATGAAAGCCCAATACTTTACGTCTTTTTCTCTGTTTGGATTTGAATGCAGTCAGTTTGAAAATTCAAGACAATTTAATTTAAATGCAGCAGTTGGAGAAAATAATGCACAACACAGCTGATTTATAATGTAGCCAATGCAAGTTCGCTCTCATATTAAATAATAATCACGCTGCATCTTCCTTTTGATTGTGGTAATGGAGATGTTGAAACATCTCTATATTGAGTTACATTATAATTTATTTTAAATTGGACCTCAGGCAACAGTCCTGAATCAGAATAATGATTTTAGGTTGGATTTTTTATTGGCATTTCTTACTTTAAACACATTCCTGCTCCACACAGACTCGCATTCCAAAACAATAATTTCAATTAACTTGGCTATTTTCTTCTCAGAATTACTGTTAAGAATTATTGACTCAGGCTCAGCAGTGAAAAAATAAATCTTCATCCACATGGAAAATCTTCCTGTGTTTTTAATGTTAAATATAGTAAAAGTAAAAGGAAGTAATTCTTTCCATAAATAAAATGATTCTGCGGCTTGCTTTCACCCCGAGATTGAGGTATACTTTGTAAATGGTTCAATTTGCAATATCTGGGAGTGTGGTAGTCATCTCTATTTAAAACTTCAGAAGCATTCACTATATGATATCTCCCCTACACATTTTGTCTGCTCAACTGCAAAATCTCCTCAAGGATTGCCTACTTTGAAGAAGTTCTCCTCCTCTCAGTCAGAGAGTTGTAAATCTGTGGAATTCTTTGCCTCAGAAGGCAGTGGAGGCCAATTCTCTGAATGCATTCAAGAGAGAGCAAGATAGAGCTCTTAAGGCTAGCGGAGTCAGGGGGTATGGGGAGAAGGCAGGAACGGGGTACTGATTGAGAATGATCAGCCATGATCACATTGAATGGTGGTGCTGGCTCGAAGGGCCGAATGGCCTACTCCTGCACCTATTGTCTATTGTCTCTCTCCGACGGCTACTTACCTTTTATATCTGTTGTTTCCTGTCCCTCTGACTCGCAGTCTTAAGTAAGGTCTCGAACTAAAACGTCACCTATTCCTTTTCTCCAGAGATTCTGCCTGATCTGCCGAGTTACTCCAATTTTTTCTGCCTACCTTCACAGCTTCTGGAGTTGTGTTGGCCGGACCTACTTTACAAAAACAAAACCTCCCATTGCAGAATTGCAGCAATTATGCTTACCCACACTTCTTTCTTTTGGTGAATTAACCATCAGTGTTTGAGGTTTTTTAACTTCAGCACTTCACCATCCCCCATTATACCCATCCAATATAAAAAGGAAATATAGCTATGCTGATTGAGTAGCTTGGCAAACAGAAAGAAAATTATGTATTCACTTTCTGACCTAAAGGTTTTGCACTATCGTGCTTTTTAATGTTTACTAATCTGTTTTTTTGCAGTCTTTTTTTGTTTCATTGTATTGCAGAATCTCTGTGTGATTTACGTATAATATGTTTTAGGTGTTGCTTGACTATGTGCCCAAGAGTTGTGAATCTGTGGAATTCACTGCCACAGAAGGCAGTGGGGGCCAATTCACTGGATGTTTTCAAGAGTTAGATTTAGCTCCAAGAGCTAAAGGAATCAAGGGATATGGGGAAAAAGTAGGAACGGGGCACTGATTTTGGATGATCAGCCATGATCACATTGTATGGCGGTGCTGGCTCAAAGGGCCAAATGGCCTACTCCTGCACCTTTTTTCTATGTTTCTCAGTTTCTCTGGTGTTGTAAGCAAGAGTTTCATGGCACCCGTGTCTCACCATACTTTGCAGAAAATCTACTTGAATCAAATTCCTCACTTCTTCATTCTAATAGAGTTGAAATTTCACTTAAGTTAATACCTTCAACATAAAATAGAGAGTTATTGATGTGAATTAGGGAAGGAACGTATTGCTTGTGGTAACCTCCAGTCCTAAATCTCTGTTCAATTGTCTGTACAGATGTTTTGCTTTGGGAAAATTAAACAAATGTTCCTAAATATTAATTGGGATAGAACGTTTAGTTAATTTAGTTTAAAGATACAAGTGGAAATAGGCCCTTCGGCTCACCAAGTTTGCACCGACCAGCGATCACCACAAGTTAACACACATTTTACCAAGCCAATTAGCCTACAAACCTATACTTCTTTGGAGTGTGGGAGGATAACGGAGATTCCAGGGAAAACACACGCAGGTCATATCATATCATATCATATCATATATATATATATAAATATATATATATATATATATATATATATATATATATATATATATATATATATATATATATATATATATATATATATATATATATATATATGGGAGTATATACAAACTCCGTACAGACAGCACCTGTTGTCAGAAGGATCTCTTTGCTCCTATACTTAACTCCTCTTGTTATGAAGGCCAACATGCCATTAGCTTTCTTCACTGCCTGCTGTACCTGCATGCTTGCTTTCAGAGAGTGATGAACAAGGACACCCAGATCTCATTGTACTTCCCCTTTTCCTAACTTGACACCATTCAGATAATAATCTGCCTTCCTGTTCTTGCCACCAAAGTGGATAACCTCACTTTTATCCACATTAAACTGTATCTACCAGGCACCTGCCCACTCACCCAACCTGTCCATGTCACCCTGCATCCTCACAGCATCCTCCTCACAGTTCACACTGCCACCCAGCTTTGTGTCATCTGCAAATTTCCTAATGTTACTTTCAATCCCTTCATCTAAGTCATTAATGTGTATTGTAAATAGCTGCTGTCCCAGCATCGAGCCTTGCGGCGCCCCACTAGTCACTGCCTGCCATTCTGAAAGGGACCCGTTAATCCCAACTTTTTTTTTCCTGACTGCCAACCAATTTTCTATCCATGTCAGTATCCTACCCCCAATACCATGTGCTCTAATTTTGCACACTAATCTCCTATGTGCGACCTTATCAAAGGCATTCTGAAAGTCCAGATACACTACAATTCTGAAAGTCCAGATGCAATGTAGGCACAACAATAGAAAGATAGCAAAAAAAAGTCTAGTTTGAATATTTTATAAGTGGGCTTTCAAATTTTTGTCATAAAGATTATACAGAATTTATAGAGCTTAGTGATTGGCCTAAGAAAAAACAAAACCCAAAATATCCTATAAAAGCTGTTCCAATTTCTACCATGGATTTCCAAATAATGTGTTTAATTTCTGATTTTATCACTTCTCCAAATATGGACAATATTGTGTAAAAGGAATTTAACATATTTGAAAACTTTTATCTATATATTGAATTAAAGATCAGTATTATAAAGTGATTGGGAGAGATGTCATTGAAATGTAAATAAGACTGTTGTACTTTTTCATATGAATTTATGGATTCTCAAATAACTTCCACATTTCCTGGCTACATTTGAGGCTTTGCCAATAATGTTTGAAGTTAGGAATTGGTCTCTGATCCTGAAGGTATTTCCTGGCTTAAATAAAACAAAAGTACATCGGATTGTTTGGAAGTTACCCCAATCACCATAAAAGTAGATCATTACCAAAGTCTGTGAAAAGGGACTATTCAATATTTTTAAATTAAAAAAAAATTAAAAAAAATCCCTATCTATGCAATTATGGACATTTACCAGTTATGTTCCCTAATATTGCACTATAGTATTTTGCTTCTAAAACTACTAAAAACATCACTAACTTAAGCAATAGAGAGCTTCACATTGAACATGCAATTCCAGCATGTTTGAAAATGGCTGCAAGCTAAAATGAATGCAAGGGATCTAGATGAGTCATTTTGAAGCCTAAACATAGGCAGCGGCCAGAAGAAGGGGGAACATGTTCACCCTTCAGATTTTTAGACTTTAGACTTTAGAGATACAGCACGGAAACAGGTCCTTCGGTTCACCAGGTCTGTGCCGACCAGCGATCACCCCACACACTAATCTACACACACGAGGGACAATTTTACAACTTACCGAAGCCAATGAACTTACAAACCTGTACGTTTTTCCTCCCACGTGGGAGGAAACTAGAGCACCTGGAGAAAACCCACGTGGTCACAGGGAGAATGTACAAACTCTGTGCAGACAGCACCCATAGTAATGAATGAACCCAGGTCTCTGGTGCTGTACCGTTGCACCACTGTGCCGCCCCAGAGGCAAAATTCCTCTGGTGCAAATGGGAAGAGAATAAAGACGTCAATGCCAGAGATTTGGCTTGACCATGACTTGTTGAAGTTTAATGACCTCACTGAAACTATTAAAGTAAGACTGCTCTTCTTACTGTCTGCAATTTCTTTATTACTGGGGAAAGTCAAGCTGACCATCACAGATAAGGGACAAATAATTATTCTGGTGATTGACAACCATGAGGTGTTATCACAGCATATCTAGAAACTTCACTCACCTTTTGCAGATCCGGCTCACACCAATACTCTCTCACTCTTCTCTTTTACATTAACGGCTAATGCTTATCCTTCTTTTTCCGTCAAAGGATTTTAGATATCTCTGCCACTCTAGGGAAAGGTTGGGGAATTGCATAATCACCACAGGCACCAGCTAAGAGGCCTATGTGTCAAACATGGGCAAATAGGACTACCTTACACAGGCATCGGTCGTGCTGTATACAGTAACTCTAAGACAACATATGTACTACATGTACTTTGGAGTCTAAGATTATACATATGGCAAATATTCTCACTGAAATTTAAGAGGCTGTGGGGTGATTTTATAGAGGTTTGCAAAATTACAAGGGGCATCGATAGAATATAGAGTCAGAATTTTGTTTACAGGACATGAAAGTCTAGAGCTGGAGGGTTTAAGGTAAGAGCAGAGAACTTTGAAGAAGATCTGGGGGGTAAATATTTCACATGGAGGGTGTTGACCATTTGGAACGAACTGCCAGAAAAGTAGTGGAGATATATATGATCATAATGTTTAAAAGGCATTTGGACAGGTTCCTGGATAGGAAAGGGTATAGGACTACTGCAGGCAAATATGTCATGTCATGTCATGTCATGTCATGTCAATTTTATTTGTATAGCACATTTAAAAACAACCCACGTTGACCAAAGTGCTGTACATCTGATTAGGTACTAAGGAAAAAAAATGAAACATACAGTAGCACGCAAACAGTTCACAGCGCCTCCTCAATGAGCCTCAAACGCTAGGGAGTAGAAATAGGTTTTGAGCCAAATATGATGAGTGCAAATAGCATGGATAAGGTGGAGTGTAAGAACCCATTCCTTTGCTGTATATATCTATGATTCTACTAAATTATTGCTTGAGAATAAAGGAAAAAGCTATGGATTCCACAGTTGCCAAAACTTCAGGTAGGTCTCATATGAATTTTGCTGCAGGTTCAGGCCCATAAGCTAAAGTTGTTCAGGACTTTTCTGCTCCCTATTTTTTCGCAGGTAAATTTTGGCTAAGTTAAATAATCAGAAATGTTTAAATTTACCCAGAAAACCGACACAGTCCCTGAGGTTGCTGCCTGTTCCATGACATTTCCGGTGGCAGGTTGATTCTCATTATTGGCTAATGCAATTCAGTATCATGTTCAGGAGAGAAGCCACGAGCCAAGTCACTTTACCCAATGCCAACTTGCAACTTGTTGGCACATTGGCAACCAGAGGACAGGTGCAGGATGAATAATTCATGTCAACTGCTATGAAAACAGGCATGGACCTGCGTTTTACACCGCCCATAGACACAAACCAGCTTGGCATTAAAGGAATGGATTTATTGTTTAAGAGAAAAATACTTTCTTTGTGAGATGGGAAGTATGGACTCTGGGAGGCTTAAAAAACTAGCGATTAATCATTCAATACTGAGTACGCTCTCATCCATATACACTGTTCCCGGGGACTAATGGGCATCAGGATGAGAGAGAGTACTTGGCATTAATTGCATTTCAGTCCCAAAGGAGGGGATTCCCTTATGTGAAGTCCTTGGTGGGGAGTGGGGGGGGGGGGTTCTACCTGTGGAGCAATGGGACACAAAAACAGGGCCTTGCACCCATGTCTATGCCAATCATCAAGCACTCATTTTATTCTCTCCACATTTCCTTCAAATCCCCCCACACATAAACAGAAAATGCTGGAAATACTCAGCGGGTCAGGTTACATCTGTCGGAAGAGAAACATAGTTAGCATTGCAGGTCTAGGACCCTTCATCAAAACTGGAAGGGGGACAAAACAGACAAGCGAACCTGCAGAGAGGGTAGGGGAGTGGGTATCTCTGATAGGGTAAAACCAGGGTAACTAGGGGGATAAGCTTTTGTACTTGATTTACACCTTCTTTACTTTCACCTCTCCCAGGAATCTGAAAATGTGACAGGGAGAATGTTTAAGATTAATACGGATAGTACCGGAGGTTCAAGATTAAACTTGGCTTGCTAGAGCTTTGAGGCAGCAGCTCTATCAGTGGTGTCATTGTGCTGCCTGGGATGTGCCTGTTGCTTGAAAGTTTAGTTTTGTTTAATTTAGAGATACAGCGCGGAAACAGGCCCTTCGGCCCACCAAATCCGCGCTGACCAACAATCCCCGCACACTAACACTATCCTACAAACACTAGGGACAATTTACAATTATACCAAGCCAATTAACCTACAAATCTGCATGTCTTTGGCGTGTGGGAGGAAACCAGATATCCCGGAGAAAACCCACGCAGGTCACGGGGAGAACGTACAAACTCCATACAGACAGCAGCCGTAGTCAGGATCAAACCCGGGTCTCTGGAGCTGTAAGGCCCAGACACTGCACCACCGTCAACTTGGTAGATATAGACAGTGCTGTCCATGTCTTGGTACAAGGCCCTTGATGAATCCCTTCCTTTGTGAGGCAGAAGAACCTGTGAATCTGCGTCGCCAATAAATGAATGGAGGGGAAAAACAGTGTCTTCCTCTCGCTTCCTCCCCTTTTTTTTTCTCAGCTCATCCACTCTCTGCTTTCTTGCCTGCTGCCACTCCTCCTCCCCTACCCCAAAGCAGCTGCCCCAAGTCACCCTTTTAAACATGTGGAGCTGTTTAGAAACCAAAACCAATTCATTTTCATGTCAGAAATTTGACTAAAAGTTGACCAGGTAATGCAATAGCCTCAGATCACAAACCAGCAGCTAATCTCTTTATATGACACATGGGTCCTTTAAATAATCCTGTTGAAGGTTTGCACCTGTCTATCAATTTCCCAAATTCTGGTCCAGTTCAATGCAGGAAAACTGACGTCTCAGAAAGTGTCCCCCAATAAGCATTGGGCTTCAATTTGAATATTTTGCTCTGTATTTAAAATAGTCCTGAGCGATTCCTTTAACTTTGAAAGTGGCACCTGATTCATTTTGGTTGATAAAGGATTTCCCAATCATACCCTATGTGCTCCATTGAATATTAAAATGGCAAGTTTCCTCCTGCAAAACAGGCATTGCACCATTACTTGTTGGCTCTCTTGCTCTTGGTAGTGTGTTTGATATCGTGTGTGTGGAATTCTCTGCCTCAGAAGTCAGTGGAGGCCAGTTCGTTGGATGCTTTCAAGAGAGAGCTGGATAGAGCTCTTAAGGATAGCGGAGTGAGGGGGTATGGGGAGAAGGCAGGAACGGGGTACTGATTGAGAGTGATCAGCCATGATCGCATTGAATGGCGGTGCTGGCTCGAAGGGCTGAATGGCCTACTCCTGCACCTATTGTCTATTGTCTATTGTCTATTGTCTATCTTAAAGTTATTCAAATTAAAGTTGCCTTTATTAGGTTTGACTAATAGACACGAGCTAGAAAGAGATTCATACCCATTGTAATATGACATATGTTGGTAATTTTAGTTTAGTTTAGTTTAGTTTAGAGATAAAGCGCAGAAACAGGTTCTGTGGCTGAGTCCGCGCCGACCAGCAATCCCAACACATTAACACTATGCTACACTAGGGACATTTAAAAAAAAAAACATTTATACCAAACCAATTAACCCACAAACTTATAGGTCTGTTGAGTGTGGAAGAAAACCAAAGTTCTTGGAGAAAACCCACTCGGTCACGGGGAGAGCGTACAAACTCTGTACAGACAAGCACCCCTAGTCTGGATCGAACCTGGGTCTTTGGCGCTGTATGCACTGTAAGGCAGCATTTCTACCGCTGCGCCACCGCTGCCTTAATCTTTGAAATTCTAGATATAACTCTCTTTATTTCTCTGAGACATTTAGAACTTTTAATTTGACAAACATTTGTCTTAATATGGTACGCTGATTACATTTTTTTGGCAATAGTCCTGTGAAATGCCTTGGCACATTTTATAAATGTAAGATATTGTTCTTTTAGCACTCTAAATCACAAGCAATAGAGCTGAGATTTTTTGATTGAATATGTAGAGGTATGTTCCCAGCCTGAAGATCTGTACACAGATCTCCACTGGCTTCCTCTAGTAATACATGCATCCTAGGAAAATAACATCAGGAAACTATCCAAGTGTTATTGAAGCGAATGAAAAATGTTATTCTGTTAGGTTCATCTAAAACTGTCATCTGTTTCATGACCAAAAGGTGTCAGGCTTCCTGCATTAATGCTGCTCTGAGTGAAAGCTACTAAAATGAGAACAGGCATTGTATTTTTTCTAAATTCTGCCTACTTATTCAAAACATGAAAATTGTTTTTCCAATCATCTATGTTTTAGACTAAGTTTAGATGTATTTGCACACAAAGCAATTGAATAAAATAAACATTGAACCTTTAAACACCCCAACAAATTCTTACAAATTCTTATAATATTTTTGCTCAACACATTCTCGAGACTGCAGCTAGAAAAATGAAGCATTGGTCTTAAAAAACTATGCTGATTTTAATTTCCTCGAAGATTTTCTATTTCAAATTATAGTATCGGGTGGAGGCCAGAGCAATAGCAGAAAAGTATCACAAGAAGTAATCATTGACATTTCCTGGTGGTTATGACAAACCCCCAAAATGGAAACTGCAGGGGATTGTGAGGAATGCAATGAGGTTTCAGGGAATATGTATCTATGGGCAACGTGTTCACTTTGGGTTCTCTGGGTTGAAGGGTTTAAAACAAAATCTCACTGATATATTTTCTCCCCCACATTTGCTGCCTCTCACAAGATATGAGGCAAAAGCAAGCAAATGGGATTAGCTTAGATGGACATCTTGGTTGGCATGGATGAGTTGGACCGAAGGGTCATTTTCTGTGCTGCATGACCCTATGACATTGAAAGTCTTTGTAGCTAAAGAAATGATGGAAGCATTATGTCATAGAGTCGTGGAGTCATACAGTACAGAATCAGGCCCTTCAGTTTACCAAACATAGACACAAAAAGCTGGAGTAACTCAGCGAGACGGGCAACATTTCTGGAGAGAAGGAATGGGTAGCGTTTCGGGTTGAGACCTTTCTTCTCTACGGTCACGTTCAGTCTACCATGTCCATACCGATCCCATAGTACTTATCTATACTAGTCACATATTACTCACATTATCTCCGTGACCTTCGCTTGCCCCAACAATTCAAGTACTTGCTGAGATGCTTCATAATCATTGTGAGAGTATCTGCCTTCATCACCTCATCAGGCAGTACATTCCAGGTTCCAACCACTCCCAGTTCGCTGCTAAACTTTCTATCTTTCATCTTATACCTCTACTCTCTTGTTTTAGACACCCACACCAAGGGAAAAAAGGTCAGACAGCATCTCTAGAGAAAATGTATAGGTGATGTTTCAGGTTGGGACTGATAGTGGGGGGCATGACAGTGGGTGGATAGTGAACTAATAGTGGGGGCCCTCCTAGCAGGAGGGTCCTGATATGAAACGTCATCTACCTGTGTTCTCCAGAGATGCTGCCTGACCCACTGAGTTACTACTCCAGCACTTTGTTTTTTTTTTTTGCAAGCATCTGCATTTCCTTGTTAGATATGATAGTTATGTTTACAGATACACTAGTGGTGTTAAAGAGGATTTAAGTAGGCACGTAGAAGTGCAAAGAAAAGAGCAAATCACGTTTTAACCTGGCTTCAAATTCGGCACAAACATTGTGGGCTGAAGGGCCAGTTCCTGTGCTTCTATACAGAACAGTACAGCTATATTTTCTAGCATTCTACTGATTAGTTCTGCAGACTGGAGGATGGGAAATTTTAACTCTAACATTTTAAACGAAGAAAGAAAGAAACTGGAAACTAGAGAGAATAACCTATTATTAGAAGTGGAGGAGATGTTGAAATGCTGGAGGCTCTCATGTATGATGACTAAACAAAACACTTATAGGAATAGATTACTTCAACAGAGATTTCTCCATGGAAAATTGTTTTTGACAATGATACTGGAAAGAAAAAATAGGAATAAATGGACCTTTTTAAGTCTGGCACGTACTAAGCTGTAAGAAACATTGCTTCTGCCAAAGCTACTCATAGTACCATTTATGAATGATTTGGATGAGCGAACCAAATGCAATATTTCAATATTTGCCACTGACACAAAACTGGATAGGGTTGTGAATTGGGAGGAAAATGTAAAGAGGCTTCAAAGTGACCCAGCTAGACTGAACAAGTGAGCAAAAACATAGCAGGTGCTGTGTAATGTGGATATATGTGAAGTTATCCACTTTGGCAGGAAAAGAGAACAATGGTGTATTATTATTTGAAAGGAGTTACACTCAAGAATGTTAAGTACCAGGAGTCGGTTGTAAATCAACAAGGATTTACAGTCCTTGTAAATCAGTCCCTGAAAGCAAACATGCAGGGGGGCTAGTAGTATGTGTTCCTTCATTACAAGAATCTTTGAATAGAGCAGCAAGGAAGACTTGCTTTAAATATAGTGGGCCTTCATGAGACCACACCCAGAGTTATGTTTTTGATGTTGGTCTCCTCATCTATGAATGAATATACTTGCCAAAGAGGAAATACAGCAATGTTTTGCTAGATTGATTCCTGGTGTGGCAAAGTTGCCATGTGAGGAGAGATTAAGTCAACTGGGTTAGTATTCACTGGGGCTTAAAAAAATGTAAGGAGGTCCAACTGAAAATTACCTCCTTCGGAGGATGTTGGGGGCTACCACAGCTGCTGTCTTTGGGATGAAACATTACACTAATGGCTGGTTTAACCTCCGAGAGGACATAAGAGATCCCTGCCACAAAATTGTGGCAAACAATCAAGAAGCAGTAGTAATAGATGGGTTTTCTTTCATTGAAAATGAGGGAGATAGCGACAATGGCTGACTAATTCATCAATTGACCAACTAATTCATCATTTCATCAATCAGCCAACATCATCATATGTTGTCATATTTGCTATACGTCATATGTTGTGGCTTTAAGAAAAATGGGTGCCAAAAAAACTGGTGCATAGCTGCAGCCCTATCAGGTAGCTTAGATCTCATCACAAACCACAAAAGTGAAGCATCAAGTTACAGTCTCTAACTTGCCTTCCCACAATTACTGCCTCCTCTTGTGTATGAAAGAAAGAATGTTCTTCATTGTGTTTAAAAGATAACTAGGCTGACTCCATTTGTTTGGATAATGACAGAAAGATTCTCAATTATCCTATAATCAGTGGATTTGCAAAGCAATGGATATTTCTGCATTGCTATCTTTGCCTGTTACATAAAAAATATGCGGCCTTAAATAAAATTCTAGAACTAAATGAAAAACCATCAAGACTTGTTAGATGCACAGAAGCACTTGCCCAGAGTAGGTGAATCAAGGACCAGAGGACATACAGTATGTTTAAGGTGAAGGAGAAAAGATTTAATTGGAATCTGAGGGGTAACATTTTCACACAAGGGTGCTGGATGTATGGAACAAGCTGCCAGAGGAGGTAGCTCAGGCAGGGACTATCCCAACATTTAAGAAACAGTTAGACAGGTACATGGATAGGACAGGTTTGGAGGGATATGGACCAAATGCTGGCAGGTGGGACTAGTGTAGCTGGGACATGCTGGCCGGTGTGGGCAAGTTGGGCCCAAGGGCCTGTTTCCAAACTGTATCACTCTGTGACTCTATGACTTAAATTAACCTGTAACAATATTGGGAATAAATATAATGAAATGTCACTGTGAAATTTCTTTGCCTCTTCTGAAAATTCCAGCAAATACAACCCCTGATTATGGAATCTTTAAAAATAATGTAATCATTGGAGTCTATTATTGCAGGAAATCTATATAGCATACCCTCCAGGCCAGAAAATCGCACCTACAGATGTAATTATGAAACACAGAAAATTGAAGCAGGAGTCAGCAATTTGGTGATTTGTGTCACCTTCGCCACTCAACACGATCGTGGCTGATCATTCAGTTCAGCATTCTGTTCTCACCTTCTCTCCTTATCTCTAGACCTGCATTAAATATATATAAAATATATAACTATCTCTGAGCTAGTGCGAATGGATGATCAATGGTTGGTGTGCACTCGGTGGGCTGCAGGGCCTGATTCCATGCTGTATCTTTCAATCAATAAATCAATCAATCTCCTTCTTAACCGTATTTCATGACTTGGCCTCCACTACATTCTGTGGAAGAGAGCTCACCACACCACATTTAAGGTGACAACATTTCTCCTGAATGCTCAGGTCTAAACGATATCCTCCATATCCTGCAGCTGTGTACTCTGGCCCTGGGTTCCCCAACCATTAGGAATATCCTCCCTTTTTCTCATCCATGTGGTGCTGTTAGAGTTTTATAGGTTACTCTGACATCCCTTCTCATTCCTCTCTATTCCAATGGAATACCAGACTCAACCTCTCTTCAAATGGCAGTCTTACCATCCCAAACATCAGTCCAGTTCATCTTTGCTCCATTCCATCATGGCAGGAACATCTTTCCTCAGATAAGAAGACCAGTAGTCTTCAAGACGGGGTCTTATTAAGACCCAGCAAAATATTTTGTTTCCGTATTCTCTTGTATTGAAAGACCAATATCTAATTAACCTTTGCAACTATTTGTTGTGTCTGAACACTTCCTTTTAAAAACTGATGAACAAGGACATCTAGTCTCCTTACACTGCTACTTTTCCTAATCTATCACCAGACAGATAATAGTCTGACCTTTTGATTTTAGAACCAGTCATTCTGACATTCCTGACATTTATCCATGTTAATCTGCATCTGCTCTGCATTTGCCCACTCACTCAACTTTTCTAAATCGCATTGGAGCCCCTTTGCATTCTTTTCACAGATCACATCCCCCTCCTTTCAGCTTTGTGTCATCTCAAAACACAATTTAAGAAATAGATCAATATATTGGAAATAATTCTGTGCAAGGAAATATAGTACGTTTCAACCTTCATTTAATAAAATGATTAACAGTCATGGTAATGAAAACTAAAATCAGTAAAATCATTAACAATAGCTTTATGCACTATATTAAAACAAATAATAGCTTACCTTCCCAGGTTTGTTTTCCTCATCAGCGAGCATGTATGTGTTCTTTTGTAATGCACAATCATAAATGCATAAATTTCATTTCTGTAAGAGAAGTAGGTGAGAAAAGGGTTAGTACTTGGAAAGCTAGTTATAACTAACAACATGACTGCACATTAAATGCATTGCTGGTAAAGTCTTGACAGCCAGAGAAAGCACAGGATATCACCCATATGCTGCATAAAGGACACAAAGTGCTGCAGTAACTCAGGGGGTCAGGCAGCAAATGGATAGTTGACATTTCAACCCAAAACGTCACCTATCCATGTTCTCCAGGGATGCTGCCTGACCCATTGAGTTACTCCAGTACTTGATGTCTCTTTTTTTAAACCAGCATCTGAAGTTTCTTGTACCCATATGTTGGATGCTTGATACATGAACCTAATTCCACGAACAGGACGCATTTAAAACACACAGGTCTTTCACTGAGGTTGTAAGTCATTGCAGTAAATGAGTTGTATGTACTGGTCACCATCTCCAATCTACCCTTTGTTGCTTTTGTGAATTGCTGCCATCTTCATCCAGAATCTGTCAAACAGAGCCACTAGCCTTTCAATAAGTACCATGTATTAATTTAGAAAAACAAATCTTATTATTATGAACAAGGCCAAAAAGGATGACAGTACTCAAGGACCATGCAGGTTGGGCCAAAAGAAGTGTCAAGTTAGTTATTAAATATTCACCTGACATCTAGTTTTATCATACATGGTGGTTAGCAATGCACAACTTAATCCATATTATTCTATATCAAAGCTAAGGTAGAAAAAAAATGCTTCATCGTCTTTCATGAGATTTTTATGAATGATCTCATTATCTGAAATACGCTAGCATCTGCCCAAGTTAGTGATGATGAGGCTGACACCACAAACCAGAAAAGCAAAATGTCCTTGCATGACTTGACAAGAGAGAATATGGCATCAGTTGGTAGTGAACTGGGAAATTATCTTGGATAAGCATTGGGGGTTGATTTTGTCTATCCACCAAACCCTTCCTATTTATGATGTCCTGATGAAATAATAAATAACTCCCAGAAGTCCAAAGGATTAATGAGGAAAGGACACTTCCTCTGACTGAGGATTCCAGAACTAAGGCTCATCATCTCAAAATAAGAGGAATTTCTTCATTCGTGCAGGACTGTGGAGGCTCAAACACTGGTTGTGTTCAACACTGATGACAATAGCCTTTTGGATCTCAGGGACAACAAGGGAATAATAGGATCAGGCAGAAAAATGGAGATGAGGTTGATCAGCCATGAGCCTGTTGAATGGCAACACAGCATTTCCTCACATTCCTATTTCATGTGAATTTCATTCATCCACTTGTACTGAGAGGGAGGCACACAATGCAAGTCTGTCAACTCATTGATGGAACCAGTCTGTAGTCCCAAACAGTTACACAGTGTAGCCTTAATTCCAGACTAGTTTATTAACATAATTCCCAATTACTCACTGGTCAGATAGGGTGGAGAATCCAACAGGACATGTGGGTTGGGGGACATGTACACTGAGCAATTGTGTAAGTTACAAGAAAGCAGGCAGAGAGCTAACTGGACAATTGTTGTTGATTTGTAGAGTCAACAGCAATAGAGCTGTTAGAGCTGCTGCCTCTCAATAGTAGGGACCCAGGTTCGCTCCTGACCTTGGATACTGTCTGTGGAGTGGAGTTTGCACAATCTCCCTGTGACCAAGGTGATTTCCTCTGGGTGCTCCGGTTTCAATAGACAATAGACAATAGGTGCAGGAGTAGGCCATTCGGCCCTTTGAGCCAGCACCGCCATTCAATATGATCATGGCTGATCATTTTCAATCAGTACCCCGTTCCTGCCTTCTCCCCATACCCCCTGACTCCGCTATCCTTAAGAGTTCTGTCTAGCTCTCTTAAGAGAATTGGCCTCCACTGCCTTCTGAGGCAGAGAATTCCACAGATTCACAACTCTCTGACTGAAAAAGTTTTTCCTCATCTCTGTTGTAAATGGCCTACCCCTTATTCTTAAACTGTGGCCCCTGGTTCTGGACTCCCCCAACATTGGGAACATGTTTCCTGCCTCTAACGTGTCCAACCCCTTAATAATCTTATACGTTTCGATAAGATCCCCTCTCATCCTTCTAAATTCCAGTGTATACAAGCCTAGTCGCTCCAGTCTTTCAACATATGACAGTCCCACCATTCCGGGAATTAACCTAGTAAACCTACGCTGCATACCCTCAATAGCAAGAATATCCTTCCTCAAATTTGGAGACCAAAACTGCACACAGTACTCCAGGTGCGGTCTCACTAGAGCCGTGCATAACTGCAGAAGGACCTCTTTGCTCCTATACTCAATTCCTCTTGTTATGAAGGCCAACATTCCATTGGCTTTCTTCACTGCCTGCTGTACCTGCATGCTTCCTTTCAGTGACTGATGCACTAGGACACCCAGATCTCGTTGTACGTCCCCTTTTCCTAACTTGACACCATTCAGATAATACTCTGCCTTCCTATTCTTACCAACAAAGTGGATAATCTCACACTTATCCACATTAAACTGCATCTGCCATGCATCCGCCCACTCACACAACCTGTTCCAGTCACCCTGCAACCTCATAGCATCTTCCTCACAGTTCACACTGCCACCCAGCTTTGTATCATCTGCAAATTTGCTCCCACGTCTCAAAGACGCGTGGGTTTGTAGGTTAGTTGGCTTCTTTAAATTGCCCTGGGGAGGTTGGAATGTGAAACTGGGATATCATTGAACTAATGTGAATGGGTGATCAATGGCCAGCATGGAGTCAGTGCGCCAAAGGTGCATTTCCGTGCTGTTTCTTTCAATCCATCAACTAACGTCAGCCAAAATGGTAGTGCCTTAGAAGTGAGTTCTATCTTCCAATTTTCCCCATGCTGACATTTAATTACTTATCTGAAAACAGAGACAAATTTCAGTCCCAAAATTCAGTGCCATTGACTCATTGCTGTCTCGGAACTGTCACTTTGACTTAAGTCAGCCTAGGTGGTCCAGGTGCCTCCTTGGCCTGTGAAAATGCAAAAACACTTACACCCCAATGCGATGTTGAAAAATCGTTGGTCAGTGTGTGTGCATACGTGTGCATGTGCATGTGAATGTGTGTGTGCATGTGCGTGTCCGTGTGCGTGTGTGCGTGAATGATGCCCATTCTACTCTTTGGAACTTGATGAATGATCTAATAGTTGGTTGAAAAGAATGTCTTAATTAATTTGAGAATTAATTTTGTTATAGACAAACTACATCCTATGACCCATCAAATCTGCACCAACCATCAAGCACCCACAGCATATTCTCCAATTATTCCTCCCCACCCGCCTCTACTCCCACACCCAGATCCCAACACTCACCTAGACACTATGGGCAAATTACAGTGTCCAATTAATCTATCAACCCTGGAGTCTTTAGGATATGAGAGAATGTTGAAGGACGGACGAAACCATGGTTTCAGGGAGAACGTGCACATGGACAGGTCCTGAGGTCAAGAATGAACCCAGCTCACTGGATCTGTGAAGTATCAGCTGCACCACTGTGCCAGTACAATTCATTTTGTGGGTTAGGAGGAGCATTGATAAAGTAACAGAGTCATATAGGCCCAAAATGTCCCTGTCAATGTAGTGCCCATCTCACTAGTCCCAGTGTCTGCATTTAATCCATACCCCTCTGAATGTTACCTGTTCATGTACCTGTCCAAATGTCTTTTAAAAATGTTATTATACCTGCCCCAATCACTTCCTCTGGCAGCTCATTCCATCTACATACCAGCATCTGGATGAAAAGGTTGCGGCTCGGGTTGCTATAAAGACATTCCTCTCTTACCTTAAACCTATGAATAGGGCAGTATAGTGGTGCTGTGGTAGAGCTGCATCCTTACAGTGCCAGAGACCAGGATTCGATCCTGACCACTGATGCTGTCTGTATGGAGTTTGAACATTCTCCCTGTGACTATCTGGGTTTTCTCCAGGTGATCTGGTTTCCTCCCACATTCGAAAGACATGCAGGTTTGTAGATGAATTGGCTTCTGTAAATTGTAACTATTGTGTACGATAGAACTAATGTATGGGTGATCATTGGTGCAGACTCTGAAGGCCAAAGGGCCTGTTTCCATGCTGTTTCTCGAAACTAAACTAAACTAAACTAGACTGCGATAAACACAAAAACCTGGAGTAAATCAGCAGGCCAGGCTGCATCTTTGGAGAGAAGGAATGGGTGACGTTTCGGGTCGAGACCCTTCTTCAGACTGGTTAGGGGTAGGGGAAACGAGAGATTTTGACGGTGATGTGGAGAGATAAAGACCAATGAATGAAAGATATGCAAAAACGTAACAATGATAAAGGAAACAGACCATTGTTCGCTGTTTGTAGGGTGAAAATGAAAAGCTAGGGCAACCTGGGTGGGGGAGGGATAGAAAGAGAGGGAATGCCAGGGCTACCTGAAGTGAGAGAAATCAATATTCATACCATTGGGCTGTAAGCTGCCCAAGCGAAATATGAGATGCTGTTCCTCCAATTTGTGTTTAGCCTCACTCTGACAATGGAGTAGATCGATGACAGAAAGGTCTGTGTAGGAATGGGATGGAGGTTCAGGTGAGCTGAGCGAAGGTGTTCTGTAAAATGATCGCCCAGTCTACATTTGGTCTTGCCAATGTATAAGAGTCCACATCTTGAACAACAGATGCAGTAGATGAGGTTGGAGCAAGTGAACCATTGCCTAACCTGAAAGGACTGTTGGGGTCCCTGGACAGAGTCGAAGGAGGAAGTATAGCGACAGGTGTTGCATCTTCTGTGGATGGTACCTGGGGAGGGAATGGTTTGGGTGGGAAGGGATGAGTTAACCAGGGAGTTGTGAAGGGAATGGTCTCTGCGGAAGGCAGAAAGGGGTGGAGATGGTAAAATGTGGCTAGTGGTGGGATCCCGTTGGAGGTGGTGGAAATTTCGGAGGATTATGTGTTACATGTGACGGCTGATGGGGTGGAAGGTAAGGACAAGGGGGACTCTGTCTCTGTAAACTAGACTGCTAATTCTTGATTGCCCAATGCTGGGAAAAGGAGCATGTACAATCACCCCTTTCATTCACTCTATTAACTCCTCCTCGTATTCCAGTTCTTTGACAGCCAATCCTCCACAGACCTTCCTCTGAATTACTTAGCCTCCACCACCTCAACTCACATCCACTGGCTATGACTATGATGAAAATCCCCAACGAATGTAAGTGGACTGCAGACTAAATACTTTAGGATGTGGGAGGAAGCCAGATCACACGGAGAAAACCCACGTCATCAGAGGAAGAGTGTGCAAACTCCATACATATAGAACCTGGAGACAGCATTGAGTCAGGCACACCCAAGTGGGGCAGCAGCCACTGACTGCTGTGCCATTGCATTGCAGTTTATATTTAATTTGAACTCTTGTTGGTCTACTTCAGGTTAATAGCATTGTAAGCTGTGCATTTAGATGGAAACTATCTTCCAGAGTTTTGTTATTCATTTAAAGAATTCTATAGCTAATCACGAAAGGATGTATGTCTTCAAATATTGTGGGCTGTAAAGTTTGCACATTGAGATTGAGAGATAGGTTGAAACCTAACCATGATAAAAATAGATGACGTTTGAAGTTAAGAAAAAAGGCTTGCACGCACATTTTAGGAGATTCTACTTTCGAAAGTACTTGTCCTTCTGAGAGTTAATGAGGTAGATTTTGCTGCAGAATTGTAGATCTGTCTTGCGGAATAGCTGCTCATTATAAATTGGCCAGATTCTCATTTCCATAGAAATCAATAGGAATTGAAATCAAGCGGCTTCAATAATAGGCAACCAATTCCCAACAGTTATACATTTCAAACCCATGCAGAAAATCTCAGAATTAGTTGATTCCGAATAAAAGCAAACTAAATTGGAGAAAGAACTGGAACAAATTAGTAAGCAGCTATCCTTATCGTAAAATGTGACACATTTTTGATATCAGAGCTGAGCATACTGTATTTTTAGAACAAATTAATCAAACTGTTCTGATAGCTTTTTAGTCTTGCCATAATTCATAGAATCGTCAATGGAAAGGATCATACAGCACAGAAGAAAGCCACTCGGCCCATCATGTCCATGGTGGCACTTGGACAGAGTTCATGCTCTACTCCTTCCTACAGTTTTTGCTTGGGCAGCTTACAACCCAGTGGTGTGAATATTGATTTCTCTTAATTCAAGTAACCCCTACACTCCCTCTCTCTCCACCCCTCCCCCACCCTGACTAGTCTGAACTCCAAAGACGTACAGGTATGTAGGTTAATTGGCTGGGTAAATGTAAAAATTGTCCCTAGTGGGTGTAGGATAGTGTTAATGTACGGGGATCACTGGGCGGCACGGACTTGGAGGGCCGAAAAGGCCTGTTTCCGGCTGTATATATATGATATGATATGATAAGGGCTCGACTCTAAACATCACCCATTCCTTCTCTCCAGAGATGCTGCCTGTCCCACTGAGTTACTCCAGCATTTTGTGGCTACCTACAGTTTTACGGTTTATTTTTCCATGAATATATATAATTTTGATTTGAATTCTGCTCAACAACCATTTTAGCTAATTCCTTCATGACTGTGGCAATTCACTAGATAAAATCTTATTTTACCTGGGTAAAAGAGTATTAATGTGTGATTTAGTTTAGTTTAGTTTAAAGATACAGTGCAGAAACAGGCCCTTCGGCCCACCGGGTCCACGCCGACCAACGAACTCCGCTTATTAACACTATCCTACACACACGAGGGACATTTTTACATTTACAAAGCCAATTTACCTACCAGCCTGTACGTCTTTGAAGTGTGGGAGGAAACCGAAAATCTCGGAGAAAACCTTTGTGGTCACGGGGAGAACGTTCAAACTCCGTACAGACAGGACCCGAAGTCAGGATCAAACCCAGATCTCCGGCACTGCAAGCGCTGTAAGGCAGCGACTCTATCGCTGCGCCACCATGCCGCACCATTTAAGCTTGCATTTGAATGAATGAATGAATGAATGAATGAATAAGTTTATTTGCCAAGTATGCATATACAAGGAATGTGCCTTGGTGCTCCGTTCACAAATGACAACACAAACATACAGTTAACAATTAAGACTGAAGCATAACACATCAAAACAATAAGGACACACCATTACGGTCTAAACATGTGGGTGAAAATAAACCAGAGCAAAAACGAGACTACAGACTTTGGTTATTGAGTAGAACTAAACTGGGCAATAATGGATTTAATTTCCAGGCTCCTATCTTTTCATGATAATTTAAAACCTGAATCTTAATATTTCCACCTCCACCTTAAGTCGTGGAGATTTATTTTTATTTAGTAATTTATATGTGTGCATCTTTAAGAACTGAAAGTACCATGTGGTTTTAGATTTGATACTATTGTACCAGACATTGCCATTAGTTATGAGTTTTCTCGCCTCATTAAAGGATACTTTATTGATATTCTTACTTTCTGTTTTCAGGCAACAATATTAAAGACCACACTGTCACACCACTGGCAATGATAAAGGATGTTGTTGAGGATGTAGCACAGACAGTCGCCTAGAGTGAGGGCAAGAGAGACAGGATTTCCAATGTGGAGCAGTGATAATGGCAACTAGACTTGGTGAATTTGTTGGCAAAATATATAATAATTTGGAAATTGCACATTTTTGTGTATATAGTTTAATCCTGACCATAAATTAACCACCTGTTTTGTTTTCTGCCCAGTTGCATGCGGCAAGCTTTGTAGCTATCTCTCTGACAGTACCAGATTAACTGTTCCTCCAAGTTTTAAACCGTGTCCTTGTTTGAGACTCGTGTATAGTTTGTAGAGTTACCAATGAAATATGTTTTTGATTCATCCACGAATAACAAAATTGCCTTCAACTCTTTACCCTGACAGAGAGCCTGCCTGGGAGCATTGTCACAGTAACAAGGTAGAGCACATATCAGAAAAATGTGGACATACATGAGAAGAGGAAGGTAATTTTACTGCTGGTGGAAGGATAAATGCATCTGAGAGATTGGTAAGTCGACAAACAGTGAGTGAATCTTACACAAGGACGCAATTTAAACTTTGATGGGGCATTTTAATTCAGCACTGTCAGAGATTTTTTGACAGATACAAGTTTAGCACATGCAAGCAGAGAGCAAAAGAAATGTGGTATTATGTCACAGCAGGTGTCCGTCCAATACTTCATGTCCACTGTGTGCAAAGACAGAATGAAGTCAGTCCCAGTGGATTTGAAGACTTTGAAGATGATCCAGAAAGAGGAAGTCAGAGCAGATGACAGTGTCTTAAAAAAAACAGCAAGAAAGAGGATAAGTCCAGTGTCTACTGGGAGTCAGGATACCAGATGGACTGAAAACAGAGGTGCAAAATGGAGAGCCCCAAGGTATAGACTGTTGCAAGTGAGTGGATGATATCCAGTAATGTACTGTATACACCATTCAACAGAAACCATTGTAATAGTTAATAAGAATTATAAGCCTCCCATTATATTTAATGTGGAGGGTTTGGTTTGATGAGAATGGTCAAAACTATGCACAGGTCCTCCCTGGGTTACAAATGCCCGACTCATGTCCAGCTTGTACATATCAACGAGGGTTTTGGACACCGACGGGATGCATTTACGAGCAGCTGAGGGGCTGCAGGTACCTTTTACTGTGTGGAAACTTAGTTCACGGCAATATCCGAATAGATGAGTTAAGGGCCTGTCCCATTTAGGCGATTTTAAGGTGACTGTCGGCGACTAGGCTATCGCCGACAGTTCACCGGGGTGTCGCGGGCATGATCGTGAGGAGTCTTCAAAGAATCGTAGTGGATCTCAGCGCGTCGCTGAGAAATTAACCGAATTGAAAATTTTCGGCGACTGCTGGCTTGTCGCCAGGTATTGTTGCTTATTGCGGGCGCTGTTCCATGCTGTTCCCAGGTTTGCTAGGTTGTCGCAGATGCATTTAGAAGCATGTAATATTAAATTAATTAAAGTCATTTGAAGATACCATAAAATACTTGTGTTTAACCAATTTATTTACCATCAGGACATTTGACAGGTAGATTGGAGGCGACAATTTGACGGTCAGGTAAGCGTGGGAATTTTGCGATGTTTATGGCCATCAGCGATTACTTTTAAAGTAGGCTCCCAACCCAGATATGCAACCCAGAAACCAGATATGCATCTCCCATACATTTTCATAGAATGCCCACACTCGCACAAAAATCCATTTAACCACGTTTAAAATAAAATTTCTTAATACTGCTATCAGTAAACTGGAAGTCAATCCAGTTTATGCCTTGTTACCGTGAAGCTTGGTTTTCAAGTAACCCGGGCAAGATGTTATATTTCAAAACTTTCAAGTAATTACAGACTTGTCAGTGATTTCAACGAAAATTAGGATGCCGGAGAAGCATTGATAAGCGTGGGAATTTTGCAATGTTTCCTAAGACGATGTAATCTCTTAGCCAGGTGCTAGTTTCACAAAAAAAAGTAACTTGTATCGACCTGACTTGGCATTGTCGTGGTCATTGTCGTAGGGTAAAAGAAAATGTTGGCGATCTGCTACGACTTTGACAGCCGCCGGCAGTCGCCTAAAAAATCGCCTAAGTGGGACAGGCCCTTTAAAGCACACATTGCCCTTGGTTGGCAGTTTCCTTTATTTAAATATATTACCAAGTGACTGGATTTCTAGTATACGAACTACATGGGTTACGATCAGTTCTCGGGAAACAGAATCTTGTCAAACCTGCAGAGAACCTGGAGTATAATAGTTAAGAAGATATTTATGGTAAAACTGTAATTGCAGTACAAAAAACATGAGACCAGACATGTGAAGACTATTGGAAGTCCAGAGTTAACATTTCAGAGATGTAAATTGCACTCAGTAATGAAGATATCCGTGAACAAAAAGATCAAGAGATTGATTTAACTTATAATTGGTCGAATTTAATGATATAAATAATTAATTGACAGCATAATTACATGCATGTAAATAGTGAATTGTATATATTTTTATGTGTACATGCATGTAGGTATTTCCTCGAGGGCCGAGAATACCACGTGGCGTAACCTTTGATACATTGTTGCACTAGACTTTGCTGTTAGTTGACATGTTTCTGCCTTTGGTACAGGAAGTTCTGTTAATATCTCTGCCTATGCTATTTGCCTATGTTAGCGGCACCAAAAAAAGCACTGAAACACTGCACATCCATAATTTAAACACTTTGATTAAAGCTGCTTTCATCTTCTCTACCATACTGAGCTATCTCAGCCACTCTGGCTTCTTGAAATCTTTACCCGTGGTAACATGTTTGGCAAATCACCTCAGCTTATTCTGCAGGGCTCGATATCACTCATAAAGTGTATCACACACATGTGGAAGCAATACTTCAGCTGCAACCTAACAAATAATTTAGAAATATTTGGCTTAATTAACCCAGGATTTCACTGGCCTCAGATTTGAGGTAATAACTGGTTAATTGACTCGCCAATCCCTCTTAAAGTCATTCACACAGTCATGAACTGGTTCCAAATTTAATGCAGCAGCACTTTTGTTTCAACTTAACTTTCTAATATATCGTTACTGCATTCTTTGTGGTGGTCATCCAAACTGACTCAGCATTGCTGGTATTTCACCGGGGAACCTTCTACTGTGCAGCTGCAGTTGTTAACTTCAGTGCCACATTTATAGGAAGCAATGTACCAGCTGTCTCATACAGTATTAAGCCAAGGCAGACTGAACAGTTTGAAGCACTAATGTCCCATCATTTGCCTAAGAGTACCAAAATGGACAATAATTCAGGAAACGATGCATTTGTAATACAATTTGTTAAATCCCACACCCATTTCTATAAATGAGTACCCCATCTGTGCAGAAGATCCTAGAAGTCTAATTTTCTTTACAAGAGGATTTATAATCAATCATTGGGTTTATGGCTTTCATTAAATCACTCTAAGCAGCTATGATAATATATAAACTGTGATAAAAAAAATTAAAGCATAGTTAGAATTCAGTCAATAAAAATTATAAAATATTGACACAAAAATTATTGATCCCCAATGAAAATCATCATTTCTGCTCCATACATGTACACCTATCCCTTTTTCACGCTACAACATTTGATGCTTTTTGTTCAGGAATAACAATTATGATAACTTTTTGACTGATTGAAAGATACAGCATGGAAATGAGCCCTTTGGCCCATCAAGTCCATACCAACCATCGAGCACTCGCTCACACTAAATCTGTGTTATCTCACTTTCTCAACCACTTCCTTATACTACAGGCAATTTACGGAGCCCAAGTAAACCTACAAACCCACAGGTCTTCGGGATATAAGAAGCCTGGATAGAGTGGATGTGGAGCGGATGTTTCTACTAGTGGAAGGGTCCAGGACCAGAGATCATAGCTGCAGAATTAAAGAACATTCCTTTAGGAAGGAGATGAGGAGGAAATTCTTTAGTCAGAGGGTGGTGAATCTGTGGAATTCATTGCCTCAGAAGGTTGTGGTGGCCGTCAATAAGGCAGAGATAGATAGATTCTTGTTTAGTATAGGTGTCAGGGGTTATGGGGAGTAGGCAAGAGAATGGGGTGAAGAGAGAAAGATGGCAGAGTAGACTTGATAGGCCGAATGGCCTAATTGTGTTCCTGTCACTTGTGAATTTATTACCCGAAGCACAAGGTCACAAGGATAACGTGCAAACTCCACACAAACAGCACCTGAGGTCAAGATCAAATCCGGGTCTCTGCCACTGTTACTTTTGTCTCGCAATATTGAACTACCACAGTGCTTTGGGAAGTTTTGCATTGGAAAACCTGTTTCCACTTCATTGAAGAGGCCAGTTCTACACTTGCATATAATGGATTTGCAAGCTAGTGAAGCCACACCTCCAGATGTTATTGTGGATACATTCTCTTGTCTTTGAGAATATCCAGAATTTTCTGTTCTTATTTTAATTTTCTCAGTGTTTTGCTTTTGCTTTTTTTTTTTTACCATTTCCTTTCTCTTTAGTATATTATTTATGGCATCATGGGAAGACCAGGACATGTAAATAGAGGACATCTCATAAATGTCAGTGAGTTAAAACATTTATTTAGGAGCTTAGATTTACTGTATCTGAAGCGAATGATCTACACTGCAGGTGAGGGTCCCCTGTATATTTGTGCCTGAGAGTCTCCCCGGAGCTATTTTTACTTTGCTGCCTTGTACTGGGTACTTCTGATAAATTTTTGAGGAAGCTCCCAACTCATCCCGAGGGATATCCAGACCATTCAATGGTAAAAGCAGATGATGGAAATCCCAAATCAAAACATGTTGAACAGGTTCAATAGGTCCGGCAACCTCTGTAGATATGGGATTAGAATTAATATTTTGAGTCAATGATCTTTCATCACGTTCTGCAATGTGTGAAACCTTGTTTAATCTACAACAAGTTTCAGTAAATATAAAAAACAATGACCTGAAGCACTTACTTTGTTCCTTTTACCACTTAACTGTAAATTTCAAGCACTTTTTCCCCCCATTTTTAATTTCTGCTATTGTTATGGATTCATCATCATCATCATCATATATATACAGCCGGAAACAGGCCTTTTCGGCCCACCAAGTCCGTGCCGCCCAGTGATCCCCGTACATTAACACTATCCTACACCCACTAGGGACAATTTTTACATTTACCCAGCCAATTAACCTACATACCTGTACGTCTTTGGAGTGTGGGAGGAAACCGAAGATCTCGGAGAAAACCCACGCAGGTCACGGGGAGAACGTACAAACTCCTTACAGTGCAGCACCCGTAGTCAGGATCGAACCTGAGTCTCCGGCGCTGCATTCGCTGTAAAGCAGCAACTCTACCGCTGCGCTACCGTGCCGCCCTCTTCATCTTCAAAATTATAGAACTCTGTAGGAACAACATTTCCAATTAAGATTATAATTATTTATTGTGTTTAGATGCTGAACTAATGGTGAACTTTAGATGGTGGAAACAAAAAGCAGCTACAATTATGGATGTTATCCCTTTAGTTACATTCTATTTTACCTATTTTAATGTAAAAATAGTTTCAAAAGCAATTAATTTATTTTCCAGCTCTTTAGAACACTCTGACCAGACAGTCAGCCAAACTTGATTCTGGACTTTTCTCAACTTTCTAACTAACTCATTTTTATAACATTCCTTTTTAGAGTGAAAAAGTCTTCACTTGGTATTTCACCCAAGGACACACTTGAGATTGAGGACACATATTGGGACTGAGAGATGAGGATCCATCAAGCACAGTAATTGCCACCGGATTTACAAATATGCTTAATGAAAAAGCATTACCAATATTGATGGTTGAGTTCATAATCAGCTAAACTAATGCCATAATGCCCTAAACTAATATTTAAGGTTAATAAACAAAGTAGTTTTAATTATGCATCAGGAGAGAACCTCGTTTTGGTTACTGGTGTTAGACTCCTGCAAGAGTATTGGTCTGCACACAATTGATTCGATTTCACCCCACAGGTATCAAATACTGAACTTGGTTTTAAAGTGGAATAATCTCTGGAAGAATTTGGACGATTTTGTTTAGGCTTGTCAAGATCAACACATGGTAACCAAACATAGAATATGGAAACAGTCATAGAGAAGTGTTATCAAAGTTTGTCCATAACATGAAGCTTTCTTTCTCATCAGGGCAGAGAAGGACCTTAGCCAGCTCCCAAAACAGCAATCCCATCAGTCCCAATTCCCCATCTCCTTACTTTCGTGTATCCTACAAGCTTTACAGTGACAGCGCCTAAGATCAGGATTGAACCTTATGTCACCCCAATCTAATGAACACAGATTCACTGCAAGTCTGTAATGTTCCAAACAAAGTTCTTCTCACCTCAATTAAACAGTTCATGCTCCACTAGGTAGCAGTTATAGGATGCAGCAATTCTTTGATTTTCCTTCTTCTGAAACATTGTTCTGGTAAAAATCATGTTTTATGCATTATCATTAAAAATCATGACATTAGTTTAAATTGCCTTAAGACTGCAAATAGTTATGTGGGAACAAAACAAAATTCTTGCATGCTGTCTTGATCCAATTTTGGATTAATTGCTAATTGGAATTCAATGCCCAGAAAATCAATTTACACAGGACCAATGTATGATCTTGAAAAAACCGAGGGTTAACATTTTTGCTGGCCTTCCCTATTACTGGGGAATATATATTTCTATATATATTATCCCAAAATGTAATACCCACAAAATATAGGTGAAATGAGCTGCACAATATATATCTGTTTGTGAAGCTGTAAAATACACTTGCCACCCTGCTTTTCTAACTCAAAGTCTTACAAAATTCATTATCATACACAATCAACTTTTCTTTTTTATTTTCCTTTATTCACTAATTAAACAAAATCCCTACAGTTTGCCCTTGTGTGATTATTCAACAGTAATTCCCATGACACGGCAACAATCCCATGAGACGTTTTAATTTGTATCACACAACACTTGCCTGCACAAAAGCCATGGACCTGTGCACTAATAATAATCATAACTCAAAATTGGTAGACCACACATTTTCATAATTGCTGTCCCTAATATTTGGATGCAAGTAAAAGGCTTGTAGTAAAAGACTGTGATCCTTATAATCCGATTCTAATAGACTTCTAGTTGTTTGTACTGTTCACAGATACACATTTCATAAATAAATAATTCCTTGCAATATTATGAATGCAATCTTGTTGGCAATGACAAAATTTCACTATAATAGTAGGTTGCTGGATGACTTTACATAGATGGGAAGAAAGTTATCTTTTTCACATTATAGTAGCTTTGTTATGGTTTACATTGACATTAGTTGATTAATGGGTCGAAGATGTATTGGCAAATTATACTGTAGAGGAATAGAAAATAAAATAGATAAACTTTGAAAAGTCATCTTGATTTATGTGTTGTGAACCAATGTTTCCTCAGTCTAATTGTTTTGCTGAAACAATTTGACAAAAGTCCCAAGACTCTTGTATATATCCAACAACACATTTTGTTGCAGAGTAATCTGACATGTCAAATTAAATTAAATGGAATCAATTCAGCTGAAAGAAAAACAACAAATGAGATGATCAAAATAATGCAATAATGGAGTAGAAATGCCTTTTTTGTTGCCGGCAGTGAACAGATCCTGGATTACAGGTTATCCCTTGCATTTTCCTAATACCATGGTTATGGTTATGGTTATGGTTACTGCCAATTTTGTGTGAATAACCAAAGGAGAATTGCCGCTCAATATTTCAATGCAATGTACTTGTATGGGAAAAAGGAAGAGGCTGGACTTTTTTGCCTTCCATCACAGTGGGGAATGTGGGGAATTCACTGCGGTGGATGTTTATCTTATCATTTATGTAGCTGTATGCCTTGTTGTTTTTTTTCCGTATGGCTGTATGGTAATTCGCATATCACTGTACCTTAATTGGTACAGTACATGTGACAATAAAAGACCTTTGAAAACTTTGAAACAAAAAAACAGACTGCTGGAGGAACTCAGTGGGTCAGGCAATCTCGAAAGAGAGAAATGGAAAGACGATGTTTCTGGTTGGGACTGGTGAATTTACCATTAGTCTGAAGAAGGCACTCCACTCAAAACATTGTCTGTTCATTTCCCTCCATGGAAGCTGCCTGACCTGCTGAGTTTCCCCAGCAGTTTGTTTATTGATCAAGATTACAACCTTCGCAGCTTCTTGTGTCTCCAAACTTGTAGAGAATGTTTAATTACTAACTACCATGTTGTTGGACTGGACATTTTGGTTTAATGATATGAACAGAACCAATCCTAAACAGATTTTTCATATCACTTTTTCTGCAGCGTAAGAAGATGGATTATTTTTGTTCATAAAGTCCTATGTCCAAACTGAGCATACAGATATACTATATTCAACAAGAATGTTGGACAATTGTCGATTAAAATGGAGGTGGCTAAGCGAAAAAATAAAGTGGAATTAGAGAGTTGTCTATTGCATGAAATAAATATTTAAAGTTTTAAAATAAATAATAGAAAACCAAATGTTTGCATTGATATAGTGTCTGTTTCACAGGGAAGTAGCTCTGGGCACACCACATAGATGATATCAGGCCATTGAGGACACAAGCCAGACATGTTCAAATGGTAGATTTTAAGTAAGGTCTTAAAAGAGGAAACAGCCAGAGGAAGGATTGGGGATGTAATGCTTTAAAGAGTGGCGATGGAAATGAGGTCACAGTCACAGTAATATAAACATTTTTTCACAGGGAATTTGAAGCTGGGGAGGTCAGAGAATGGAGTGAATGAGATCATGAATGGATTTAAAGATAAGGATGAGGCTTTTACATTGGATTCCCCAGAGGGATTGAGAGCCGGTGCAGTTCAACAAGAACAGCAGGAACTAGTGTGCAGCATATGGATAGCAGAACTTTGGATGAGCATAAGCATATGGAGACAATTCATATATAATAAGTATCTTGCTACTCTGGAGAGCTGTGGAGATTCGATGAGATTTTGGACACTAAAATCTTTTGATTTTGCAGCCTTAACGAATCAGATATTGATGCCAGCCCTGTTCGTAGTCACCGAGGGGAATGAGTAGCAGATTACTTCTTTATCAGTTTAATTGTGCATTCCATGATTCTCAAATCTCTTAAAGTGCCAGTGAACCACATTATCAATTTAAGCATGTGTAACACGAGGTTCAAATATCTTTTGTAAAGTTCATATGATAACCTAAAGCTTTGCCAATCTAGCAAGTAAATGGGTCTGCGTTTTACAGTGAAGACAAAAGCTTTAAACTGGAGGAGGATATGGATGGTCTGGTTAATTGGGAACATAATAACAAATAGTATTTAAGAATTGAGGTGATGAACTTGGGGAGGCACATCAAAGGAATATATTTGATAGGATACAACGTGGTGTGGAGGAACAGTGGGGTATTGGAGTCTATTCTAAAAATAAATCAATGGATTGGATAGTTTAGTTCTTATTAACTTGCCTCAGGTGCACATTTTGCTCGGTTGGCTCAACTTAAAAAGTAAATGTGCTTTGAGTTTCATTTGGTGAATTAAGGTCCCTTTTGAAAGCTCAGGCATTGTGTTGCACACTATGTTAAAGTTACATAGGAAAATAACTGCAGATGCTGGTACAAATCAAAGGTATTATGGCGAGTCTGGAGGCTCGTTCTTTGTTGAAGAAGTTTATTGCGACAACAATATTCGATCACAAAGTTTACATAACGAGATCACAGACAACCATTAAAACTAACTCTTCTCTTCGAAGAAGTCTCTCAACTCACTCCTTTAGGCGCCAAAGCCGCACGTGACCACGCTGTCCAATCAGCGATCTCACTCCCCGGACCAATCCCTACGGTCGCACCCACACGTGACCTTGCTGGCCAATCTGAGGGTTCGACATCTAGGACCACTCTCTATGGTCGCTACATGACCCCCCCAGAACCCAAGGTACGGAACCTAGCAGGGAGCCGGATTTCGCGACCAGAACGAGTAAGGAGAGGGGCAGCCAGAACCACAGGAGCAGGGGTTCCTGGACTGGGTGGAACTGCAGGAACGGGGTGTCCAGGACCGGGTGGAGCTGCAGGAGGACGGCCTCGCCGAGGTGGTTGACCGACTAGGACAGGGCTATCCGGATCTAAATGCGCAGGTTTAAGCCTGGACACCGAGACGAGTTCACTCCTGCCGCCCACTTCTAAGGTGAAGGTGACCGTCCCTTTACGCAAAACCCGGAACGGTCCTTCATAGACCCTCTGCAACGGGGCACGATGGGCACCCCTACGCAGAAGTACAAACTCACAGTCCTTCAAGGCAGGGGATTCATGCACCATGAGACACCCGTGACGCGAAGTTGGAACCGGGGCCAGGGAACCTACGCGTGCCCGGAGTGATGCTAACTCTGAGGTAACTGAGGGCAGCTGGCCAGAGGACTCTGGCAGCAAATCTCCGGGTACTCGAAGTGGCGAGCCATATACTAGCTCCGCGGAAGAAGCACCGAGATCCTGCTTGGGAGCGGTTCGGATGCCCAAAAGGACCCAGGGAAGTTGGTCTACCCAGTCCGGGCCCTCCAGCCGCGCACTGAGGGACGCCTTGAGTTGTCGGTGGAACCTCTCCACGAGCCCATTAGCCTGAGGGTGGTACGCCGTGGTGTGTTGCAATCGGGAGCCGTACAGCTCTGCTAGCGTGGCCCAGATCATATCATCATCATATCATATATCTACAGCCGGAAACAGGCCTTTTCGGCCCTCCAAGTCCGTGCCGCGGTGATAACAGACGGAACCCCGAAACGGGCCACCCAATGGAGGGCCAAGGTCCTGGCACAAGAGGCAGCGGAGGTATCGGACAATGGGAAAGCTTCCGGCCACCGGGTGTACCTATCCACCACCGTGAGCAGATGGGTGTAGCCCCGGGAGGAAGGTAAAGGTCCGACTAAATCCACATGAATGTGGAAAAAACAGACCGCTGGGACCTCGAACTCTTGTACCGGGGGCTGGACATGGCGTTGGACTTTAGCGGTCTGGCAGGGAACGCAGGAACGGGCCCAAGCCGCTACCTGCTTTCGCAGGCCATGCCACACAAACCGAGCGGCCACTAAAGCAGAGGTGGAGCGAATGGGCGGGTGCGCAAGCCCGTGAATGGCATCAAACACCCGGCGCTGAAGGGAGGGCAGCACTACCGGCCTGGGATGGGGGAGGGAAACATCACACCAGACTTTTGTGCCTTCCGGCCCGCAGGCCACCTGAGCCAACTTCAACCCTGAAGTGGCGGGCTGGTATGCCGAGGCGGTGTCCGCCAGGAGCTGTGCCTCCGCAAGCTCCTGGGGATCCACCTCGCAGTCTACCGCTGAAATGGGGGAAACAGCAGGCCGAGACAGGGCGTCAGCAACGGCATTAAGCTTACCCGCGACATGACGGACATCGGTGGTAAACTCAGAGATGGCAGTCAGGTGCCGCTGCTGGCAGGCCGACCATGGGTCGGACAATTTGGAAAAAGCAAAAGTTAACGGTTTATGGTCCGTAAAGGCCACAAACGGGCGGCCTTCTAGGAAATACCTAAAGTGACGGACAGCTAAGTAGAGAGCCAGAAGCTCTGGGTCAAAGGGGCTATATTTCAGCTCAGCCGAACTCAGTTGCCGGCTGAAAAATGCCAAAGGCCGCCACAGGCCTCCGACCTGCTGTTCCAAAACACCGCCCACCGCCACGTCAGACGCATCAACCGTCAGGGCCGTGGGGGTGGAGGGGCTTGGGTGGACCAGCATGGTGGCGTCTGCCAAAGCCGCCTTAGCTGCTGCAAAAGCCGACTCCGCGGCCGAGGACCATACCAACTCTACAGGTTTACCCGCGAGGCACTGGAAGAGCGGGCGCATGACCCGTGCAGCTGCCGGGACAAACCTATGGTAGAAGTTTACCATGCCCACGAACTCTTGCAGACCCTTCACTGTGGTGGGCCGCGGGAATGCACGGATAGCCTCCACCTTCTCGGGCAAAGGGGTGGCTCCGGCAGGGGTGATTCTGTGCCCTAAAAAATCGAGAGAAGGGAGGCCAAATTAACACTTGGAGGGTTGGATGATGAGCCCGTGGTCTTGGAGCCGCTGGAATACAGTCCGCAAGTGGACCAGGTGTTCCTACTCCGAGAGGCTGGCGACCAGGATGTCATCTAAATAAATGAACACAAAAGGCAAACCGCGACCAACACGATCCACGAGTCGCTGGAAGGCCTGTGCCGCATTCTTTAAACCGAAAGGCATGCGCAACCATTCGAACAACCCGAACGGAGTAATCGTGACAGTTTTTGGTATGTCTTCCGGACGCACAGGAATCTGGTGGTAGCCCCGCACCAAATCGATCTTGGAGAACACCACGGCACCTTCCAGCCCAGATGAAAAGTCCTGGAGGTGCGGTATGGGGTAGCGGTCGGCCGTGGTGATGGCATTGAGGCGCCGGTAATCGCCGCATGGTCTCCACCCCCCAGATGCTTTGGAGACCATATGCAACGGAGAGGCCCACGGGCTGTCGGACTGACGGACAATGCCCATTTCTTCCATCTTCCTGAATTCTGCCCGCGCCACCACCAGCTTGTCGGGCGGTAACCTCCGGGACCGAGCGAAAACGGGGGGGCCCTCGGTGCGGATGTGGTGGACCACGCCGTGCTTGGCCGAAGGGGCATCGAAGCATTGGACGAGCAGCTCTGGAAACTCCGCCAGGACCTCAGCATACTGGTCAGGGGCCGTGACGACGGCCTGGACAGTGGGGCTGGGCGGGGCAGCGGCCGGCGGAGCGGCGGGCTCATCGCTGCTGGCGGATGAGCCCGCTGCTGGCGGATGAGCCCGAAGGTCGTTACCGCGGATATCGGGGACTAGTGAAAAGGCCCAGAGGAAATCTGCGCCTAGGATCGCCTGGCTGACGTCCGCGATAATGAATGGCCATTTGTACGTGCGGATACCTAAAGCCAGTGACATTGTCCGCGTACCGTACGTGCGGATGGGGCTGTCGTTTACCGCGATGAGGGAAGGACCTGTCTTACCCGATCTGGTCTCGAGGCCGGTCGGCGGTACGATACTGACTATGTCCACCAAAAATTCTGTGTCCGTGAATCGGTCTCGGACGTAGAGGCGTCGGTTCTGGCCAATCGCAACCGCCTCTATGTACGATCGGCCGAGGTGTTTCCCAAGAAGGTACAAGGTGAGCGGCAGTTGCGGGATTCTCCACCCCATCATAGATGGTAATAGCACCAGCCGCGCTTGTGCGGATCCTTTTGGCGGGCTTTTGGAGAATTGGCGGGAGACACGACGCCATCTTTATGCCGTCCATCTTTATGTGGCGCGGCCGCTGATGTCGAGACCTTGTTGATCGAACTGCTTCCTTTTGATTTGGACGCCATGAGCGCATCAGCTTTTTCTGCATATGCCACGGGGTCCTTAAAAGAACAATCCGTGAGCATGAGTTTGACATCTTCGGGAAGCTTCTCTCGGAATGCCTGCTTGAACATGAGGCAATCCGTGTGTTCACCAACTAGCGCTAACATTTCAGCCATGAGGACTGACGGCAGCCGATCTCCGAGATCCGGTAGGTGCATAAGCCTCTTAGCTCGGTCATGCCTACTGAACCCGAAGGTTCGTAGTAACAGTGCCTTCATGCCCTCATATTTGTCTTTTGCAGGAGGGTTGACGATGAACCGCATCACCCGTGCGGTCGTCTCCGGCGGTAGAGCGCTGACGAGGTAGTAGTATTTCGTCGCATCTGCCGAGATGTTTCTTAAGTGAAACTGGGCTTCGGTATGGACAAACTAAGATTGTGGTTGATGTGCCCAAAACGACGGAAGGTGAACGCTGACCGCACTTAGCTCCGGTGCGCCGGGCATAGAAGCCAAAAACGAGGCGTCGTGTTCACTCATGGTCGGTGATCTGCTGGATCACGTCGGGGTCACCAATATGGCGAGTCTGGAGGCTCGTTCTTTGTTGAAGAAGTTTATTGCGACAACAATATTCGATCACAAAGTTTACATAACGAGATCATAGATAACCATTAAAACTAACTCTTCTCTTCGAAGAAGTCTCTCAACTCACTCCTTTAGGCGCCAAAGCCGCACGTGACCACGCTGTCCAATCGGCGATCTCACTCCCCGGACCAATCCCTATGGTCGCACCCACACGTGACCTTGCTGGCCAATCTGAGGGTTCGACATCTAGGACCACTCTCTATGGTCGCTACAGTATCACACTTATGAAGAACGGTCTCGATTTGAAACGTCACCCATTCCTTTGAAGAAGGGTCTCGACCCAAAACATCACCCATTCCTTCTCTCCTGAAATGCTGCCTGACCCGCTGAGTTACTCCAGCATTTTATGATACTTTCGATGTTAAAGTGCCCGTGTGGTATGTTGCCTGACGTGAATGGATCAGGAGGTGTCATTGGACTATCATGTCAGGGATTAAACCACATTATAAACATATTATTGAATTGTACTTCAGCTCCACTGAGTTAGTGTTGGTGGACAGTGAATAATGATCCGTGAAGCTAACCTGTTCAGATAAGGAGCTAACAGATCGCCTTTGCAAAGGCAATAATTGAACCTGTTAATCTGTTCTTCAACTGAATGGATTGAGAAACGGCACATTTCAATAGAAATAATTAAAACATACTTGCTTGCATATTTGGCACCTTTCATGAACTGTGTAGGATACACCCGAAGGATTTTGTAGCCAATCAAGAGCTTATTAGCAATATTGACCGAAATACCCCTTGGGGACATCTACATGGAATCATTGCCAACTTCCTGGCAGGTATTTATTCTTCACTTAATATTGTCTTTATTAGAAAACAGCAGTCAAGTTTTCATAACATGATAATGAGCAGATAATTTGACTTTTAACAGTATTAAGTGGGGGATAAAGTGTAGGAAAATATCTGCAGAGGCTGGTACAATTCGAAGGTGTCACAAAATGCTGGAGTAACTCAGCGGGTCAGGCAAAATCTCGGGAGAGAAGGAATGGGTGACGTTTTGGGTCGAGACCCTCCTTCAGTCTGAAGAAGGGTCTCGACCCGAAACATCACCCATTCCTTCCCTTCCGAGATGCTGCCGGACCCGCTGAGTTACTCCAGCATTTTGTTATACCTTCGAAATGGGGGATAAATGGCGGCCAGAAGATTTGCAATTCCTCCCATGTTCTTCCTCTGAGCTGGGAGTTTTGCATCGCTCTGAATGGAACTGACAGCACTTCAATTAAACGTCTTAGCTGAAATTTGTGAAATACGATGTGATGATTATCAAGACTTTTATTTTGCTGGGTTTGGCAATATATATCTTTGCACCACTTCCCTGTGTTTATGTAACTGAAACTAGCTGTTTTACCTTGACTTCGAGAAGATGTTGCCTGGATGTTGCCTGGATAGCCTATTAGCCAAAAGGAGAGGTTGAACAAACTTGGATTATGTTCTCCAGAGCACCAGAAGCTGAGGGGCAAACTGCTACATGTGTATTAAAGTATGAGGGCATAAATAGGGTAGATAGAGTCTTTTCCCCCACAGTGAAAATGTCAAATAATAAAGGGAATAGCTTTAACGTGAGTGCAGGAAAGTTTGAGGGAGATTTGCGAGGCAATTCTTTTGTCCAGAAAATGGTTAGTGCCTGGAATATGATGCCAGGGAAAATGGTGGACGAAGATATGACAGCAATGTTTAAGAGGCATTTAGACAGATCGATGACCAGGTATAGAATACATAGATACAGACCATGTGCAGGCGGTTGTGTAGTTAAAGGTCGCATCACAGTTGCCACTGACATTGTGGGGCGAAGGATCTGTTTCTGTGTTGAACTCGTGTATGTTTCTATGTTCTATGTGAGATAAGATCTGGTATGTTGGAGATCCCCTGTTAATACACATCTGATCAATATCTTTAGAACTCACTGGTCACATGCAGGGCCTTGGAAACTTTTTCTTTGTCTATTTCTCCCACCTCATTTATAATCTTCCACTGTGTACTTGTCTTTTCATCACCTCTTTTTATCTTGCACCAATGTTACATTTGTTACTTAATCTTCTCTCCCGCCATTCTTTTGATTCATTTCCTACCCTGTATTTCCTCATTCAGCATTTATTCCTCTTTAACACCATCCAATTCCAAAGGTGGTTCATAGAGCTGAAACGATTTGCTGAATCTTTACACCGAGACATGAGCGGATTGGGAGTTAAGCCTAACATTTAGTCAGAAACTTGGCACTTGAATGAAATGGCAAGAGATGAATCCATGAGGTATGTTTTTCATTCAGATTGAAAAACATCCTGATAAATCCTGGCCATGCCACCTGTCTTGCCCTTGTGGTCAATATCTGACTCCTAGCCATGGTCCAAGTTAGTCTCCAACCACTATAAGAAACGTCCTGCAATTGGGATCCTCCAACTGTCTCAACACTCCCAATCCCCGTCCCCTCACTATCGCGACAATATGGATACCCTCCCTCTCGTTACCCTGCTCACCACTGGGTACCCAACACAATCCCTGATCCTGGTTCTCCACCCCATGCTGCTTCTCACTTCTGGTTATCTGTTCCATCCAAGCTTCAGTCTTGAATACCAGTCATTCTGTTAATTTTGTTTCGCATCAACCAATCTAGGATCCCCCTGGGCAGGATTTTCATTTACTGGAGGCTGATATTTGAATTCTCCAGGACACTAGGAATCATATGCCTTCATGGTTTCTCATCCCATCCATTACCTCCTGCAGTCTCTTTGATCCAGGTCACAAATCTCTCCATTGATGTTCCCTGCTCCATTGAATGTCTCCATTATATTCTGCTTTTATAGCTAAAGAAAAACAGTTTTAACAATATATATGTTTCTCCATCCCTGCTGCAACCATTCTGATTACAACTGCTCAATCTCATGAATTCCCCTTTTCTCTCACTCGTAGACTCATTAAGTCACACAACATGGAAACAAGCCCTTTGGCCTAATTTGTCCACACCACCTACTGTGGCCATCACTGAGTTTGACAGGGTCCCAAACATGCCAGTTCCATTTCCCATACTTTTGCTCTCATGAGTTACCCTCTCTGCCAGAAATGATTTTGCCTTTCCTCACTGATCCCTGCCCTTTCTAACACCTCCAGTAACACACATAATCTAGAACAGAGAACTGTACAGCACAGGAATGGGCCCCCTGGGCCCACAACATTTGTGCTGAACATGAATCCAAGTTAAACTGATCTCATTTGCCTACACATGATCCCACATCCCTCTATTTCCTGCACTATCCCTATCTCAAGGCTTCTTAAAGACCACTATTGTATCTGTAAACAACATTATTGTATCTACAAGGAATTGCAGGGGCTGTTTTACAAAACAAATGACTCTAAGTTCTGGAGTAACTTAGCGGGTCAGGCAGCATCTTTGAAGAATGTGGATAGGTAACATTTCAGGTCACAATCCTTCTTAAAACTGATTGTAAAGGGAGGGGGAAGAAAGCTGGAAGAGAGGAGGAGCAGGATGAAAGCATGGTAATTAATAGGTTGATATTGGTAAGGAAGGTTTTGATAGGCAGATGGTTGGACAAAGGCCGGAGATAAAAAGGGAGAAGGTGTGAGACAAAATGATTGAACAGTTGTGAATAGTTAAGCAAGAGAAAGGAATGTAGTTGTAAGGGGAATTTTCCTCCATTGCCAGTGTTCCTTTCTATCCCAGGCATTCTCCAATGTGAGGCCACACACAAACTGGAGAAACAGCACCTCACGTTAGTTTACTGCACCTTGGTTAGTTTACAATCCAACGGTATGAACATTGAATTCAACAATTTTAGGTAACTACAATCACCCTCCCCCTCCCTTCTTCCCCCACAACCCCCTGTCTCCCCCCCCCCCCACCTCTCCCAGTACTCATTTCACTCATCCACCCCCTCCACCCCCCTTCCACCTACATTCCCTCCTCTGACGTCACAATTCACAATTCAATCATTTAGTTTCACATCTTATGGTTTTTCATTTTTGGCCTTTGATCACTCATTTGCCTATCAAACAAAAACCTCACCTGTACCAATCTATTGCCTGCAAGGCTTTGTCCTGCCCCTCCTCTCTTCCAGCTTTCTCCCCTCCACTCCTACAATCAGTTTTAAGAAGGTTCCCCACCCAAAATATCACCTAGCCATGTTCTCCAGAAATGCTGCCTGACCTGCTGAGTTACCCCAGCACTTTGTGTCTTTTTTTCAAGTCAAGTCTAGTTTATTGTCATGTGCACAAATATGTTGAGGTTCAGGTACAATGAAAAAAAAACGTTTGCCACTGATTCTCGTTCCGAATATCCTAGTCCCAGTTACTTTTCCTTTAAGCCATTGCTTCTTGCTCTGCTACTCCCCCCTCCCCCTACCCCCCTCCTCAAACTGCCTTCCTTCAACTCCTGCATTCCACTTTATCGCATACCTTTCCTCCCCTACCTATCCCAACTCTTGTTCTATCCTGATCCACTCTTAGTAATGGTCCAACTGATGTAGCACTTGGACAGCAATCCCTAGGATGTAGAAGAGAATAAAGAAAAACATGGCACTTTCAATAGCAAGGAGAGGCATTCTGTCCATCTCCAGCACTTGTTTGGGAAATGCAGCGTATTTGGGAAATACTAATTGTGTATACATCTTTAAGAAACCATATACTGTATATCATGTGGTGTATATAAAACCAGATTAGCAATACCACTACTGGTAATTGAATTTGAGAAGCATGTAATGCTGATAATTTTTTTCATGCCCTGAGATCTCTTCTGTTAATGATATAAAGCTGTAAGATTGAATAAAACAAAGTGATTGACTACATGGTTATACTAAAGTCATTGATAAAGTGGTGCAACTTCAAAACATTGTTGGATCTGACATTCCTGGATCAGCTAGTGTGTGGACAACTTGATGACAGAATTCAGATGTGGCGTGCCTCCATTCAAAAGATGCAGAAGATTGTTCCAAATCATCCCAGATGGCCAGTTTCGATGAGGAACGGTTGATTCAAGGCACTAAATATTGGCTGGGTGGAAATCTGTAGTATTGGCACAGACACCACCACCTACCCAATGCTTATTTACTCCCAAAGTGATAATATTAGACAGGCAGCATTAACCCTTTGTAAATCATTGGGGCAGCATAGTGGTGCAGCAGTAGAGCTGCTGCCTTACAGCACCCAAGACCCGGGTTCAATCCTGACTATGGGCGCTGTCTCTACGAAGTTTATACGATCTCCCGGTTTTCTCCGGGTGCTCCAGTTTCCCCCCACACTCCAAAGACACGCAGGTTTGTGGGTTAATTGGCTTTGGTAAAATTATAAATTGTCCCTAGTGTGTAGGATAGTGCTGGTGTATGTGGGTGATGTGGACTCGATGGGCCGAAGGGCCTGTTTTTGCACTGTATCTCTATAGTGTAAACTGTCAATGTAAAAAGATGTAATTGGAAATCTATTAAAAGGACTAAAAATATGGTGCATTTCAATTTATATTTGGAATAATAAAGCCCTTCTAGCTTCTGCATGTGTGCATCTGTGTGTATGTTCGTGTGTGTGTGTGTGTGTGTGTGGCTGCATGCATCAAGAACCAAGCAGCAGTTTTTTGGCTGTTTATTGATTATAATGTCGCCAGCAGCCCCCAGAAAATAACAACAGTGTAAACAGCCTTCCAGCCTTCAAATCCACCAGGGATGCTTAATGAAATATATAAAACAATACTGCTAATAAAGCTGCCGCCAATGATTGTTGATTAGAAGGGGCTCATTTCACCCAACATGCTGAGTATGAAACCCATGGGATTGGTTCGACAGTGGCTTTAGATTCCTTCCCGAGTGAAAAGTGCTTTCCTCTGGCCGTAAAAAAGTTTAAAATTGGGAGTGATATAAAATCCAGATTGGATCCACTTCTCTCAGTTACCTAGGGACAGCTGGATTAAAATTAGCTTTAGATATTAAACAATTAAGTAATGGCAGTGGTGCTTATATTTACATTAAACAGCAACTTTCTCTCCCTTGATTCCAGATCAGATTCTGCCAGAGTTATTTCTCTTGCTTTGCCGATAAAGGAATAGCAGTGCAAAGATATTTAGCTTCCAAAGCCCTTTTGTTCACTGATAACAGAGCAGGATAAATTGCATCAATGATCATCCATCAAGCCAGCCTGAGCTTGGCTATAGCTATCTCTCTGTTCCAATAACTGTTGATCACATAACGATTCCAACCTGAACTTTCAGCAGAGCAAGGGTCTTGTCTGTTAGCGTGAGATTTGCCTACACACTGAAATCTATGCCAATGCTCCAGGCAGATTCCCTTCTCCTGTGGTGCATAATGCTTTGCGCTGTGGCCTAATTTGAACTCAATTAGCAGCCCTCATAACCTGAAGAGAGATTGCAGAGGTCCGGATCAGCAAATGAAGACCGATTTATCCTACTGATGAACCAAATTATCCCCCAGTCAGGGTATTGAATTATGGATGAATTCACATAGATAAATGTTACTGAGAATTGTGTGTGTTTGTGAGTGTCTGTATCTGTGGGACTGTATGATGCGAGTATATAATTGTATTTTGAAGTGTCTGTGTATGTGTGGCTGTGTGTTTTGTATGTCATTCTATGGGAGAGAGGGAGAGAGGGGAGAGGGGGAGAGGGAGAGGGAGAGGGAGAGGGAGAGGGAGGGAGAGAGGGGGAGAGGGAGGGGAGAGGGAGGGGGAGGGGGGGGAGAGGGGGAGAGGGAGAGGGAGAGGGAGAGGGAGAGGGAGAGGGAGAGGGAGAGGGAGAGGGAGAGGGAGAGGGAGAGGGAGAGGGAGAGGGAGAGGGAGAGGGAGAGGGAGAGGGAGAGGGAGAGGGAGAGGGAGAGGGAGAGGGAGAGGGAGAGGGAGAGGGAGAGGGAGAGGGAGAGGGAGAGGGAGAGGGAGAGGGAGAGGGAGAGGGAGAGGGAGAGGGAGAGGGAGAGGGAGAGGGAGAGGGAGAGGGAGAAAGAGAAAGAGCAGGAAGTGGGCTGTGCTTGCATGCTGTATGACTCTGTAACTCTGACTTTCTGTGAAACTAGCAGGAAGGCAGATCTCCACGTGTCCATGGTTTTGCTGTGGATTACTAGCTGTCAGCCTCTCATTCTCTATCTTCCCACTTCCAGGACATACTGTAGCTGGTGGCTGCTCCCAGCACTGCAACCAGCCATGACTGATGGAAATCCACGGCCAAGGTGCTTCTCTGGGGCCCATTGACCCAATTTGCTGAAAATATGCTCGAGGCCTCTGGCCTAACCAATAACTTAACAGATCTTTGGCTTCTCATGTGCCCTCTGCGTATTTCAATTATTTTAGATTTTTTAAAAATGGCCAAAATTAATTTCCTGGACAGCATTTTTAAACTCCAGCAAGACTCAAAAGACATCTCTGGCAACGCTTTCCCATTTCACCTTACATTTTTTTAGGGGTCTTGAAAGGATGAAATTAATAAACGGATGGAAAATACATATTTTGAAGCACTTCAATTCATATCAATTTTAAAGAAGTGATGATGCAGCCTTGGTTGTTAAAATTGCAATGTAAAAATGGCTGTGCATGGTACTCTGCTTCTAAAGTTTGGGTTCTTTGAATACATTTCAGAATGCAGCTGGGGACCTATCCTCCATTTGTGATGGTGTTGCCATCTCCCTACTGACTCGAGGTTGTCTCACCAGAGCAATGCAAGTACAGGACTCTTTCTAAATGAGATGAAATTACAAACCAGCATCATCTTTCTCAGTATTTTCACTCCTGGACTGGTATATTTTGGATACAAAAGGCTAAGGCAGCTGATTTCCCGCAGGGCATGTTCCAAACAGTGAGTAGACCTGGGGTGGTATCGTACCACCCAGGGAAATGCACCATGAAAATGGGCCCTTCGAACCACATCAACCACCGATCTACATGAATCCTAAATTAATCTTGTTGGATCCTCCCAGATTCTACCACTCACCTGCACACTGAAAGCAATTTAGAGCTGCTAAATGCAGGGGAAGGGTTAGATCAGGTCCACTGGAACCTGTTCTCCAGCTTGTCATAGGGGTTTGCTGGTTTGCTTTGTTTATTGTTTATTCCCATCTAAGCAAATGGTTGGAATAAGAAAGAATACTGTAAGTGAGATATCAGACATTAACAACCAAGTGAGAGGTATTTCACTGCACCTCTGGAATACAATTATGCCACTACCTACACAAATGTATTTAGCCAGAAAACTTGTATGATACTTTATCTGCAACTTTCTGGTACAAATCTGTGTTCACTGATGGCATTTAGAGTAAGAACCCAAAGTACCCATTGATGGCAATGAATAACATTTCTGGTCCTTTGCTTTGAAAAAAGTACAGGTCAGGGAAAAAGAAATGTCTTCAGGAAATGAGGCAATAATTCCTTGTGGTGGATCTTTTGTCCTGTTCCAATTACTCAAGTTCTGAATGTACTGTTTATGGCATCTAATAAGATGGGGAGATGAGATATATTAGGAAAGGAGATATCCTCTGGTCCTTTGAGGCTGATCTGTCCTTCAATAGGAACGCTAATCACCTGCCTCAAGTGCACTTTTTTGCACATATCCCTCGATCCCACTTGATCCTGAAAATCTATTCATCCCAGCATCAGATAAACTTATCCTCGCAAACCTCTCTTATCTCTCCATTTGTTTTCATCAACATTTTCTCTCTGTAGCGTTTAGTTACTATTTTCAACTTTTCTCATTTTGTTGGTGCTGAACATTAATAATGAATAATTGTAAGCAAAGGAGCGAAAGTAACTTTTCCACCAACTCACCCTGTCAACGATGATTTATAAGTCATTCTGAGGAGTTAAACAGCTGGAAAATACGATGCTGCTTAATGAAGGGAGGCTATTGACTTATGTACAAGGAGCACGTGTCACAGTACAACCTGGTATTCTTTGTAATAATAGTTACCAGTCATTGGTGTAAATTATTGATAGGCTCCATTTGATGCAAACAAGCTAGTAGGCCTGTCCTCTTCAGCTTGACTGCTCCGCTGATAGAGTACAATACTTAGACATGCAGCAGCTCCTTGGAGATCTGCTCTTTTTGCTGCAAAGGGATAAGAAAGACACCAAAGCTACAGACAGCTCCACACCCAATGGAAGGATAACCATTGACTTGGAGGTATCTCGAAGTTCACCAGATAAATGACTTGCACTTCTGTGAAACATAACCCAGCCTGGCTGTTGTAAGTTAATGTCAAGCATGAAGGGCAATCAATCTCTTGACATATACATTCAGTCTTTGTGCAGAAGCACGGAAGAAAACATGTAGGGCAACCCAGGCATGAGCTTAACTCAAACTGACACTTCAGTACTCTCACCCTCTTCAATACTGTACTTAGGAGAATAATAGAAAGGCCATTCGAATATCAGCTTAAAGAACGCTTGAGGGAAGAATAATTTTGTAGTTGTTGCAAGTGACAACTCTGCCTCCAAAAAAAGAACTATGATGACATTTTATCTATTATGCAATTTACAATAAAAATATACTTTAATGTAATGGAGATTATTTAACTTACTTAAGATACAAAATAAACAGAATTATGGTTATGTTCCTTCTTGCATTGTATTAATTTTACATAAATGTGAAAGAAGGAAATATTCTTGCATAAGACATGCACAAAGCATTAGACAAGCACAGTAGATTAATTCAGGTATATTTCCATCTCAAGTAAATAAGACGCAAAACCGCAACCAAACAGTTACTGCAAAATTTAAGCTGTTGATTATTGCAGTTTTATGTTTACATTGATAGAAAAAGTCTAGGTATGACCTCGATAAGGCCATCAAAAAGGCCAAGAGGAACTTTCACTCTGAATTGGAGGGTGAGACAGATGATCGGCAGCTGTGGCAGGTCTTGCACGCCATCACTTCCTACAAGGCAAAACCAAGTGGCAGCTCAAGTGACAGCGAGGCATAGCTCCCAGATGAACTCAATGCATTCTCCATATGTTTCAATTGGGTCATAAAGTCAAAAGTGTTAGGAGTAGAATTAGGCCATTCGGCCCATCAAGTCTACTCCGCCATTCAATCATTGCTGATCTATCTCTCCCTAACACCATTCTCCTGCCTTCTCCCCATAACCTCTGACACCCGTACTAATCAAAAATCTATCTATCTCTGCTTTAAATATATCCACTGACTTTGGCTCCACAGCCTTCTGCAGCAAAGAATTCCACAGATTCACCACCCTCTGACTAAAGAAATTCTTCCTCATCTCCTTCCTAAAATAACATCATTTAATTCTGAGGCTATGACCTCTAGTCCTTGACTCTCCCACTAGTGGAAACATCCTACACACATCCACTCTATTCAAGCTTTTCACTATTCTGTATGTTTCAATGAGACCCACCCTCATTTTCCTAAACTCCAACGAGTACATGCCCAGTGCCGTCAAACACTGTGACATCCTATGTCGGCTTTTGTGAGGACAGTTGCATTCCCACGAAGATCCGGATCTGGTTCAACAACAACAAGCCCTGGTTCACAGCAGAACTCAGTCAGCTCCGTCAGTCAAAAGATGAGGCCTACAGGAGCGGGGATACAGACCTCTACAGGCAGGCCAAGTACAAGCTGAGAAGAGGAATCAGAGCTGCCAAGGAAAGGTACTCAGAGAAGCTGAGGAGCAAATTCTCAGCCAATGACCCTTCTTCAGTTTGGAAGGGCTTGCAAGAAATCACTAGCTACAAGAGGAAAACCCCACGATCCTTGGACAATCGTCAGCTGACCAACGACCTGAACGAGTTTTATTGCAGGTTCGAGAAACAGAAACATAACCCTGGGACCCCCCCACCCCCAAATGAATGGTGCTGCTGGCTCGAAGGGCCGAATGGCCTCCTCCTGCACCTATTGTCTATTGTCTACTGTGTGTAGGCTGAAGAAGGGTCTTTACCCAAAACATCACCCATTCTGTCTCTCCAGAGATGCTGCCTGTCCCCCTGAGCTACTCCAGTTTTGTGTGTCTATCTTCAGTTTAAACTAATATCTGCAGTTCCTTCCTACGCAGTAAGAATTTCATTGTTCCTTCTCGGTACATATGACAATGAAACACTCTTGGGTAATGCTTCAAGTACTCACAATATAAATATTTTTATGAATTACTTTTCAATGCAAAAGCAGGTGAGAAGAAAACCAGAAAATGATGGAAGTACTTAGAACTGGCAGAATCTGTGGAAGAGGAACAGTTAATGCTTCGGGTCCAGGACCTTTCATCAGACTGGGTTACTGCGTGTTTCCAGCATTCTCTGTTTATTGTTCAGATTTCCAGCATTTGCAGTGTTATTTCAATTTTCATTTACAGCTTGGGTAGAAATTAATCTTTAATCACTGACTCTAAATATCTGATATACTCTGCCAGCACTGAACTCAACAATGGTGAATTTCAATGCACTTGTACATCACATATCTGGTGCATGAAATCAAGCATAATTTTTCACCTTAAAATCAGCAGGAGGCTTTGCATGACTTTTTTTAATACAGAAGTGAAGTTCCAATTATTGCTCCATTATCTGCTCTGACATATTTCTATTGTCAGATGATATAAAATTTGCCTAATTACCAACAGAAACAGCAGAGATGACAATCACAACCAATATTTTATGTTAAGAAGGGGAAGGTGTTCTTTTGCAATTATGAATCTTAAATATCAGAGATAAACCTCAAGGATATTCACCATTTAACAGTTAATATTAGTGAATTAAAGGTTTCAAAGGTCCTTTAGGTCCAATTAAGGCATAGTAATATGCGAATTACCATACAGCCATACGAAAAAAAAGCAACAAGACACACAACTACATAAATGTTAACATAAACATCCACTACAGCGGATTCCCCGCATTCCTCACTGTGATGGAAGGCAAAAAAGTCCAATCTGCTTCCTCTTTATTCTCACGCAATCGGGGCAGTCGAACCATCCGTCGGGGCGATTGAAGCTCCCGCAGCCAGCGGTCGAAGCTCCCACGTCGGGGCGATCGAAACTCCTGTGTCGGGGCGGTCAAAACTCTTGCGGCTTGGAGTTCCTGAAGTCGGTCTCTGACCAGAGACCGCGGGCTCCGTGATGTTAACTCTGCAAGCACCCACGGTTGGAGCTCCGAGGTCGACCTCTGGCAAAGGGATCGCGGGCTCCACAATGTTAAAGTCCACAGGCGACCATGGTGGAGCTCTCAGCAAAGGCTGCCAACTCCTCGATGTTAAGCCGCATTGCGGACGGAGATATGATACGGAAAGAAATCGCATCTCCGTCGAGGTAAGAGATTGGAACAAGTTTCCCCCAACCCCCCCACCATAAAACAAGCTAAAGAACACTAAAAACATACATTTAACACATACAATTAAAACACAAAGAAGGAAAGGGCAGACAGATTGTTGGTGAGGCAGCCATTGCTGGCACCACCCGGTGGTTATGTTGTTGAATATAATATTTTGCAAAGAAAACACCCCATAAAAAGTAAGAAAGAATTCTAAATTACTGTTTCAACCAAAAATGTATCTTTAAATATAAGAATATATTTATGCGTTTAGCCCGATGTGTTGATAGTTGCCATTTAAGCCATTTTGATTCATCCCATCAAAGGCACTCTTCATTAACTCATTCCTCCTCCATATTCGTTCCTGCTGAAAACATACTTGCACGACTAGCTTTCCCAGTCTGTAAAGTTTTGCATGTCTTAAATTTGATTATTTTTTTCCCCCACAGATGCTGCCTGCCTTGCTGGGGTTTTACAGCATTTTCTGCTTTTATTTCAAACTTCCAGTGTCACTTATTTTCAAGTTATGCCTTGAAAATGCATCAAATCTTTCAATGAATACTTGTGCTTTTCTGTCCGCACAGTCAAACACCAAATGTTTCCTATAAATTTGCACCGTTAATATTCCAGTGGGATTTCCAATTCCCGAATGGTTTCCTGAGGTGATAATAGCTTGGGAGAGGAAGCCAAAAGAGGAGAAAGGGTGGAGGATGACTGAAAGGATTTTAGAGGTTATTGCATGTGCATCTGGGATTCAGAGAAGATCCTTAGGGCCTTGAGGATCTGGAGGCTTTGGAGAGGGTGCCGAAAGCAGTTTACCATGATTCTGCCTTGATCAGAGGTATTAACTACAAGGAGAAGTCAGACAAATTTGGATTGTTTCTCTGGAATGTCAGAAGGTGAGGAGTGACCTGACAGACGTTTATAAATTTAAGAGAGGCATTGACTAGGTAGAAAATCAGCACCTATTTCCTAGGGTGGAAATGTCAGAAATTAGACGGCACAGGTTTAAAGTCAGAGGGGGAAAGTTGAAAGAAGATAAATGGGGCAAGAGTTTTTCCACACAGAATATACTGCCAGATATAGTAGTGGAATGCCGATATAATAGTGGTGTTTCAGAGGCTTAAATAGGCACTTGAATATTCAGGGCATGAAAAGATATAGGTTGTGTATAGTGAGAAGGAATTAGTGTAATTTGGCATCATGTTCAGTACAAACAGAAACTGTTGTATGTTCTTTGTAAGATTTCTGATGTATCATTTATAAACAGTTATGTGAGATTTCCTAATGTGTGGGGGGAAATGAAAATGCATTGGGTAACGTCATTAAATATATTGAAATATCATCTAGCAGAATTTCAATTCCTTTGAGATTTCTTAACTGTCAGGTAGGGATGTGTAGACACCTGAACGATAAATCTTATTCATGATTTCAGAAGCATTATCTGATCCCCTCAATAACATTGAAGACATAATCACTCTCGCAAATCCTTTATTCGATATGGATTCTTCTTGAGGTTCAAAATTATTTTAAGCATTATCACAGTAAATCCCCAGGGCCTGATGGTCTGCATCCCAGGGTACTTAAGGAGGTGGCTCTAGAAATCATGGACGCATTAGTGATCATTTTCCAATGTTCTATAGATTCAGGATCAGTTCCTGTGGATTGGAGAGTAGCTAATGTTGTCCCACTTTTTATGAAAGGAGGGAGAGAGAAAACGGGAAATTATAGACCAGTTAGTCTGACATCAATGGTGGGGAAGATGCTGGAGTCAATTATAAAAGACGAAATTGCGGAGCATTTGCATAGCAGTAACAGGATCGCTCCGAGTCAGCATGGATTTATGAAGGGGAAATCATGCTTGACTAATCTTCTGTAATTTTTTGAGGATTTAACAAGGAAAATTGACAGGGGACGTGGTGTACCTCGACTTTCAGAAAGCCTTCAACAAGGTCTCACATAGGAAATTAGTGGCCAAAATTAGAGCACATGGTATTGGGGGTAGGGTGCTGACATGGATAGAAAATTGGTTGGCAGACAGAAAGCAAAGAGTGGGGATAAATGGGTCCCTTTCAGAATGGCAGGCAGTGACTAGTGGGGTACCGCAAGGCTTGGTGCTGGGACCGCAGCTATTTACAATATACATTAATGACTTGGATAAAGGAATCAAAAGTACCATTAGCAAATTTGCAGATGATACAAAGCTGGGTGGTAGTGTGAACTGTGAGGAAGATGCTATGAGGTTGCAGGGTGACTTGGACAGGTTGTGTGAGTGGGCAGATGCAGTTTAATACGGATAAGTGTAAGGTTATCCACTTTGGTGGTAAGAATAGGAAGGCAGATTATTATCTGAATGGTGTCAAGTTAGGAAAAGGGAACGTACAATGAGATCTGGGTGTCCTAGTGCATCAGTCACTGAAAGGAAGCATGCAGGTACAGCAGACAGTGAACGAAGCCAATGGAATGTTGGCCTTCATAACAAGAGGAGTTGAGTATAGGAGCAAAGAGGTCCTTCTGCAGTTGTACAGGGCCCTAGTAAGACCGCACCTGGAGTACTGTGTGCAGTTTTGGTCTCCAAATTTGAGGAGGGATTTTCTTACTATTGAGGGCATGCAGCGTAGGTTTACTAGGTTAATTCCCGGAATGACGAGACTGTCATATGTGGAAAGACTGGAGCGACTAGGCTTGTATACACTGGAATTTAGACAGATGAGAGGGATCTTATCGAAACATATAAGATCATTAAGGGGTTGGACACGTTAGAGGTAGGAAACATGTTCCCAATGTTAGGGGAGTCCAGAACCAGGGGCCACAGTTTAAGAATAAGGGGTAGGTCATTTAGAACGGAGATGAGGAAAAAAGATTTCAGTCAGAGAGTTGTAAATCGGTGGAATTCTCTGCCTCAGAAGGCAGTGGAGGCCAATTCTCTGAATGCATTCAAGAGAGAACTAGATAGAGCTCTTAAGGATAGCGGAGTCAGGGGGTATGGAGAGAAGGCAGGAACAGGGAATGGTGGTGCTGGCTCAAAGGGCCGAATGGCCTACTCCTGCACCTATTGTCTATTGTTTTGCTGACACTCATCTCTTTCGGGATCTTATTATTTCTAGTTGCTCACTGGTTTCATTATCCTTACTGGAACACAAGTTCCACAGAAAGATAATACAGGACACCAAAGAGCTGCAGAATTTCAGAAAGGGGCGATCATTTTATCAATGAGCCAATGGTGGAGAGGTCTCAGTAATAATCAATCGCCTGTGTGAGATACACAGGTCTGTTTCTCTGGCTGTTAGGTAAATTGATACGCCTGCCTGTGTAAATGCTAGTTTCAACTGGGAAATGAAATATTGGCGCATGACACCCAGAGCTATTTGAGAAAATAGAACATTCGAGGAATCACATGTATTTAGCTGTCGCTCAGTGATTCTCTTTTAACTCTAGTCAATAGGCTAAGAGTCTGACTCCTACTCGGAAGAAGCCATTGTTGAAAATCTAGCCTGCCACTCCATCACATTACTGGGGTTATGCTGTACCACTGGAGGTGTTGTCCACTGAATGACATGCTGAATCAAGACATAATCGGCCCTCTGGAATTTAGAAGGATGAGAGGGGATCTTATCAAAACATATAAGATCATTAAGGGGTTGGACACGTTAGAGGCAAGAAACATGTTCCCAATGTTAGGGGAGTCCAGAACCAGGGGCCACAGTTTAAGAATAAGGGGTAGGTCATTTAGAACGGAGATGAGGAAAAAAAAATTCAGTCAGAGAGTTGTAAATCTGTGGAATTCTCTGCCTCAGAAGGCAGTGGAGGCCAATTCTCTGAATGCATTCAAGAGAGAGCTGGATAGAGCTCTTAAGGATAGCGGAGTTAGGGGGTATGGGGAGAAGACAGGAACGGGGTACTGATTGAGATTGATCATCCATGATCATATTGAATGGTGGTGCTGGCTCAAAGGGCCGAATGGCCTGCACCTATTGTCGATTGTCTAAGAGATAGGTTATTTGGTTTCATTCCAAAAAAGGATGAGATTATTGCTGAAATCTATCTCTCAATATGACACAAAAATTGTCTATTTGACCATTATCATACTGCTATTTGTGAGTCATTGATGCTTCCTTTAATTTCAGAAGTACAATGCAAAGTGAGGTTGCTAATGTGTTCGGATAGGAAATGTAAATTGCTATGGTTAACTTCAACAGAATGCCTCTGAGGTATCAGTTATTACAAGCTTAACAACGCCAAACCGCCAACATTAATGCAGAGGTTTAAGTTGGAACACTTAATTTTAGTTTCCATGTGTCTTATTATTTCACAGGCATGGTGTACATGGTTAAATGCAAAGTGAACTCTGCTTTGAGACATTATGTCCAAAATGGATTTGAAGTTGCCCTTGTTAGGCCATGTGGTTTAAGTTCCTAAATTAGTGAGATAATCACAAATGTATATCTGCATGAACTAGTGTAATTGGGAAGTAGAATGAAAATTATCTACCTGGAAATTTATTCACAGTCATAGTAGCCAATATATGTTTTACTCCACTCCTCAGGTTTGGTTTCAAAATGAAAGCAAGTTTTGGAAACAGTGTAGAAAATAATGTTGCCTCTGTATAACACACTTAGTGCCACTCATCTACAATTACTGTCCATTGAATCACCCAATTTAATTCAATATAATTAAAGAAAGGAAACATCAAAGCATTCAAATGTTTGAAGGGTTTTTACAAATTAATTTCTCAGTAAATTAACTTTTTCTTCCTTCCACAACTGTTGAATTGGGTAGCAGATGTCTGTAGCTAAGCAAATGAATACAAAATGAAGATTCTTCATGAAACAATGGATGCTAAGAAATGTTCCATGGCATAAAAGGCACAGGAAGGTATTATTGAGGCCCGCAATGCTGTTATCATGCTCCATTATGATCGGAATCTCTAACTTTGACCTGGTCGAGTGGCCAATATTGTTGGCAGATCATTATCAATTGAGAGATTGCAAAAAAAACAAGTACAAGTACTGATTCAACCAGATTGCAATTATGTTATTGGCATAAGCAACCCCAAAGCTGGTTGAATGGACTTTTTGAACTTAGCACGAAACAGAGAAAACATAAACATTTATGTGCGCTAGCTTTGAGAAATAATCAACCTACTGTCAGTAGTGAAAGTACTGCGGGTATGTCACTTGTAGAGTGGCAATGTAGTTTGTGTGACATTATGACAAGAAGAGCTAAAAGTCCCACCTAAAATCATGAAATTATATCATTGTTGTTCTCAGATCCACAATTGGTAATAAATTGCCAAAATCTTTTAGCACCTGGAGAAATAAGAACAAAAAATGGATGACTATTATAAGGGAATTTCTTCTCCAGCCACAAGGGTTGTATATTAGCAAACCATCCCTGAACAACTTGAGGATATTCCATGCGATGTGTCTAATATATGCCTCTGGACATAAATGGCAATACTTTTAAACTATTTTTCACATTCACATTTTAAACATTAAAAAATACATCAACCAGGACTTATATTGAATAAACCCTTATACACCAACAGCAGGCAGCTAGTTGACCTTTCACCTAATATTGATTTCCCCTTTAACCCTTAGCTAGATGCCTTTTACTTTTTGTTCACTTTATCTGCTCAAGAAAAAAAGAGAGCCATCACTTTGTGCTCACTTCAGCATCCATCACCCTTGTAATAACTGAATCATATCTCAGATTAGGCTCCAGATTTAATTGAAGCCTTTTAATCTTTGGAATTAGGGAGCTGCATTTGGAAACAACATGTACTGAATTTGAAAAGCCATCACTTCTGCCATGTTAAATTAGATTATTGTGTCACTGCACTGAATCCTGGTAAAAAGGCCATGGAAATAAAGAGGCAAAGTATTGTGCTCTTGTGTGCATCATTGTATTTATAACCTGTTTCATTTTAGGAATGAAGGTAATAAATTTCATTTCTATCCCATAACATTGTGATTTGTTTCCTAATGCACGTAATCTTATCAATCGCACTTTATAAAGTTGTCATCATATGTTTTCACGAAGAGAGAGAAATACAGTTGAGGATTATACCTGTTTAAAACATGCATTATCTGTAAAATAACTGCTGAAATTATCAACATATTATTTTGCTCAATAATTTTAAAACTTTTGTTTTTAGCATACACATTTAGGGAAAGTGATGAAGGTAAACTTTGATTTCCCCATTTTTACCACAGTGACAATATTTAACCACATAGTGGAAAATCATGGAAGCAGATCTGTTCTTTACGACTGCAAGGTCAAAAATGTTGACTGAAAAGACTTTAAAAAAAATGCAAGGAAATAATCTCATATTATCTATACATACTGCACCATGTATAATGCTGTACATATCACACCATGTGTCTGTAAGTTGTAATGTGCACAACACACAATATATGATGACTGTTTATATTAGGTTGTGTGCAGTATGTTGTGCATGTATATAATACAGTATGCACACTGTTGTACATACCACACCGCATGAATGTAGCATAATGTACAAATATGTAGTGAACTATATTCGATCTTCCATAAAGTGAATGTGTAAAATGCAACATGCAAACTACACTGAACAAAGTACACTACATATGCTATTTGCACAAGACATACACTGCATTAATACAACGCACTTTCTCTCTTTTTTAATAGAATGTGTACCATGCTTAACATGCCAAATTGTACATGTACATAATGCATGTGTATGCAGCACTGTAGATTAACATAGACTAATGTGCACCCTGCATAGATTTACATAGACTAATGTACACCCCCCCCCCCACCCACTGTAAATGTATGTGCTGCATTGTGCCTACCAAGCCACTGAAGTACAAAGTGGAATGTGCATACGACAATTTACATACAAAATATCATTCACACCGTCCTGTACATACCACAATATGCACAGGCCACTCCTCACATTGTCAACAGATAAATGTAGAGGGCAGTGGTTCAGTCCATAACAATGCAATACGACTTAAGTTTATGATCCTCACATCATTGATTTCTTGATTACAGCTGCATTGCGAGGTTGAAGTGGCCTAGCAATTCACCACACTGGGAGGTAAAAATCAATCTTATTTCTGGACTAGTCTCACATAATTTCCAGCAGCTGGTTTATAGCAGCATCAGCAATGACCTGGGAATGGTTTTACTGCTGATCGTCCAGGTGACACCAATCTATGACCTTTGTAGTTGATAAACGGAGATAAAGAGCAGAATAAAATAGACAAGTTTAACAACCTATTTGAGAATAAGTCATTACATTGGGATCCTGAATTGTATTTGTTTTGGTAAACATCTTCTTAAAGGTTATGTATGAATAATTAAGTTTTTTTTTAGGGATATCCCTTTCATAGAAAAAAAAAGAACTGCTGGGGAAACTCAGTAGATCAGGCAGCATCTGTGGAAGGAATAGACAATGGATGTTTCAGGTTGAGAGCCTTTATCTGCAGTGAATGAGGTGACAATAGACAATAGACAATAGACAATAGATGCAGGAGCAGGCCATTCAGCCCTTCGAGCCAGCACCGCCATTCAATGCGATCATGGCTGATCACTCTCAATCAGTACCCCGTTCCTGCCTTCCGTGGAGAGGAGACAGCCAGTATTTGGAGGTGAGGGGTGGGGCCTGAGCTGGCAAGCAGCAAACACACAGATCAAGGTGAGGAGGGGTTGAGTGGAAGATTGAATCAGGTGGAAGGGACAGATCCTGTGAGTTTCAGTTTTCTTTAGGTTAGAGATACAGCTTGGAAACAGGTCCTTCAGACACACCAAGTCTGCGCTGACCAGCGGTCACCGGTGCACTATTTCTATCCTACACACCAGGGACAATTTGCAGAAGCCATTAACCTACAAACCTGCATATCTTTGGAATGTGGGAGGAAGCTGGAGCACCCAGAGAAAGCAGTCAAAGGGAGAACGAACAAACTCCGTACAGTGAGGATCAAACCCAGTCTCTGGTGCTGTAAGGCAGCAACTCTACCGCTCTGCCATTGTGTTCCAAAATCTAAAGACCAGAAAACTCCCTCATAGAATGACAACATTGGAAGAATATTTGGAAATTGTGTTCCCCCCATTCAGCCACATCGACAGAAATGTTCATTTTAAGTGACATTAACTTTTAACACTCTATATTTGCTGCAGTCCTTTCTAGATGATTTAAAGGAATGTTAAAATAGAGAGGCCAACAATTACAGTATCTGGAATCAAATGAATTAATTCAGTATTTTTGGTATGAGAACACTGTTACTGACATCCACATTGATTCTTCAATAACTAATTACCAAGTTGGACAAAAAGTGAATAAAGAAAACCATTCAAGTCAATTTTGATGAATGTGCTGCAGAAAGCTGGCTATTTGGAAATTCTCATCTGACACAGTAGATTTATTTGTACTTTGCACTATTTTCCCAGGAATTTTGGTGAACGGAACTTGTTTGTCCACTTCAGTGTTGCAAATGAGCCGAGCTGAAGGAATTCTCATTCTGGTAATTTATGAAAAATTCATATTTTAAAGTTAACAGTGAAACAAATTTATTTGCTTGTAGTTTTCAACCCAATCATTGAAATCTTTAGCCATGACCTATACTGTGCATGAAGTTAAGTACAGTGATACTGTAGTTAAGTTACTGGACTTACAATGCAGAAATCTGGAAATCCAAAGACAAAAGTTCAAATCCCACAAAGGGAGCTGGAGGATACAAATTCAGTCAATGAAATAAATTCTGTTAAATAGTAACTGTAGTTTTGACCTCAAAACTACTGGATTGTTATAATAGCCCACTGAGTTCACTAATGGGCGGCATGGTGGTGCAGCGGTAGAGTTGCTGTCTTACAGCACTTACAGCATCAGAGACCCAGATTCGATCCTGGCTGTACGGAGTTTGTACATTCTCACGGTGACCACGTGGATTTTCTCCGAGAACTTCGTTTTCCTCCCACACTCCAAAGACGTACAGGTTTGGAGGTTAATTGGCTTTGTATAGTGGATGTAGGATAGTGATATGTGGGATAGTGTTAATATGCATGGATTGCTGGTCGGTGTGGACTCGGTGGACCGACGGGCTTGTTTCCGCGCTATATCTCTATGCTAAACTAAAACTAAACTAGGGATGGGAATCTCCTTAGCTTCTAGAGCTGATTGTAGCTCTAGCACCAGAGAAATGTGGTTGACTAAAAAGTGGCCCAGCAAGCTTCTCAGTTTAAAGACAATTAAGGATGGGCATTGCATTCGACAGCCATGTCCCCAGCTTTTGAATGAATAACAATTGTAATTACAGTATTTCAAAACTCAGTGGATGATAATATGGTTAGAATGTCATTCACCTGTTACCTGCTCAAGCAAGTGTTTATGGCCATTTTTGTGGCCTTGTATTTATTGTGTCCCTCCAAAGGAATCTCCAACCGTTCAGCTTGTTCCTTTCTATTACACAGCGTAGACGAGAGTTGCCACTCCATATGTAAGCAATTATAAAAGATACAAATCATGGGCTTTGCCATAATGATGCTCATCATTGGGCCTCATTGACAGAATATGTAACTCAACCATTTACAGCGATTGGGAAAAAAAACCCACTGGGTAATTGAAAACAATTCTAACCCATTGCTAATAGAATGTATGACAGGAATTGTTTATGAACCTTAACACAAAGTGTGAATTTCTAAAGCAAAATATCTTTTCACTCAGAATTAAGCAACCTTTCCAGAATGCCACCAAACGAAGTAATGTTAAGGCTACATGTTTGAGGGCAGCACAATGACTTTTTAAGGAGAAGAAAGAATGGCTAAAAATAGAGAATGAAATAGAATAGTTATAAAGCAGTCCTGCATTTCATTAATGATGGAAGATACTTTCAATCAAAATCTCACTAAAATGATAGACCTTGGCAGAGAGTTACAGTGCTATAATTTAATGATGGCATCAGAGTAATAGATTCTGACCAAATGAGATTAGATGCTTATAAATTTCTTAACAATAAGGAATATCTTCATCAAGTTTTCATTAATATCTTGAATGTACACCTCTGAATGGCTTCTTATGTCCCATTTTGATGGATATTAATGACCGGGACTTGGGTATGCATGGGAACATTTCAAAGTTAGCAATGGCACAGGTGAACGTGCCATACAGTAGGGAGGATGTTAACAGGCTACAAGAGAGAAGCAGACTGTTGAAATGGGCAAACTTGCAACACGCAAACTTTTACAAAGAAGAATAAAGGGTTCAATATGGTACGATGTTAAAGGTGATGAAGATGGACCTGTGAATATTTATTCTCAAGTTTTTAATGGTTAAGGAAATACAATCAGGCACACAAATTCGACCTCTGTTGTATGCCATAAATGTAACAAAACGTTTCAGAAGCTTTCTACTGACATATATCATTTCTATCCACATATGTATAATCTCTGGAGAGAAGGAATGGGTGATGTTTCGGGTGGAGACCCTTCTTGTTGGCCTAAGTCTGAAGAAGGGTCCCGACCTGAAACTTCACCCAGTCCTTCTCTCCAGAGATGCTGCCTGTCCCGCTGAGTTACTCCAGCTTTTTGTGTCTATGTTCGGTTTAAACCAGCATCTGAAGTTCCATCCTACACACATGCATAATGTTGAGCAGCACAGTGCTGCAGTCAGTAGATCAATTGTCTCATAGTGCCAGAGACCTGAGCTCAATGCTGCCCTCTGATGCTGTCTGCGTAGAGTTTGCACACTTTCCCTGTGACCACAGGGGTTCCTCTGAGTGCTCCAGTTTCCCCTCACATCCCAAAGGCATGAAGATTGATTAATTGGCCACTTTATATTGCCTTGAGTGTGTAGGTGAGTAGTACAATCTGGAGAGAGTTGAACAGAATTAGTGGAAAATAAAAACAGAGGGTTAATTTAGTATTAGTTTAAAATTGATTGGTTGATGGTTGGTACAGACTTCATGAACAAAAGGGTATGTTTCCATGCTGTAGCTACGATACGATGTGATATGATACAAGAGAACTTTATTTATCTCAGCAGGGAAATTGATCTGCCAACAGTCATAAAATACAAGATCCATGAAACATGGAATTAAAGTGATGAGTGGAAAGGATTTGGGATGTGCAAAGATTGTGGATTGGGGGGGGGGGGGGGGGGGGGGGGGGGGGGGGTAAGGGGAGACAGTCTACCCCACAACCAAAGGGGGAGGAGTTGTACAGTTTGATAGCCACAGGGAAAAAGGATCTCCTGTGGCGTTCTGTACTGCATCTTGGTGGAACCAATCTGTTGCTGAAGGTACTCCTCAGGTTGACCAGTGTGTCATGGAGGGGGTGAGCTGTATTGTCAATGATCCTCTGCATTTTGAGGAGCAGTTTGAAGACTACGTCCCATGAATCCAACTCTGCCCCCAGGATGGAGCCAGCCTTCCTGATGAGTTTGTTAATCCTGCTGGAATCCTCGGCTTCGCCTCGCTGCCCTAGCACATGGCAGCAAAGATACTTTCCAGGTTTTACAGCGTACAAATCCCTACAATGTTATTTGAGTAATTGTGAATTAAAATGAACATTGTAACCATCAGCAAATAACCTCAACTCTAGTCTTAAAATGGAAGGCAGATTATGGATGAAGGAAATGAAGACCTTTCTGCTTAGGCTTAGAGCAATGTCTTGGCACTGTGTTGATTGCCTTCCAACAACTACAAACATTGTTTTAGTTTGATGGAACTCCTGAGATCTACAGTCCCTTCAATTTTATTTGGGTTTTGTGAAGCCACACTTGGTTGTAAACTGTCTTGATGCTAAGTCCCAGCTTACCTCTGAAATTCTCTTTTACCCATTTTCACATTGTAGTAATGAGGTCTAGAACATGTGAGCTGGTGGACCCCAAACAGAGAATCAGCAGACAGACTATTATCAATAGCCACTTCTGAGCAGATATGTCCAGTTAATTGTCATGTGCACCGAGCTGCAATGAAATTTGTTGTTCAAATGAAGCTCACAGAGCAAACAGTACACGTACAGCAATGTTAAATAAAACAATAACTACAACAATGAGTGCAGAACAGCAGAAAGATGCAAGATTGTAGTGCAATCAATGTGGTACAAAACATATTAAAATACAATAACAGAATAACCGATTGAGGTAGAGCTAAGAGTAAGAATACTACTCTTATAGTGTCTCCCAAACCAGTGCCCACTTTCATGAGGAAGGAGAAGTGTATCAGATGCTTAGGAATGTTGGATCCACAGTTTCTTAAGAACACAACTGCTAGTTTATTTATAGGTGATCATTGACATTGATAAGCGATCACTTCTATTGATACCTCCACAAGGATACACTATTAAACAATGTAACAAGCAGCCTTTGTTTTTTTTTAGAAATTCGGTATTTTTATAGAAACATTAAATTCTGCCATATTTTTAATTTGTTTACAAGAAAGGGTTTCCCTTCTATGCTTTGGTGTCTGGGCATTGCTGGCAATGTCAGCATTTATTGGCCTTGTGACGGTAATGGTGAGCATCCTCCTACAACTTCTGTCGACCTTAAGGTGAAGATATTTCCACAGTACTGTTATGGAGGGAGGTTCAGGATTTAGACATAACCACGATGAAGCTGCTTGCAGGTGACCTGGAAAAAACTTGCAAATGGAGGGGTCCGCATATGCCAGATGCCCTCGTTCTTCTGGCAGTCACAGGTTTGGGAGATTGTGAGTTTGCACTAATTTATCTCTTGAAGGACTGACTCTAATTAACGCTGTTCAATTTTGCACATCTTCTCACTGATTCAATGATTCAATGAGAAGCCTGCTATGATTGGTAATTTAAACTCCATGTGAAAGATCAGATGGAAATATCCTTGGCTTCTTACAGAATTTTGCAGAACCCAACTGGTTGTAGTTATGTATTGCTGTGAAGTGCTAGATGTGGCAGACAATCATCAGTGAAATGATGAATGCCACAGCTAGTAGAGCTGCTGCCTCTCAGCTCCAGTGACTCGGGTTCAATTCTGTCCTCGGGTGCTACCTGTGCAAAGTATCACAGGCCTTTGAGTCTAAATAGATTTTCCCCAGATGCTTCAGTTTCCTCCATCTCGCAAAGGTGTGCGAGTTAGTAAGTTAATTGGCCAGTGTAACTTGCTCTTTGTGTGTGGAGGGATGACAGAATCTGGAGGCAGTTGATGGGAAAATGGGGAGAATGAAACGGATTGAAGGTAGAATTAGTGTAACTGTGTAGGAAGGAACGTCAGATGCTGGTTTAAACCAAAGATAGACACAAAAAGCTGGAGTAACTCAGCAGGTCAGGCAGCGTATCTGGAGAAAAGGAGTAGGTGATGTTTTGGGTCAAGACCATTCTTCAGACTGCGAGTCAGGGAAAAGGGAAACGAGAGATATAGACGGTGATATAGAGAGATATAGAACAAATGAATGAAAGATATGCAAAAAGTAACAATGATCAAGGAAAGGTGGAACCCACAATAGTCCATTGTTGGCTGTGGATGTATGCTTGATGGTCAGCATGGACTTAGTGGTTTGAAGTGCAGGACGCCATGCTGTATAACTCTATAATTTGCAATGAGCAGTTGGTAGAATGGTCGTCCAGCACATGTTATTGCATAATACAATACAATATACAATACAATATATCTTTATGTAAGAAAATAACTGCAGATGCTGGTACAAATCAAAGGTATTTATTCACAAAATGCTGGAGTAACTCAGCAGGTCAGGCAGCATCTCAGGAGAAAAGGAATGGGTGACGTTTCGGGTCGAGACCCTTCTTCAGACTGATCTTTATTGTCATTGTGCAGGGGTACAACGAGATTGGGAATGCGCCTTCCATACGATGCAATAAATTAATTAACTAATCAGTATAAATTTATACAACCGAGTGAAACAAAATTAGAAACAGATTTAAAACAGTATAAAGTTCAGGTAGGTCTGTGCCGGTTCACTGTGCGATGTGACCATCAGGCTCAGCAAGACCAGTTCATAGCAGCTATGGCCCTGGGGATGAAGCTGTTCCTGAGTCTGGGGGTGTGGGCATAGAAGGCCTTGTAGCGTCTGCCCAATGGTAGAATTTCGAACAGACTAATACAGGGGTGTGAGGAGTCTTTGTGAATGCTGGTGGCTTTTCTGAGGCATCGAGTGTTGTAGATGTCCTCCAAGCTGGTCGCTGTGTTCCGATAGTCTTCTGAGCTCTATGGACTACCCGTTGAAGAGCTCTCCTCTCTGCCTCCGTGCAGCTGAGGTACCACACAGGGATGCCATGCGTTAGGATGCTCTCTATGGTGCAGCGGTAGAAGGTCGTCAGCAGCTGTTTGGGCAGACCAGACTTTTTCAGTGTTCTCAGGTAGAACAGTCGTTGCTGCGCCTTCTTGACCAGCACAACGGTGTTAGTGGACCATGTGAGATCCTCCGAAATGTGAGTGCCCAGAAACTTGAAGCTGGACACTCTCTCCACACTGTCCCCATTGATAAAGATCGGAGCGTATTCCCCGTTGTGTGATCTACGGAAGTACAGACCAGTAAAACTCTTCCTTCTTCCTTTCAGTGATTTCAAAGAGTACTACTGTGCCACGCTGAGTAGGTGCACATGCATTTAGTTCTCTGTCCACTTTGATATATCTCAGTATCAGGAGAGTAGCACGTTACACAATACACTCCACTACACTCCAAGGAAAGTCAGAATCATTATCCTTCCACTAACTTGCAAAAAAATTGTCAGTTATCTCTGGGCTTATTGAGAGAGATTTATTTAAACAAATACACTGGGGAAATACCTCCATGGAGTTCCCTTATCTTTCAATGCATATTGAACGAAGATTGTCCTGTACCCTGGGGAAAACAACATAAATAGCCAGGATTAGTAAGTACCCTATTCCTGGGGGCTCTGTTAATCTTCTGCCAAGGATATGGCAACTAATCAGATGAATTCCACACAGAAATTCTAGGCATTTTTGTGTAAGTTACTCAGTTTCCTATGTGACAGGCATGAGGTTCTGAATGCAGATGACAGCTATTGAAAGCCTGAGAACTGTTTTCAAGAGTATTATATGAACTGGAATTGCTCAACTCTCAACACTCTGACTGCAAGTGTGGGATCTTTATGGATATAGATCAGGTAAAATCCCTGAGCTGGGCAGTTTTAAAGAAAAGGATACTGGGTGTGTAAAGGTTAACTGCAAAATAATAGCTTACAAAATAAATTGCCTGTCTTTCAGTCACGGTCTGATTGGTGTAACATCAACAATAAATGTAATTATGCATTATATTATTGTTATCTATTTGCGTTTCATCTTTGTTCAATGGTTAAAATCTGGATACAATGCTCTTCAGCTCTTCAAAGGTAAAGAACAGGTGATATGCAGCCAAACACAGATTAAGCAGCTAAAGAAATTTGCAGAAATTACTGTTCATTAACTTGAACTCACAACCAGAAGCTTATCTGGATATCCGATCTGTGAAGTTATTCTCATGACTGTTATTGAGTGAGGCACATCTAAAGAACAATCCCAAAAGGAGATCAGAAGCAAGTAAGGCGGTAAAAGATCCAACTATGTAACAAAGATTTGAAATTATTGGTGATATTGCTTTTATATGACACTCGGTACAAGGTAAATTATGCGAAAGCTTCAGAACATAGGGGCAAATTTACTTCAGTTACTTTAGGCATTAGAAACTGCAGAGTTGTCAGGGTGGAACTTTAAGCAGCAGGCTTGGCTCATGTTCTGGTCAGGTCTTGGTAAAGGGTTGTTGAGGGCTAATTGTCCATTAGCAGTGTGGCATTTTGGAGATTGGTGTTTGATTGCCCGCCACATATTAGCTGCTTGCAAGTAAAAAGGTTGTCGCAAGGAATTTCTGGTGCTCCTTGAAGTTATATTAACTTTTCCTGCTCACCTTTCATAGGTAGAAGACCTTTTAAACACATCAGTAAATTTCTGGGTATCACAAAATGCTGGAGTAACTCAGCAGGTCAGGCAGCATCTAGTAGAGAAGGAATGGGTGATGTTTGGGGTCGAGACCCTTCTTCAGACTGATGTCAGGGCGGCGGAACAAAGAAAGGATATAGGTGGAGACAGGAGGACAGTGGGAGGACTGGGAAGGGAGAGGGAAAGAGAGGAACAGAGGAACTATCTAAAGTTAGAGAAGTCAATGTTCATACCGCTGGGCTGTAAGCTGCCCAAGCGAAATATGAGGTGCTGTTCCTCCAATTTCCGGTGGGCCTCACTATGGCACTGGAGGAGGCCCATGACAGAAAGGTCAGACTGGGAGCGGGAGGGGGAGTTGAAGTGCTCAGCCACCGGGAGATCAGGTTGGTTAAGGCAGACTGAGTGAAGGTGTTGAGCAAAGCAATCGTCGAGCCTGCGTTTGGTCTCGCCGATGTAGAGAAGTTGACATCTGGAACAGCGGATACAATAGATGAGGTTGGAGGAGGTGCAGGTGAACCTCTGTCTCACCTGGAAAGGTTGTTTGGGTCCTTGGATGGAGTTGAGGGGGGTGGTAAAGGGACAGGTGTTGCATCTCCTGCGGTTGCAGGGGAAGGTGCCTGGGGAGGGGATGGATTGGGTAGGAAGGGACGAGTGGACCAGGGAGTTACGGAGGGAACGGTCTCTGCGGAACGCAGAAAGGGGAAGAGATGGGAAGATGTGGCCAGTAGTGGGGTCCCATTGGAGGTGACGGAAATGTTGGAGGATGATTTGTTGGATACGCTGGCTGATGGGGTGGAAGGTGAGGACAAGGGGGATTCTGTCCTTGTTACGAATGGGGGGAGGGGGAGCAAGACTGGAGCTACGGGATATAGAGGAGGCCCTAGTGACAGCCTCATCCATAATGGAAGAGGGGAAGCCACGTTTCCTGACGAATGAGGACATCTCTGATGCCCTCAGTAAATTTCTAGGATACTTTGTCGAAACTTCACCAAAAATGCCAATAGTTTTGCTGGAAATTCTTCAAGGAGTTCACATAAACTAAAAAAGTTTATCATGATAATCTATCGATCTTACAAGACGGATGGGAGTGCCTGGCTATCGTTATGTTTCTCAGGGTCTCTCATGATCTTCAGTTGTCCTGGGAAAGAGGGACAAAGCCAACCAGAGCAACATAAATTGTTACGGAAGCAAAGAAGGACAGCTGAGGAAGGTGTGATAAACTTCTGTGGTCTCAGAACATTTTCTTCACTCTGGGCTATATCCACCTTGTATGGTCCATGCAGGAAACTATACGTGCTGCCTTTTGGTCTTTGTATTACTCTGACCACATGTCAACCAGTGTACTTGAGTAGAAAAGAGTGATTGGACACATTTTTAAATTTGTTTAGCAGCTAAATCTGCAGAATCCAATTTTGCACCCCCTCCTGGCAAGTTCAAGGTGATCAATAATTATGTGCAAAAACACTAGGGTGCTTATTCCCAAATAATCTTCATTGTTTGTTGAGAGGAAATGTAGTTTGAAGGCAGTATATTCATTAAAGTACTGGAGCAGATGTCCAGATTCAGGGGTACAAATCTCACCTTAACAGTAGTAAATATAAAATTTGGAACTAAAATTAGCCAAAAATGAACACAAGGCTATGTGATTTTCATGAAACGTAATTTGTTTAATTGAAGTCATTTTGGAAAAGAAGTCTGCTGTTTTTACTTGCCCTGATAGATATGTGACACCATACCCAGAGTGATGTGAAATAGTCAAGTGATATTAGTATGCTTTCTTCAGAGTAACTGAGCATGGACAATAACCACAGCTTTGCCACATGCCATGAGAGGTTCAAAAGGCAACCATTGAAAATAGACCTTGCAATGCTTGCAAGTCTCAATGATGTTCCAAAATAATAATGCCAAATCCCATCAAAGTACACGTGCAACTGCTCTTTATTTGTTGAAAGGCATACGGTGAATTCCCAGCAGTTTTGTCATATTGCAAGGAAGGAACATAAATACATATTTAGTTTAGTTTAGTTTAGTTTAATTTAGAGACAGCGCGGAAAGAGGCCCTTCGGCCCACCGGGTCCGCACAGACCAGCGATCCCCGCACATTAACACTACCCAACACCAACTAGGGACAATTTTTCATTTACCAAGCCAATCAATCTACAGACCTGTACGTCTTTGGAGTCTGGAAGAAAACCAAACATCTCGGAGAAAACCCATGCGGCACGGGGAGAACATACAAACTCCGTACAGGCAGCACCCGTAGGAGGGATCGAACCCAGGTCTCCGGCGCTGCATTTGCTGAATTGGGGGTTAACCTCATAAAGAAAATTCACCATGAGGGATTGAAATTTATGTGAAATAAACCAGTAATAGCTTGGATTAAAAATGACATATTTTTTAATTAAAAATAAGAAATGCAGGAAATACTCAGTCGGTCAGGTAACATTTGTTCGAGACAGAAAAGAACTAACAATTCAATTCAATGGGATTTAAGTAGAACTAGGAAAACTTAAACAAGTTAACAATGTTTTACCTTGCAGGGAGGGACAGATTGAGCAAAAGAAAAGATATGCGATGGGCAAAACCAGGATAATCTAAAAGTCAGAAGCGGTGATGGAGCTGGGTGGAAGAATGAGATTAAGACTGGTAAATAGCAGCTGTTAAATCTGTGGGTACTGATGAGAAAACTGAAATCTGAAATCATCAGAAGAGGAGAGAGAAAAATAACCTAAGCATTGTAAACATGAGATGCAGGGTAAAATGACAGACCATCTAAAGTTGGTGAATTCAGTGTTGAATCCAGAAGCAGTATTGGGTCCAGACAGATGGTGTTGTTCCTAGAGTCTATGTTGAGCTTCATTATAATGGTGCAGGGTGCTGAAGGCAGAGAGATCAGGTGAAGGGTGAGATCGAGAATTAGAATGGGAAGCAACTGGAAACTCTGTCTTAACCTGGTGAGTTGAACAAAGATGTTCTACAAGTTTAATTTCGAGATACAGCGCAGAAACAGGCCCTTCAGCCCACCGAATCCGCATCGACCAGCGATCCCCGCACATTAACACTATCCTGCACACACTAAGGACAATTTGTTTTAAATATTTTCCAAGCCAATTTACCTACATACCTGTAAGTCTTTGGAGTGTGGGAGGAAACCGAAGATCTTGGAGAAAGCCCTTGCAGTCACAGGGAGAACGTACAAACTCCATACAGACAGCACCCGTAGTCAGAATGGAACCCGGGTCTCAGGTGCTGCAAGCGCTGTAAGGCAGCAACTCTACCGCTGCGCCACTGTGCTGCCCTACAAGTGTCTTTTCAAATCTGGGTTTGGCTCCCTGATGTAGAGGGGAACACACAATCAACAATTTCTATTGTACCAGTTGAAAAGAATGACTTATGCAAGTTGCTACAAACATATTCTTGAAAATATAGTTGTAAATGTGTGCCAAAATGTAGTTAGAATCAGCATGTACATGGAATCATTGATGCATAGACCACTTTGTAAATAAAGATGTGTAGGAAGGAACTGCGGATGCTGGTTTAAACTGAAGATAGACACAAAAAGCTGGAGTAACTCAGCGAAACAGGCAGCATCTCTGGAGAGAAGGAATGGGTGGCTTTTCGGGTCAAAACCCTTCTTCAGACCCGATAAATTCAGATAAATAGAGATCTTGCAGACAGAAATCCCTCCAGACCATCATCCCTGTACAATCAATAATTCTAACCATGTGAGTGAGGCAGGATAACAACAGGGTAAATGTACATGAGCCATAAAAATGAAACAGAAGCCTCAAATGCAAGGTTTGCCATGGCTTTCTCTCTCCACTTCCTTTCTTTTTAAACCTATTTAGGTGACTTATATCCATCTACATATGCATTAATTTGAATAATTGTTTATTTGTCTAAACATCCATCTAAATAACAATTTATCTATTTATCTGTCTATTGTCTGTCTATCTATCTATATGTCTATCTTTCTAACTGCACACCTGTCCACCTGTCCTTCTATCTACCTGACAATGTCTCTGACTTTATCTATCCATCAGTTTAACTAACCATTCTTCTGCCTTGCAGATAGATAGTGAAAATTGATATAGGTTTATGCTAAAGTAGATCGAGCGGGTTGAAATTGACAGGACTAGGCCATTTGAAATTATAATAGGAAGCTGCCTATTTTAAATAAGCTTCAACATAATGGTATCTGCCAGAGAGGACGCTAATTATAAGATGATTAATTTGCACGGTGGTGAAATTTAAAAAAATTGGAAAAGTTGTGTGCCTAGGCTGCATTGTTGTTATATAGATGATCTATTAAAATTTCACAAACTGGTTCAGTGGTTAACCCTGACACATTCTGCATGGGCAAGATGCAGGGAGAACATCAGAGCAAGATTTCCCAGCTTCATTATTCTGGATGTGTTATCAAAAATAGATCTAAGCACATGCAAACACCAGCAAAGCTACAGTAAGTAAAGGTTATCTATGAGAGTAGCTTGATGTACAAAGGTATAAAATATATTCTGGGCAAGAATGGTAAAAATTAACTTCTGGAGATTTTTTTTTTTTTACAGTAGTTGCAAAACTGGATGAGAATAGTATTGCATATTCCATCCTTCAATACACTTTTCTGTATTCTTTGCAGGTTCTTCATATATAGCAACAGAAAAGGTTGTTTTATTAATTTAATACTACTTCTACTCTGTTCCTTAGAAAAGTATATATGACCCAGTTGCAGAATAATGGATTTATGTTGCAATAGGTACAGCATTTTTATATTTCAATTCACGATCATAAATCATGTTGTTGATTTTTAGCACAGTCTTTTTTTTGGTTTTCTCAAAAAGCAAAATGTTACATCTCTTAAAATCAAAATAATTGCACATGGATTCCAGATTCTCTTATAGAGTCTTGTCTGCTTTATGAGTTACTGTGTATTCATGGAAATTCATCTCCACATGGACAGTAGAGGTGAAACATTTCTTCATTAGATCCTTAATGCATTGTAGTTTCTCCTTGCCATTAAAAAGCAATAGAGAGAAAATTATGTAGCTGGATATGGTGAGTAAATCTCCAGGTTCAGGCAGTTCAGGAGCCTAGAGAATCTTATCTTTTGCAGACTATGCTGATTTGGACATGTGTTATGTTTGTGTAGTTATATTTCTCAGGAACAGATCTATGTACCTTTCGCGCACTATCAGCTTTATGTTGTCAAGCCAGATATTCACAGCCCGTTTTAACAAAATACAGTCCAGAATTAGCTGAATGTGTGCATTGTGTTGAATCCACCAGAGATTTAGGGAGCCAATTGGACATGTGAGATCAGTAGTTTTATTTTAATTTTAATAGTAAATCAAAGCCATGTTTCAATATTACTTTTTAAGATCCTTTAAGTTAATTTTATGGTAATTTATTTTCATATTTTAATATATATGTTAAACACCAGTTTGCACTTTATTAATGACTATTGCTGTCAAGATGTCTGTGATGACTTTTCTTTGTGTTAAAAGATTATAGATTCCAATCAAATGTCAAAGACTGGGGAACATTATCTGGGCAGTAATCTAGAGTAGCATCGTTGGATGCAGTGCCTATCAATTGAAATGTTAAACTGAGACATCATTTACCATCACTGTGTCACAGTAGTTATGTACCTAAGTCACAGCACTAGTATCCAGAGGCCAGAACATTTTAGACCAAGAGTCCAAAATTAAGTTAAGCTAAGAATGACAAAAAAAATGGCAATGGAAATATCTTTACATCATTTGCTGTTATAAGTGGGAAGAATTTGAAGCTTGCTATGACAGCTGAGATATTTTTATTTAAGTTGTTAAACAAAATTGGAAAGGAAAATGGTAAACAGCATTTCAAAATTGTGAAACAACAGACACTGGAGATCTGAAATAAAGACAAAACATGCTTTTGCGATCAAGGGTCCTGAAACTGAAACTATTTCTATTTCTTGTTTTATTTCTTCAAATGTTGTCTGACCTGTTGAGTTTTTCCAGCAATTTCACTTTTTGTTCTTCTGCAGTCAGTGAGATGACCAGCAACTACTGGATTGTTTTAAAAATACTGATGTTCTTTGAGGAAGGAAATGCATCATCCTTAACAGAGAATGGACGATACATGGTTCTAGCCCCAATCAGCATCGCTTGCCATTAACTACCCGATTAAATCTCTTGGCAGGTTACCAAGTTCAGAGAATAGTTGGAACACACACTGCAATGCAATAATGTCCATATCGTGTGAATGCATAAAATAAAACAAAATTAAAATAAAATTAAAGAATACTGCTGATCTTTTTTTTTTTACAAACCAGCAGGACTAATCCTGGTATTGTTATCCCAATCTTGCATCCAGCTGCTGTTTAGTATTACTTTTGGCTCAAATTCAAAGCATTAAAACCATAATCTGGGCCCACATTGCACTGAAATACTATGAGATTGGTGCACTGTTGAAGATCTTAACCTGAGACTCCACTTGCCCCCTTCCCGCAATAAACAATGACTTTTTTTAGGGAGTGAAGACCCTTTCTGTTCATCAAAAGATCTTGTTTCTTGAAGGGATGTGAGTGCGGTCAGTAACAGCCTGTATATTGGGGATGCTAACAATGTTGTTAGATCTAACATACCAGCTTTTCACTAAAATCAAAGTAACCAATTTCCTTCTACAGTGAGATCAGAGCTTTGGTCACCCTTTAAATATCAGCGGTCCACAAGAAGGGTGTCGACCCAAAATGTCACCCATTCCTTCTCTCCAGAGATGCTGCCTGTCCCGCTGTTACTCCAGCTTTTTGTGTCTATCTTCAGTTAAAACCAGTATCTGGAGTTCCTTCTTACCCACTGGGATACATGGCAATTTTCAATGGAAGATACAGGGCACTACCCATTTCCACAACAGTGTACTTATTTTTTAAGAGTCGCAGGGTAGTTTTAAATAATACCTGCCCACTTTAACTGGTGCTATCCAGTCACTACATCAGTGACTATAGGAGTCATCCAGTCAAAGAGCTGTATGATCAGTGTTGTTGGGCTTGACCATACCCATTGACAGCAATAATCTGTCAGAATGTTGGAAATCCATTGAACAGGAACAGATCAGTAATGCACCTCTCCTCCTTCCCATTTCCCGGGCCATTGTAATAGTCTCAGTTGGTATCATTTTTTGTTTATTTTAAGTAGAATATTTGTATTACACTGGCATGTTAGAGAGGAGGAGTTAAGATTATTCCTGGATTTGGCCTCATATGGCTTGTTCCGGGGATTTTCATCAGATTGAGTTAATTTCCTTTTTCTACTGCTTTTGCCATCATCTTTTATCCCTTTCTTTCTGCAGAGCCAAAAACAATCAACATAGAAATAAAATTGGAAAATGATTGCGTTGTCCTCAGATTGCCTAGATATACTCCAGAGTCCAATGCTTTGTGAGAGGAACAGAGAAAGGGAGAACTTGCTCTACAGTCATGAGGTACTTCACCTAAGTTATTGTGAAGTCCTGGAGAACAGGCAGGATTGTTGACAGTGATAAGAGCATACATCCAAACTCAGCCTGACTGAACCTGTGTGATGTTGAAAATAAATCAGAATGGCAACCTTGGCCAATATTTCCCTTTCTTCCGGGGAGTTAGGAGACTAATCCTTGCACCCACTGTTCTTTCCACATTAATTCTGCTGACACAGAAACCAGGGTTCAATTCAGCAAGCCTTTTTGAAAGTTTAATACTGACCATATTAACCAATTGAACAGAAGGCATGTCAAGACTTACTTTGAGCTGAATCGCGTAAACAGACATCCAGTGCATTGGACAAACAATCCAAAGGCCTTAAGTCCAACTGCTAATGTGACACTTAAATAATCTAAGTTAATTAAATAAATCTAGAATAAAAATGTATTGTCACCATCTGCTGACAGTTGACAGTTGTAGAAGGAAATCTGTCTTTCCTAAATGGTATGATCTTTACATAAGTCTAGACGCAGTGGCGCACCATACTTTTAACTGCCCTCTGAACTATTTTGGCAAGACATATATGTCAAGATGGGCAACAAATGCCAGTTATACCAAAGCTGCCTGCATTCCTGGAAATCCTCTGAGTATGACCCAGAATCTCAAGTAGTTTATGATAATCACTAAATCACCAAGGGCTTTGTCATTACTTTCAGGTCAATGAGACTTGTAACTGTGTTTACACATCCAATATTGGGCTTTTCAGATCTGCTGGTTGCAGTCTGCACGTTTATGTGTGGGCCTGGCATCCAACAATGGCACATGCATAGGTGTCAGAAGGTGCCTATGGCTGGAATAGTATCGCGTTGGCTCCATGAAAGAGTCCGCATTCTGCCTAAATAAATAAATAAAGCATCTCCATTGGAAAAATAATGTTCAAAGGGGCTCTGTCTTTGGAACTCTTTTCTTCAATGGGTTGTCTGAATAGTTTAAAGGCAAAAGTAAAACAATTCTTGATAAGCAAGGGGGTGAACATTAACTATAGGTAGATGGGAATTTGGAGTTGTTGCAGTTAGATCAACCATCATCTTAATACAAGGTCGAGCAGAATTGAGGGACTAAATGACGTACTCCTGCTAGTATTTTGTATGTTTGTTTGAGAGGCCTTATGTTCAGGGAAGGTCAGTGTTAGCGGTTGATTTATGCTCATGTTCAAAAGTTACAGGAGCAGAATTAGGCCATTTGGCCCATCAAATATACTCCATCATTCAATCATGGCTGATCTATCTTTTCTTCTCAACTCCATTCTCCTGCCTTCTCACCACAACCCCTGACAGCCATACTAATCAAGAATCTGTCCATCTCTGCCTTAAAAATACCCATTGACGGCCTCCACAGCTTTCTTAGATATAGCATGTGAGCACTGTGCAGAAGTACACAAGTTGGCAAATCACAAGTAGGATTTAAGATGAAAAAACATTTTCTCCCTTTGGGTGGATTTGCAGAAGAGACCTCCAGCCAACGCAGTTAATACCAAAACTGCAGAAGCTTGCTTGTTGCATTCATCTTTCAATATATGTGACGAACTTGGCTACAGGCAAAACCTTTCAAGTGATCATAGAAGGTTTGCTCCTCTTCCTGCTGGAGATGATGAAACTTTCAACCAGGGACAAAATTGTCTCCATGGTATCCATTACTTTTCTCTGCAACACAACCTTCAAACTCAGAAAATCTCCATAAGGGCAGGAAGGGAAAAGGGAAAATATCTAGCTAATTAGAAAAAAAAGAATTATTTGTGAGTCAGGTGGAACAGCACTGACATCATCAAAGTTTCCAAAAGATGAGAGGGATCTTAACGCTTGCCAAAAGTTGCTCAGATTTATCCCTGCGCTTACCCCAGTTTCTATCTGTGGAGATTTAAAATTTACAGTGCTCAATTAATCTACTACCCGGCTGGCTATCTTTGTTGCAGAGTGTCAGCAAACTGGTTCCCCTTGCAGTTGTGTAAGAGCTTCCTATGAGTAATATCAGCATTTTGTCTTTTAATTGCATGTATAATTTTCAGGGTCTACAGCCAGTCAGGGAATAGGGTCACAATCCATCACTGCCTCCTCCAGCGCTTTATTGTGGTATTATCCAGACTGGCTAAACTGAGTGTATAACGCTACGGTATGAGACACAACAAATGAATAGTCCATGAAGATAGCTGTGGACCAGTGCACCAAAATAAAAATAAAGACATTATGTAGGCATTGCTGTGAGAGTGTGGATTATATAGCTGTTTTTTACAGACTCTCTAAAACATAAATCAGCACTTATCCTGCAATTGTCTTTCCCTTTGGATGCGCTGCGACATGTCCTAATCCTATTGTGACTTGATTGTTTCACAGCAAAGTGCTCCACTGAGGCCTGTAATTGGTATACTGGACCAAATTAGATTGCTGTATGTTTAGGAAGGTAAGGGTCATTTCACATCAGCACCTCTCATTAAAAAGTCACATGCCAGGCCGATGCAGAGGTGGAGTGATGGGGGGGAGTGGGGGGGGGAGTGGGGGGGGGGAGTGGGGGGGGGAGTGGGGGGGGGAGTGGGGGGGGAGTGGGGGGGGTGTGGGGGGGGTGGGGGGGAGTGGGGGGAGTTTGGGAGGGGGAGTTTTGGGGGGGGAGTTGGGGGGGGGAGTTGGGGGGGGAGTGGGGGGGGGGCGGGAGTGGGGCGGGAGTGGATCATGCATGCAAACAAATAGGCTCGTGCGGTGACTATGGTCACATTCTGCAGAGGCTTGATGGAATTTGTTTACTCAATTTACAACTTGGCATTATTTTATTGCGTTCTTAATTTATTTTATGAAAGAAGAGACCATCGAAAAATAATTTAAAAAACCTGTTTGTATGTACAGTAATAGAAAAAGATTCAGTGTGTTGTTCCTTTTTGGGTTGATGACATAATTTTGATGGGCTGAATGGCCTCCTTCTCTGCCCAAAGAAAATAAGTATGGAGATAGTTGGATTTTCACTCTCACTGTTAATGAAGATTTGTTATGTCTCCGTGCGCTGTGGATTTTCAATGGATATTTTTAAGGCAGAGATAGATAGATTCCTGATTAGTACAGGTGTCAGTGGTTATGGGGAGAAGGCAGGAGAATGGTGTTAGGAGGGAGAAATAAATCAGCCATGATTGAATGGCAGAGTAGCCTTGATGGGCCAAATGGCCTAATTCTACTCCTATTCCTTGTGACCTTATGGCTGCAGGTTCAATGCATTTTAGTTTATTTTATGCTTGCCTTCTTGTAGCATGATGGCAGCACCATTTGAAAACGTAGGCCACCCATGTCTTCCCACTGAGTGTAGTTGGAAGGAACATTGACAATAGACAATAGACTATAGGTGCAGGAGGAGGCCATTCGGCCCTTTGAGCCAGCACCGCCATTCAATGTGATCATGGCTGATCATTCTCAATCAGTACCCCGTTCCTGCCTTCTCCCCATACCCCCTGACTCCGCTATCTTTAAGAGCTCTATCCAGCTCTCTCTTGAATGCACTCAGAGAATTGGCCCCCACTGCCCTCTGAGGCAGAGAATTCCACAGATTCACAACTCTCTGACTGAAAAAGTTTTTCCTCATCTCAGTTCTAAATGGCCTACCCCTTATTCTTAAACTGTGGCCCCTTGTTCTGGACTCCCCCAATATTGGGAACATGTTTCCTGTCTCTAACGTGACCAACCCCTTAATAATCTTATACGTTTCGATAAGATCTCCTCTCATCCTTCTAAATTCCAGTGTATACAACAAACCTAGTCGCTCCAGCCTTTCAATATATTGAAGAGCCAAGCAGAAGAGCCAAGCAGAAAGACAGGCTAGTATACCAGAGGGAAAATCAATATTTTGCTCTAGTTGTGGAACAATCCTGCTCCTCCTATAGTACTTACTAGACCAAGTGGACCTGTTGTGCCCAAACCTCTCCTGCATTGGTGCAGCACCCTCTCCTCCCCCTCCCCCTCCCCTCTCCCCCCTCACCCTCCACCCCTCCCCCTCCCCCCTCCCCCCTACCCCCTCCCTCTCCCTTCCCCCTACCCTCCCCCTCCCTCCTCTTCCCCCTCGCCTTTTCCTCCCCCTCCCCGTTCGCCTCCCCGTTCCTCTCCCCCTTCCCCTCCCCCCCATTCCATCCCCTCAACCTCCCTTATCCTCCCTCTTCCCCTCCCTCCCTCCCCCTCTCTCCCCCTCCCTCCACCCCCCCCTCCCCCCTCTCTCCCTAGGAGATAGATTTAAACTTTAAAATGTGAATAACTTTAAAAAGATAACACCAATTTCAATGAAACTTCTTCCATTAGCACCAAAGGGATGACGGTGAGTAAGGTGGGCCTAAAATTGACGCGCTACCATGTACTGTTTTGACTATAGTTCAGGAACAAACAAACAAACAAATGAGAGTTTTAGTAGGCGGCACGGTAGCGCAGCGGTAGAGTTGCTGCTTTACAGCGAATGCAGCGCCGGAGACTCAGGTTCGATCCTGACTACGGGTGCTGCACTGTAAGGAGTTTGTACGTTCTCCCCGTGACCTGCGTGGGTTTTCTCCGAGATCTTCGGTTTCCTCCCACACTCCAAAGACGTACAGGTATGTAGGTTAATTGGCTGGGTAAATGTAAAAATTGTCCCTAGTGGGTGTAGGATAGTGTTAATGTACGGGGATCGCTGGGCGGCACGGACTTGGAGGGCCGAAAAGGCCTGTTTCCGGCTGTATATATATGATATGATATTACTTCCTATAACATCTCGATCTTTTTCCAAACTGGCAGGAAGCCTGAGTTAAAATTGTAGGTGAAAGGAATAAGTAGATCTGATGAGACAATCAGACTACAATACCTGCTATTTTTAAAATTACACCCATTCTCCTCCAATCTATACAGAGCTGTTTAAGATCAGGATTATTGAAATCCCATTGAAAAAATAGACGACAAATAATGACATAATAACAATGTAATGTTTAGCAGCTTACCTGTTCAGTTTCTCCATGAAGAATCGGTTTAAAATTTGGATCTATCTCCATCCATTCCACCCTTGTCTAAGGAGTGTTATATCCTTTCAATGAAATGTATATCTTTTCAATTAAATTAGCAAGTGGCAACGAAAGCACCAACTGAATACAACTTGAACTGAATTTGAATCCAATTTTGCACATGAATAGAATTCACTATTAAATAATTCCTTGAAAGATATCTATAAGACTCTACATGTATACTTTTTTAATACCCTTTAAAATTATTAACCTTTCAATTCTTTTTTTAAGCACTCAAATACTAAAATGTGAACTCAGGTCTTCAGTCTATTCAGAATAAAATAAGAAACAGAAGTAAATAATAATAATGATAAAAGTGATTCAAATTCTGTCAAGACTCCAATATTCAATTTACCATCATTTTAAAATGTTTTACAATGATAGCTATGAGAAGCAGCTTGGATAATGTAAAGACATTAATGCTTCATCTATGCTACAATTTGGGAATTTTTAATTTGCCATGATTTCCAGAAGATACACCTGGAAGGACTGCAGTGTTAAATCCTGTCCTTAATGTGCTGGTCCCATGCATTGTACGAGGAACAGAGTCATTTAAATAAACCAGGCAACCTGCAACCATGCAAGTAGATGATAAGATATTCAACATTGAAGCATGTACTGAAGTAGGATTTATTGGCCTCAGTATCTTAAAAAGAGAAGCATCCTATTTTTTGCAGTTGGCAACTGAGCGCTTCTGAAAATCTTGGCAACCTTTTATTCATAGTTTTCCCTCTTTTCCTTGTAACATAAACCATTCTGGTCCATCAAGTCCCAGAGCAGCTCCATCCTCCAATAGTTGGCTCTATACCCCATTCTCCTCACATTCACATCAACTTATCCCAGATTCTATTGCTCCCTAGGCGCCAGAAGCAATTTAAGATTGCCAATTAACCTATTAATCTGCATGTCCTTGAGATGTAGGAGGAAACCCGAAAATGTGCAAATTCAGCACAGGCAACTCCAGAGGTCAGGATTGAATCTAACTCACGAGTTGTGATGCATCAGCTTTATCAGCAGTGCTACTGTGCTGCCAGTCCTGTATGAGACATGGGTGTGGCCAGTATTCTATCTGCCCTTGAACTTATCTTGCCCTCATCTTGATCGATTGGCTATTTCAGAGGCAATATATGTTAATCATAAGTCTATGCATCTGCAGTCACATACATACGCCACAATTGTGGAGATTTCATTCTTTGAATTATGCTCTAGTCACTTCACAGCCATGAATACTAAATTCATTAAAGATTTATTTAATCTGAAGTAGAAATCTTCGCCAATCATTATTCGAGAGATAATTTGTGAAAGCTAGAAGGACATGATTATGAGATTGTTATCCAACAGCAGATGAGAATGCCGAATGCAGAACTTCAAGTTTGCAGATGATGCAAAAGTGGGCGGTTTTGCCGATAGTGAAAAATTGCAGCAGGATCTTGATCAATTGGTCATGTGGTCTGAGAAATGGTTGATGGAATTTAATATAGAAAAATGTGAGGGGTTGCATTTTGGGACGTCTAACATGGGTAGGATCTACACAGTGAATGGTAAGGCTTCGGGGAGCGTTGTAGGGCAGAAGGATCTAGCAGGGCAGAAGGATCTAGCAGGGCAGGTCCATGGTTCCTTGAAGATGGAGTCGCAGGTAGATAGGGTGGTCAAAAACACTTTTGGCGCATTAACCTTCATTAGTCAGAGTATTGAGTATAGAAGTTGGGAGATCATGTTGCAGTTGTATAAGACATTGGTGAGACTGCATTTAGAGTATTGTGTTCAGTTCTGGGCACCATGTTACAGGAACGATTTTGTCAAGCTGGAAAGGGTACTGAGAAGATTTATGAGGATGTTACCACGACTAGAGGGTTTGAGATAGAGGGAGAGGTTGAGTAGATTGGGACTCTATTCTTTGGAGCGCAGGAGGATGAGGGGTGATCTTATGGAGGTGTGTAAAATCATGAGAGGAAATGATTGGGTAGATGCACAGTGTCTCTTGCCCAGAGTTGGTGAATCGAGGACCAGAGGATATAAGTTTAAGGTGAAGGGGAAAAGATTTATTAGGAATCTGAGGGGTAACATTTTCACACAAAGTGTGATGGGTGTATGGTACGAGCTGCCAGGGGAGGTAGTTGAGGCAGGGACTATCCCAACATTTAAACACAGTTGGACAGGCACATGGATATGATAGGTTTGGAGGGATATAGGCCAAACGCGGGCAGGTGAGACTAGTGCAGCTGGGACATGTTGGCTGGTGTGGGCAAGTTGGGCCGAAGAGCCTGTTTCCATGCTATATCACTCTATGACTCTGTGACTCTATGAATATGCGATTGAGTAGTATCTATTTTATATTATTTGTCTGGAAGTCGTCCATGGTTTTTTCCTTCATGTTCACACTAGAACTCTCCCATAAAATCCGAGGACTACAGAGGAATGGGTTTCAAAGGATGTGAGAGAGAATTACAGATCAAGGACTTAATTGATTTCACTGGTGCTGTTAATTTGTTTATCACGCCTATTTGTGGTTATTATGAGATACTGCCCGAGAACAACCCTTGAATAGTGAGGGCCTTTCCCATCGTACAATCTCCCCTGGTTTGTGACTCAAATAATGTTGGATTTTCCATCAGCTATCCTTGTGAATAAGTACAATCTTTCACGTAGTGGATTTTTCACATGACATTTTGCTTTTCACTTTTAATTTTAAAAATCCCAATTGAATGCAATTTGGGGTAAAAGGTGATATTGATCAAATGTGCCAATGGAACAAAACCAGTGGTTCTAATCTATCAAACAAAAGCCCAACATTTAAGGCAATTTATGCCCAAAACAAAAGTGACAGGTCTACAATGGAAAGCATTATTTCAGCTGACAAGACCTGCAGGCATTTTAAAAAATGGGTTTAGACTTTACAGACGCTGTCTCATACAATGCAGCTTGACATCTATTTTAGTGATTGCGTGCCCCATTGTTATCAGTCCCTGTCACAGCCCAACATTTTACTAGTGTTTTATGTCGCAGTTGAAGGAAAGCTACATCAGGCCATATTAATAGTCTGATTAACAATTAGCGTTGCTTATTTACGTACAATTTTTTTGTGTCGAGGATAAATGACTTGTCTTTCATTCAGAAAGAATGAGTGGCTTGCAGTCAGTAGGACTGAAAAGAAGGTTACTACGTGTGCAACAAGAGAGCACGATTATAATGTTTTACTGCACAAAGACAAAAGTGGCATCGTGACAGCTCGTTTATTTATCTGATCTCCTGCGTGGCAGATATACCGTGAAACCAGTTGGCAGTTCTGGGTCTCTATTCAGCTTTGCACAGATCAACGAGGTATCTAGGCCTTCAGCCCACCACTTTATTTGTGTAAAGTGGTGTCACTTTTGTGATGTTTGACGCTCATTGCTTGGCATTACAAGCATCTCCAAGTGCTTGTACCTGACACCAAAAAGAACATCTCCAGCAGTAAAAGCCAGAGGCATAGCAACACCAACAATGATTTAACGCATTCTTCCCTTGTCTTGTCCATTGCGTCCCTCCCCTTCTTCTTTGTTACTCAATACTAAAACATGTTCACTCTCTCCTAATTCTGATCAAAGGTTCCAGATATTAACTATAATTGTTTCTCTTTCCACAGATGCTGCCTGACCTGCTGAATGCTTCCAGCATTTCTGTTTTTATTTTAGACGAGACCAAGTGGACCCGTTGGGCCCAAACCTCTCCTGCATTGGTGCAGCACCCTCTCCTCCCCCTCTCCTCCCCCACACCCCCCTCCCCTACCCCCCCACCACCCCCACCCTCTCTCCCCCTCCTACTCTCCTACCCCCTCCCCCTCCCCCCCCTCCCTCCCTCCCTAAATTCCTCCTTCCCCCTCCCACCTTCCCCTCCCCCTCCCTTCCTCCCCCCTTCCTCCCCCATCACTACAACCCTCCCCTCCAATCCCCCCTCCACCCCCCTCCCCCTTCCCCCTTCCTCTCCCTCCCCACTCCATCCCGCTCAACCCCCCTTATCCTCCCTCCCTCCCTTCCCCGGAGATAGATTTAAACTTTAAAATGTGAATAACTTAAAAAATATAACCGATTTCAATGAAACTTCTTCCATTAGCACCAAAGCGAAGACGGTGAGTAAAGTGGGCCTAAAATTGTCGCGCTATTGTGTACCGTTTTGGCTGTAGTTCAGGAACAAAGAAACAAACAAATGAGAGTTTTAGCATGTAGATTTATAGAATCCACAGATTTTATTTTCCATGACTTGACACAAGCCAGCATCACATTACGAAAGCTTATAATTCCTTGCCTAATATCCGCTATCTCCGTTAACAGTGTGGCAAGCCCAACCAGCAGTTTACAAGGCACTTTATCTTTTAATGTATCCATTTTATAACATCCGTGTCATTCAAACAATTCTATGCATGGAGAATCAATCGGAATGGTGCTGTCATTTGCTTTGACCGTTATCTTCTGTCTATTTCACAAAGAAAATGTATGTAATTATAAACAAATACTGATTTAGAAAAAAAAGTTAGACTATTATTAGACCAGATGAAAATCCAGTGGTCTGCTGCAAATCTGAAATGAAAACAGAAAGTACTGGAAAAACTCAGCAAGTTGAGCAGCATTTGTAGAGAGAAAAACAGTTGATGTTTCGGATCTGAAGAAGGATCTGAAATGCTGCCTGACCTGCAGAGTTTTTCTAGGACATTCTGTTTTTATTAGACCTTGTGTCCATTTTACAGACATTACATGAACATGGTGAGGCTGACTCAGAGCCCAATGTCAAGAAACACTAAACAAAATCCATTCTGTAATTGAGCTATTTTTGTTTATTTTTGGGTTTCTCGGCTGATTTGTCCAACCCAGGCATGAGATCTCTGCTGATTGCCTAAACCAGGCAATAGATCTCTTAGATATATATTTGAGGAGCATAATACCTAATTAGGACCACTCATGGCATCCAATCCAATCAGAGATTCTCAGGGCAAGCCTAGGGCTTACCAGACTCAGAAATCCCCAGAGACTGCCAGCAACAGGAAAGATTTGGAAAAAATGTAGACCTTTCTGTCGAGCAAAGAGAAGCAGAGTGTGCTAATGACACTGCTCTCAGTTGACAGGGAAGCAATCTCTACCCATTCACGCTGTTGTACACATTTGTCCTCTTCGAACACACGCACCAATAACTCTCCCCAACTCTTACAGATGCACCTTTGTAGACAGCATTTTATCGGGATGCATCACAGCATAGCTTGGGAGCAGCTCGAGCCAAGACCACAAGAAATTGCAGAGAATTGTGGATGCAGCCCAGACCATCACACAAACCAACCTCCCTTCCCTCAGGCTGCCTCGGCAAGGCCACCAGCATAATCAAGGACGAGTCTCACCCCGGTCACCCCCTCTTCTCCCCTCTTCCATCAGGCAAGAGTTATAGAAGTGTGAAAATGCATACCTGTAGATTCAGGGACAGTTTTTTTCCAGCTGTAATCAGGCAACTGAACCATTCTATCAACAACTAGAGAGTGGTCCTGAGCTACTGCCTACCTCATTGGAGATCCTCAAACTATCTTTAATTGGACTTTGCTGGACTTTATCTTGCATTAAACATTATTCCCTTTATCAGGTATCTGTACACTGTGGACGGCTTGATTGTAATCAGGTATTGTCTTTTCGCTGACTGGTTAGCATGCAACAAAAGCTTTTCACTGTACCTCGGTACACTTGACAATAAACTAAACTAACTAAATGCTTATGAAAGTGTGACAGAAACTTATGCTGGCACCACATTTGTTCATCAGCCCTAATACTTGGAACCAACTGAAACAAGCTCTAGGTTCTTCCAATGGACAAACCAACTCTGACACGTAAAACATTCCACTACGGAATGCTAATTTCTTCCCATTCTCTGCCTATATTCAATGCCGATTCACCCTCTCTGATTCCTTGATCGCAATCCTCAGAAGGCCATTATTTAATCCTTTGTTTCTATTTCCCTTCATCCACATTTCCCTCCCCTCCTTCTTTTACATCTGCACTTTGCAGGACTCTCCTCCAAGTCACATACAACTGCAGGTTCTGAATCAGAAGCACGTATCTCTCGAGCCTCTGTACATCACGATTTCTCCGCAGTTGTCTCTTTAAAAAAATAGGACCTGTGATGTCATATTAAACCATTAAAAAAAACCATGTAATAAATAATCATCTTGTTTGCACCGTCAGTTGCTCGGGTTTTATTTACATTTTGATTACACTGCAGGTTTAAAGGAGCCACCACTGCTCAGTGAGCTGAAAATGTTTCTGTGGACCTGGTTTGTTAAACAGCAGGGGGCTGAATACCAAACAACATCTCAAGCACACGCCTCATAAACTGGGAGCTAATCAAGAAAATACAAATGGTTCTCTCCAGCCAGCTGCATCGTGTTAATAGCATCGTTTGTGTGTGCTTCTAGAAGCCCAGTAAATCACGAAAGCCTCAGGAGTACAGCATTGAGCAATTCTTCAGTTACAAGCGTAATCACAAAACCTCTGACACAAGTGTCTGTTTAGGACGCAAGATGTTGAATAGAAAGCAAAAACAATTAGGATCCATCTTGACTGATCTATTCCAAGGCTGAGGTAATTGCCTACAATGATTTAAAATTAGAAAAGGGCACAGTTCTAACAACAAGGTAATATTCAAATGATAAGGATCTGTGCAGATAACAAATTAAGGCTGATGTGGATTTCTCCCACCCACAGCTAAACAGTCCGATGAGAAAAAAAGGTCTTTGGTGAAAAACGTGGTCAACAGAACTAATATAATGGGTGGGAAATACAAATGATGGCTAAAGCAGGATTACATGCATGTTGCTGTTGACCCTGGTCACAAGCTAGGAAGTGCAAATATGTGAAAATATGAAGAATGATAAGCATCATGTGAGTAATTAGGGTAGCACAGTGGTGCAGCAGTAGAGTTCCTGCCTTATAGCACCAGAGACCTGGGTTCGATTCCGACTATGGCTGCTGTCTGTACGGAGTTTGTACATTCTCCCTGTGACCGTGTGGGTGTTATCTGGATGCTCTGGTTTCCTCCCACACTCCAAAGATATGTAGGTTTTTAGGTTAATTAGCTTCTGTTAAAATTGTAAATTGTCCCTAGTGCGTAGGATAGAATTAGTGTAGGGGGATTACTGGTCAGTGTGGACTTGGTGGCCCGAACAGCCTGTTTCCACACTGTATCTCTAAAGTCTAAAGTAGACTCTAATTCACTGAAGATGCAATGATAGCAAAGTGCATTTGCATAGCGTCAGACCATAAAAAACAATCCCCATGTCACAGGGAGAACAGAGTGTAATGAAATAAAAGCTGTCAAAAACATAGAAGATATGTGAAAAAATAATCAAAAGGTTACTCAAAGTGGAGGATTTTGAAAGAGGGCCTAGAAGAAATCCATCGGATTTTAGATGAGGAGGAAAGGTAAGCCTTAGAAGGATGTAGGAGTGTTCACTGAGGTCAGAATAATGGGACTGGGTTATTCATTTCCTTTCAGGAAGGAAATCTGCTATCATAATCCTCTGAGTGACTGCAAACCCATGTAATGTGGTTGTCTCTAAACTGCCCTCTGAAACAATCAAAGAAGCCATTTAGCTTGTGTGATTTGGTATGGAGAATTAATTGCCAATCCCATGAATAAACAACAAAGAGGGAAACAAATCAGAGAGCAGGAAAAGCTGGAGACAGAATACTCTCAAGGTTTTTGTATTTGAGTGAATTATAGAGATAGGAAGGAAGAATTCATTGAGGAATGTACAAGGATCCAGTAAAAAATAAAGGCATCTAACAATCCAGCCCATAGCAGTTTAAGAAATAAGTTATTATTGTTATTCCACAAATCTCACGTTTAACTATGTGAACACTAGTAGGCCATTCAGCCCTTGGTGTACTATGCACATTGTAACTTTCATTTAATACTGTGGAATGATAGCTGAAGAAGTTGCTGGGGGAAGAAGATGTTCAGGCACATATTTTGATCACGTTACACTTTTGAGCAGAGAATCTGGAGGCCAGCAACAACAAATTACACTGACAAGTGTCCTAATGTAATAAAATGTCCCAAGGCAGTACACAAGTGGAATATGAATTATAATTGGCCCACAGCAGCACAATGAGATAAAAGGAGGAATGTTTAAAAGCATAGATAACCCAGTAGAATGTAAAGACAAACCTGAAGAAGGAGAGAGAAAGGGGAGGAATTGGAGATGCAGGGGAACAAGGCCGAGGAAAGTAAAGCTCCAATAGTTGACAAAAGGTAACTGGAGATGTTTAAGTATTTGAATTGGAAATCAAAATCACAAGAAGCTATAAAACCCTGATCTGTTTTATATATTGCAATGTAAAAATATTAACATTAAATGAAAAAATAATTATGACTCTTCTATTTAAGGTCAGAGAGAAAATGATAAATGGATGGACCTATTATGATAGAACAATATTTTTTATATAACTTGGACGTCGGGCACTGTTACCCAACATCAGTAGGGTTGGTCTCAATGTCTTGAAACCTGTGATTTAGGTACATAGGATGGATTAATCAATTAATGTTTCACAAAAGGTCATCAACCTAAAATGCTAACTCTAATTCTCTCTCCAACTATTCTGCTTGACCTGCTGAGTAATTCCAGCATTTTCTGTCTTCATTGATTGACCTATCCAAGGTGTATGACATCTATTTAAAAGGCTAATAATTTTGGATTTGTTTTCCAGTTTTGATAAGTAGAAGTGATGGATTAAAATAAATGTCAGAATGTAAACTCCATCAATGAAGATGATTGGATCATAGAGCCCAATAATTGTGATGTATCCCAACAGAATATGCAAGGTTTTCACATTACATTGACCTTTATTGTTGTTTTGGACATCACAATAGAATATGTACAATTGTTGACACAGATATGATAGGCAGCAATTCACCACATTATCTTCCACTTTAAAGATGAAAGACTAAAGACCTTCCCAATTTTATTCAGATATTTCTTATACTGTTATTCTCTATTTTCCTTCTTCCTTTTTATTTCTTTCTCCTTTTAGATTTCTCATATTCTGTATACTGTTTCTCATTCTTATCTTTTTCTGCCCGTTAAAAAGACATATAATCTATTTCCTGGAAAAGACTGATCAATACAGTGCATCAGAATGAAATGTAATATGCAGGAAAGCAGATCTGCTCTGGGTTGATTGCGACTACATTTAAGTTAATGATTTTGTGGCGTAAATGTTTGTTTTGTAAATTCCAAGTGTGATCCTATATGCTTCTATGAAAATATAAAGAAGTAATTTCACTATAAAAAGCAGATTGCAGTGAAGTGCTAATTCCAAAAAACACCTTGAGGTAGATTCCTAACAGCCATATGACTGGTATAACAGCATTTGCTTGCATCATAATATTAATAACATGGACAAATTAAGGTCAATTTCAGGGTTTAGATGTAGTTTATATGATGTAACAATGTCAGAATTGTTAGCTGGAATGGGCTGGCAATAAAAAGTGGGAAAGAGATTAAAACAATAAGTGGGAAAGAGATTAAAACAATAAATTCCAGGAAAGTTACAACACAAAGATGAGTTAATATTCTAAATACTTCATTGCGATTGGTATTTCCCAACCAAATATTAGTTATAATCCCATATGCTTCTTTTCTTCCTCTATTTCATTGATTTCTCTCCTATCATATATGCATTTTCATCCACTGGGATTGTCCACTTTTCCTTCCTTTCCTGAGTGTGATTTGATGGAGCTGAGTGGCCAAACATTGCTAAACAATCATGGTTTCCTCCTGTGAAAGTAGGCCACATTACAGAAAGTTGGCCACTTTGAGTTAAAAAAAAAATGTAAAGCCCTGCGAATGCTGAAAATCTGAAATAAAAGCAGAAGGTGCCAGAAAGACTCAGCAGGTCAGGCAGCATCTGAGGACTGAGAAACAGTTAATGTTTCAGATCTGACAGTTTTGACACATTCACTAATTATCTTTTCATAGATACTGCATGTCCTAAAATATTATTAAAACAGAATCAGCTTGAATATATCGTACATGTCTTAGCCCAGGAGCGCTTTGCATCTCAGCTCATGTACACTATCCGCAGTTAAGCTTCAGGACTCTGCACTAATTATCGAGGTAGTTTGCACAAATACTGGAAACACATGTTGCAACTTTACATTGCATCTTTGCAGAGGCAACTTTACTGCTATTCTTGTGAAATAGTAAAGCAAAATGCACTTCTCCAATGTATCTAAGTAGAGGGTTTACGGAAACAATAGATGATTTTGAAATCCTGTAGTAGTTATGGGGAATTAGCAGTTTAAAATACCCCACCTCAATTCTGGTTTGCAACATAGGCAGAGTTCTCAAATACATTATCCTCTATGCTTCTCTTCAAGATGCCAATGAAAGTGAAGAGGAATGTGTGATAAAGAAGAGAAATATTGGAGAAAGTAAAGAAATAACAAATTAAATTTAAAAATAAAACATTTCGACCAAAGCATTAGTAGTCAACAAAATTCACTGAAGCAATGTAAAATAAATGTCAATAAATGGCTTTAATTTAAACAAAATGCCTATCATTTCCTTTTGTGCTTTTTCTGGCTTTTCTGCTCACTGGGAAAAGCTTTACCTCCAGGATGAGCCTTTCCCAGATCATGAAATTTTACATGCGATCAGTTTGACCTTCTTGACATGTTAGGAGAGACCAGACATGCAGATAGCATCCCAAATATGTTTTTTAAAAAAACCTTTAATCATTATACCTTAGCTCTACCTTGGTGGAAGAACATGGGGCAGTTTTGTCATTAACATTTTCACACAGCAAATCTTATCCAAAGCAATACCAAGCGTGCTTTTTCAAGGCAGAATACACATGTCAGCATTAGAGCACCCTCTGCAGCCTGCCCTGCATATCTGACTACACTGCAGACCATCAAAACATAGCTAGTTCTTGTTACTTTAAAATTGGTTAAATAGAAAATGGGTAAAATAGGCAGGGTTATTATAGAGAGGCAATAAGAGAAATTGTGATACATCTATTTTTTGACTGGTTGCCTGCTCAAGCATTGTGGTCGACAATCACAAATGATTGCAGAAGTCAATTGGCCATTAAAGTTATTATAAAAAATCAAAAACATATTATTCATACATCATTGAAACCCACATAACACATTTTATAAGTAATTTCTCATCTTTTGTACATGTTTTGGACCCCTGCCACCCCAGTAACGGACTGTTCCAGATGCTACGATCAGGCAAACGCCTCCGCTGTCACGCTGTGAAAACGGAGAGGATGAGACGGAGCTTCTTCCCACAGGCCATCAGGACTGTCAACTTTTATAACCCCAGAGACTAAATTTTTGTCGACACTAATAGTAACTTATTAACTTTATTTATATGCTGTAACTGTAATTCTTTTTGTGCACAACCCGCAGGCATTGCCACTTTCATTTCACTGCACATCGTGTATGTGTATGTGACAAATAAATTTGACTTGACTTGACTTGTTCCTAATTTGGCAATGATGCCTTAAGAAAAGTACATCACATTGGAAATTTGAGGTTAGATACACCTTTTCATACAAGAGAAAGAGAGCTTCATATTCTTGTGACATTTCATTTTTGTGGAGTTCTTTTTGTTGCTCTCTATGCTCCTTAGTGAGTCCTAGTGAGGTGTGAGTCCTTAGAGGGAACAAAATAAAACATTTCATGAGTACTTTGTTTATTTCTCTGATTTTTCAAAGATTCAGCCTGAAGGAATCTGGGAGGAACATCTTCACCTGGAGTGTTTTTAAAATTGTAAATTGCTTCTACAGAGAGTATCTAAGGAGAGTAGCAATGATGCATTTAAAGAGAAGGTGGATATACACTTAAGGGAGAAAGAATTTGAAGGATATGTTGAAAGGTTTAGATTAAATAGGTTTTGGGGAAGCCTATTGGGGAAGCCTATCTGTTACCATTCTGCTAATTGAACATAATTATTTAATGCAAATTATTAGAACTTTTAATGATCATTTTGGAAAGCAGCTTTAAGTATTGCATTAAAATACACAGACGTAAAACAAACTTTTCTTCTAAATTTAATATTGGTGTCCATTGTAATGAGAGAATGAACAAATGGCCTTGCCCTAGATTGGAGAAAAGCCAGTGTTAGATTGGTTTTACATTATCATTTTCAGCACCACTTTTTCAGCTGCAGTAGGTAAGGGAAATGTAATTGTGGTAATAAATGTAGAAAACTGCTATTTCATCCAACATTTAATAATTATTTTAAATATATTTATAAAAGTAAAATGTGAAATGCTTTGGCATCCACTGCCAGTAGTGATCACTTTCAGGTATGGTGCTACACAGGATCATTTTGGGGTAAATTTTCCTGTATCCTACCCGCAAGAATATATTTAATTCCAGCTAAGAAATGTATTCCATTGCTCCCCACACTTATTAGTCTTTTGATTTCTTGGTGTGAAACTGTCAGGTTAGTTTTCTTTTATTAACAAGAATTGAACCACTTAAATTAGTTTCACATTTGGATCTGGCAGGAGCAGTGAGGCAGGACACTGTAATGTCCCGTCATATCTGTTAGTCTTGTGTCATGTTCTGTGTTTAGATTCCCATGTCACGTCATGTCCACGTCTTGTCCTTAGTGCGGTTCGTCAAGTTAAAATCACTCATGTCAAGTCTCGTGCTCACTTCCTGTTTTAAGGTGAAACTTACCTCTTATCTCATTTCAGGTCCCTTGACTTCCTGCCATTGTAATTGTCAGCCCCGCCTTGATTGTTTCCACCTGTGTGCCCTTACCTCATGTATATATAGTCCACGCCTCCCTTTGTCCTGTGCCAGTCCGTCTTGTGATTCATGTGCTCTCGGTCATTGATTCTCGGCTTACCCGCATTGTTTCCAAGTTCTTGTCAAGCGTAGTATAGTTAGTGAGTATCCTAGTAAGTATTTTTGTAACTAATGTTTTTGTAGCTAAGTAAGTTTAGGGTTTTGGTTTGTATCGCAGTGTTCTTTAATTTGGAAATTAAAGAACGCCTTTTTTTCTCCAAATTGACTCTTGTGTGTGAGTCGTGTGTTTGAGTCCAGTTCCTGTGTGCCTCAGAACCTAACAGAACGAACTGGCCATAATATGGACTCAGCTGACTCTAAGATTTGGAAATCAGCCCTTGCCAACCAGGGCACTAAGATCCAGCACCAGGAGGAGCAGCTGCGCTCAGTCAGTCACGGGGTGCGTGAGCTGAACGATAGACGAGGCGAGTTCCAGTCATCAGTGACGACCCAGATTAACCACCTCGCTGTACAACTCCATCGGGTTCTGGCTCGTCTCGACCCAACCTCGGCAGCTTCTCCACTGGCTCACGTTGAACCTTCAGCCGGCCATCCGCCTGCTGTTCTGGCCACGCCTGTGAACCACACGCTGATTCTACGCCTGGCTTCACCAGATAAGTTCTCTGGAGACTGAGAATTGTAGATCATTCCTTGTACAATGTGATCTCCACTTCAAGCATAACCCTGCACACTTCCCCTCAGACCAGGCCAGGGTAGCATTTATTGTGTCCCATTTGACGGGACGAGCCGCAGCATGGGCCACTGCGGAGTGGTCTCGGGGCTCCACAGTCTGCCAGGATCTAGACCTCTTCCAAAGAACATTTAGCAGTATTTTTGATCACACTTCCTCTGCTAGGGAAGCTCCCTGAGTCTTACTGCAGCTAAAACAGAACACTCGCCCAGTGATAGACTGTGCCATTGACTTCCGAACCCTTGCAGCAGACAGTGGGTGGAATATGCCTGCACAAGTGGATGCATTCATGAATGGGTTGTCGGAGGCTATAAAGGACAGACTTTCACCTTTTGAGTTACCCAGTGATCTAGAGACATTAATTACCAGGTCTACTCGTGTCGATAACAGGATAAAGGAAAAGGAAAGACACCAGGCTGCTGATCGTCCTCCCAATCACCAGGGGCGCTCCTCCGGGTCCTTCACACCGAAGAAGTCATCGTTCCCTGTCCATCGCTGGCCGGAGAAAACAGCGCCCTCTCAGCCATCGGAGGAACGCATGCAGCTAGGACGAACCAGGCTGACTCCAGAGCAGCGACAGCACCGCCTGAAGGACGGAGCCTGCTTTTACTGCGGTCAACAAGGACACCGTCTGGCCGACTGCTCGGTAAAAGGGGTGGCTCACCAGTGAAAAGGAGGACACTGGTGAGTCAATTCCCTGTTTCGGACTTACCTCCTCGACCTCTGACACAGGTAACCCTCACTCTGAATCAGCAAATTGTGACTCGGGGGGTTTTGATCGACTCCGGAGCCGACGAGAGTCTCATAGACTGGACTCTAGCTCGATCGTGTAAGGTTAAATCTGTGCCCTTGTTGCAACCTATTGTGGCGAGCGCTTTAGATGGACGTCAGTTGTTTGAGATAATTCATCGTACAGAACCTGTCAAAGTCATGTTCAATGCTAACCATGTGGAGATAATGTCTTTTCACTTGTTTGACTCAGCTCAACATCCCTTGGTCTTTGGTTTCCCCTGGCTGCAGAAACACAATCCTCAGATTGATTGGCGATCTGGTAAGATCAGACGATGGGGGGTTGAGTGCACACAATCATGTCTTGTTGAACCAGTGAACAAAGGGGTGAGTTACGGGAAGATCGGGGCGGTTTTGGGAATAAATATTCTTAAATCTGAAGAAATAAAGATTTCGAATGATGATGATGACTATCCCGATCTGTTGAAGGTTCCACCCTGTTACCATGAACTGAAGGAGGTGTTCAACAAGTCCAGGGCCACCACCCTACCTCCTCATCGACCTTTCGACTGCGCTATCAACCTGCTGCCGGGGGGCCCTATTCCCAAGGGGCGACTGTACTCCATATCCGGCCCCGAGAGGAAGGCGATGGATGAGTACATTGAGTCCTCCCTGAGGACGGGCATTATTCGCCCGTCCTCCTCAGCAGCAGGCGCGGGGTTTTTCTTTGTGGGCAAGAAAGATGGGTCACTTCGTCCCTGCATAGATTACAGCCCCCTAAACGAGATTACGATCAAGAATCGTTGCCCACTTCCTTTGATGTCTTCTGCTTTTGAACTGTTGCACAAAGCCAAAGTATTCACTAAACTAGACTTAAGGAATGCATACCACCTAGTGAGAATCAGAGAGGGGGATGAGTGGAAAACTGGGTTTAACACCCCTAATAGGCACTACGAGTATTTGGTGATGCCGTTCGGGTTAACCAATGCCCCCGCAGTCTTCCAAGCTTTTATGAACGAGGTCCTCAGGGAATTTCTCAATGAGTGTGTTTTTGTCTACCTTGATGACATTCTTATCTTCTCTCCAGACATACAGTCTCATGAGCGTCATGTCAAGTGTGTGTTGCAGAAGCTCTTAGCTAACCGTCTGTATGTGAAGGCCGAGAAGTGCGACTTCCACGCAGACACAATGTCCTTTCTGGGCTACATTATATCGGCCGACCACATCCAGCTGGACCCTGATAAGGTCAGTGCGGTGGCCAATTGGCCCACCCCCACTAACAGAAAGAAGGTGCAACAGTTTCTCGGATTTGCAAACTTTTACAGACGTTTTATTAGAGACTTCAGTGCTGTTGCTGCTCCTCTGCACTCTCTCATGTCTTCCAAGACCCAGTTCCAGTGGAATCCTCAGGCCGAAGCCGCCTTCCAGCGCCTCAAAACATTGTTCACCAACGCTCCTGTTCTGACCATCCCAGATCCCCAGAGACAGTTCATTGTGGAGGTGGATGCCTCCAACGAGGGGATTGGGGCGGTACTTTCCCAGAGAGCGGAGAAGGACAACTGGATTCATCCCTGCGCCTACCTGTCACGTAAGTTGACCCCCGCAGAAAAAAATTACGATGTCGGAAACAAAGAACTGCTGGCGGTCAGAGCCGCATTGGGGGAGTGGAGGCACTGGCTGGAGGGGGCCGAGCAGCCTTTTCTGGTATGGACAGATCACAAGAACCTGGAATACATCTGTAAAGCCAAGAGACTCAACTCACGTCAGGCCAGATGGACTCTGTTTTTTAGTAGGTTCAACTTTTCTCTGTCTTACAGGCCCGGTTCCCAGAACACAAAACCAGACGCCCTGTCCCGACTTTATGACCCTGAACCTGATACCAGAGAACCCGAACCCATCCTGCCACTTAACCGTGTGGTAGGAGCGGTGTCTTGGCAGATCGAAACAGATGTGAAGCAGGCTAATGATGAGACTCCAGCACCGAGTGGCTGTCCTACTAACCGTTTGTTTGTTCCTGTGACATTACGCCCCCAGGTAATCCACTGGGCTCACACGTCCCTGCTCACATGCCATCCAGGTGCCAAGAGAACTGTTTTTGTGGTTAAACAGCGTTTTTGGTGGCCTTCACTTGAGAAGGATGTAGCTGAATATGTGGCCGCCTGCCCTGTCTGTGCAAGGAGCAAGCCCTCCAGACAAGCCCAAGCGGGCCTGCTGCACCCACTTTCAGTCCCTCAGAGGCCCTGGTCCCACATCTCCATTGACTTTGTTACTGGGTTGCCGGCCTCCAAAGGTAACACAACTGTCCTGACGGTGGTAGACCGATTTTCAAAGATGGTACATTTTATCGCTGTGGCCAAGCTCCCCTCTGCCAAAGAGACGGCAGAGGTAATGATGTCTCACATTTTCCGTATCCATGGTTTCCCTACAGACATTGTCTCGGACCGAGGCCCTCAGTTTGTGTCCTAGTTTTGGAGTGAGTTTTGTTTCCTCATAGGTGCCACCGTCAGCCTGTCTTCTGGTTACCATCCGCAATCCAATGGCCAGACTGAGCGGATGAACCAGGAGCTCGAGACCTGCTTGCGCTGTCTGGTCGCGCAGAACCAGACCACCTGGAGCGACCATCTCATCTGGGTCGAGTACGCACACAACACGCTTCCTACGGCTGCCACGGGACTCACACCCTTCCAGTGTGCCTACGGCTATCAGCCCCCCTTGTTCTCGGCTTATGAGGGTGAGGTGACGGTGCCTTCTGCCCACGCCATGATCCGACGCTGTCGCCGAATCTGGGACGGAGCTCGGAGGGTTCTACTCCGGGGTCAGTCCCGGATGAAAGCGGCAGCCGACTGCCACCGCAGATCCGCTCCGCATTATCGCCCAGGCCAGAAGGTATGGCTGTCTACAAAGGACTTGCCACTTCACGTCCACGCCAGAAAGCTGGCTCCAAGGTTCGTGGGTCCATTTCCCATTTCGAAAGTCATTAACCCTGTTTCGGTCCGTCTACAACTCCCCAGGTCATTAAGGGTTCACCCTACATTCCACGTCAGCAAAATAAAACCGGTCAAGGAAAGTGCACTCGTGCCCGCCTCCAAGCCCCCTCCACCCCCCGGCTCGTCGACGGTGGTCCGGTCTACACAGTTAAGGCACTTCTTGCAGTCCGCAAGAGAGGTCGCGGTCGCCAGTTTCTGGTCGACTGGGAAGGCTACGGTCCTGAGGAGAGGTGCTGGATTCCTGCCAGCTTCATTTTGGACAAGACTTTGATCAAGGACTTTGACAAGACTCATCCTGACCAGCCTGGACCGTCAGGAGTCGGTCCTAAAGGGGGGGGGGGGGGGGTACTGTAATGTCCCGTCATATCTGTTAGTCTTGTGTCATGTTCTGTGTTTAGATTCCCATGTCACGTCATGTCCACGTCTTGTCCTTAGTGCGGTTCGTCAAGTTAAAATCACTCGTGTCAAGTCTCGTGCTCACTTCCTGTTTTAAGGTGAAACTTACCTCTTATCTCATTTCAGGTCCCTTGACTTCCTGCCATTGTAATTGTCAGCCCCGCCTTGATTGTTTCCACCTGTGTGCCCTTACCTCATGTATATATATAGTCCACGCCTCCCTTTGTCCTGTGCCAGTTCGTCTTGTGATTCATGTGCTCTCGGCCATTGATTCTCGACTTGCCCGCATTGTTTCCAAGTTCTTGTCAAGCGTAGTATAGTTAGTGAGTATCCTAGTAAGTATTTTTGTAACTAATGTTTTTGTAGCTAAGTAAGTTTAGGGTTTTGGTTTGTATCGCAGTGTTCTTTAATTTGGAAATTAAAGAACGCCTTTTTTTCTCCAAATTGACTCGTGTGTGTGAGTCGTGCGTTTGAGTCCAGTTCCTGTGTGCCTCAAAACCTAACAGACACATTGCACATTTGGAGTGGAACCAGAATAAAGATATTCCTGTAGTTAAGAATCTGTTTACAATGAGACTTGGTAATCTCTTATTCTTTGAGTAAGGGAAAATGTATATGAAAGGCAAAGAAGGTCCGTTTTATCAACAAATCCTTTATGCATAAGATAAAGGAATATTTGCCTTCAGATCCAAATTTTCCACTTGATCTCACTCCAAGTGGATGTCGAAAATGAATCTTACTCAGGTGGCCTTCAGCATGTGTCAAGCATATTTCAAGATCACCAGTGAAAATGTTGCGTTATCTATTTTACAATCACTCTCATTTATAATTCATAATTGGGAATGTTTTTGAATGCCTCTTAATGTTATCTTGTTCAGAGTGGCATTAGTACAAAATGGCCCCGCTAGGTTCAACTTGCTCTCAAGTAAATGTTATTAATAGTAACAAATAAACTGAGTATTTAAATACTGGCATTTGTAGCATTCTTGCCCCTGAACGGGAAGGTTTGGTTTCATGTCCTACTTCAGAGACTTCAGTATAAAAGTCTATAAAGTGCTATACTGAGGGTGTTCTATACCATCGGTGGTGCCGTTGTTCAGAAGATATGTTAAGGCAAGGTTCTTGCCTTGCTTTCACATTGATTCCAATGTATATTTTGAAGACGAGTAAGGAAATTTCCATGGTATCCTCAATCAACACCATTGGAACAATTAATTACTTTGGTGATCAAAAGCATCACTGTGCCACAACTAATAAATCTGCTGCTTCACATTGCCAACATCTTAGGTTCAATCCTCTTCCTTCAGTCCTGTCTCTGTAGAGGTTGCACATACGTCTTGTGAGTGCTTGGGTTGCCTCAGGTTGTTCTGGTTTTCTTCTACATACCCAAGGTGTGTGGGTTGGTAGGTAAAATGGATAATGCAAATTGTCTCCATTGTATAAGTAAATGGAAGAATCTGGGAGGCATTCATGGAAATGTGTGGAGGATAACTTAGAAGGGAAAATTATTGGGGGAATGGGATTGTTCTGTGTACCAGCATGAACTTTAGGGGTTGAATAGCCACTTTCCGCATAGGAAATATGGAGACGTGCTGCAGAAAAATACTCTGCTACATTTCCTGATAACACTTCATGAAGTATTACATTCCTTGTAAAAAGTAATAGTGGATCTGTGTGAGATGCTGTACAAATTCAGTTCCTTCTTTAGTTTTAATAAAGATCTATCCACATGAGCAACTTCTTGAAAATTATGTATTTTAATGTGCAGCATATTTCACTGCTTATTTCTTTCTGATTGTAAACATTATTGTAATTATTTCAAGTGATCATTGAAGTGCAATTTAAAAGCCTGACAGTAAGACTGAAATAAAAGGTAATCCAACTTTCCATAGCCGAAGAACAGTAAATACAACTCCAGAATGAAGTGGAACAATATATATTTTACTACTTTCTTTAGTGATTTATTTGTGCATATATGAGGCGGCACAGTGACACCAGAGGTTCAATCCTGATTACAAGTGCTGTCTGTACAGAGTTGGTTCATTCTCCCTGTGATCACATGGCTTTTCTCCTGGTGCTGTGGTTTCCTCCCACATCCCAAAGACATGCAGGTTAGTAGGTTAATTGGCTTCCGTAAAATTGTCTCCATGTGTGCAGGATAGAACTAGTGTGTGGGTGATCACCGGTAGGTATGGATTTTGTGGGCCGAATGGCCTGTTTGCACACTGTATCTATATACTAAACTAAACTAATATGAAACTCAGAATATAATGTAATTGAGCCAAAGCACTCACACTATTCTCATTCAATATCCAGTCAAAGTTATCCGATCAATTATTTATTACTCAATGACATTCATTTATTTTATTTTATTTTATTGTTATTTTATAAACCTCTAAGATCAGCTCTCAGCCTCCTACCTTAAAAGTAAGAATAAACACAGCCTGTCCAATAACTGCTAATAACTGAAGCTCTCCATTCCAGTCAATATCCTGGTGAATCTCTTTTGCACTCTCTCTATTACTACCACATCCTTCCTGCAGTGTGACAACATACTTCCTGACCATGGTGTCATCTAGAACATTATAGTAACAGCACTTTTCAACATAGATTTCATCAATATATTATCAGAAACATGGGCATTGAGCAAATTACAAATAAACAAAATTGCTTACATTGAGTTCTGGATTAAGTAATTCATAATTCTTAAAAATACCAATAAACCCTGTATTTTTGGAACTTCAAGGTAATTGGCACATTGTGCATTACCTCCATCGCTGCTTCTGCTGATCTAAAACTAACAGCGAATGAAACTTCAAGACTTGGAGAGATAGTTCTAAGTTGCTATTTGGAGGCTGGGCGTAAGAATGAGTGCTCATATAGAAAAGATTATTTGGTCATTTATCTCACTGCAGGGTTTTCAAAGTTAGCCTCCATGTTTATTTAAATTACAAAACTGAGCATATTTCTAAATTGCTTCATTGGCTCTAGTGCTCAGGATATTCTCTGGTTGTGAGAGATGCTTTAAAAATGGAAGTTATTAACTTAGACGGGAGAAGTAAGGAGAAAGGATGTGATGAATGCAATATAGGGGCATTGAGGTGACTAATGGCGAAGCAGATGGAGACCATGTATGATGTGTGCAATAGACTTCAATTGTATATTAACATAGTAAAGGTACTATAATATTCTTGATGACACTATGGTCGGGAAGTATGTTATCACACTACAAGAAGGATGTGGTAGTAATAGAGTGCAGAAGAGATTCACTAGGATATTGATAGGAATGGGGGGCTTCAGTAAGTAGTAACGATTGGACAGGCTGTTTTTACTCTTACTTTTAAGGTAGGAGGCTGAGAGCTGAACTTAGAGGTTTATAAAATAACAATAAAATAAAATAAAATAAATGAATGTCAGAATTGATCGGATAGCTTTCTTGAAGGTACTCAAATTAAGTGAAGGGGATTATAAATTAGCATGAATGTAATAAATGCTCTGGGCCAAGGGGAATTGCACAGACTATGTAAACTCCAGAACCCTATCCTGTTAGTGCCCATTATTATAGAAATACAGTATAGTCAACTGTTTCAAACAAACTAGACATCAATTAATGCAAGCATTGTTATTAAGGAGTGTAGTGTCTAAGTTATTGAACTAGTTTCCACAAACTTTGGCATAAGTCCAGAGATACAAGTTCAAATCCCAACATGGCTATTGGAAAATATAACTTCAATTCAGTTTAAAAATATGGATTAAATCCAGGTAGTATTAATAATACTTGCAATACAACTACTGGATTGTTGTTAAAGCCTATTTGGTATGTTCATGGTCACAATTAGCTCTTTTTAAAAAACTTTGAAGTGCTCTTTCAAAGTTACCTCTTTTAGCCATCTCTCTATCATTTCCTCTTTAGGCTCAGGAATCAATGACTGCATTGCCGTGAAGGGGGTAAGTTTCGATGTGAATGCAGTTTTATGTAATAAGTATTCTGCCTGCTTCAGACAGGATCATACCTGAAAAACTCCAAATTTAAAAGAACACACGAGGGCATGATGAAGAGATACAGACGTTACATTCCTCCAGTAAGCACTCAACTGTTGGGTAAAATGTGCAGCAAAAAGATGAAAATTCCTCCCAATAATTTTGAATAGAAGACCAGTATAACATTCTGAATGATACTGTTAAAATCTCAGCTTACATGGCTGTGTCTGTTGTGATGTTCGCTTTAAATATATTTAGTTTTTGTGTCCTCTGATTCATTTCTGTAAGAAACCTGTCTCTGCTGCTTCATTGGAAGGACGTATATTTAAGAGGAACAATTTTTGCTATCTATTCCCCATTTGTTCTTCTGTAAATGACCATCAGTCAATTGTTCATTTGCCGACTAAGGCCAAGCTCATCTAAACATGTGAGCTTTTTAAAACTAGCTTTGACTAGATTCTTGTTTGGAGTATAAAACTGGCACTTTTACAACTAATTTGGTATTTCTTTACAACATGTATTTTATGTGAACACATCTTAAATGTGCACCTCTGATGTTTGTGGAACATTATGCAAAAATATATATGCCCTTACCAGGAGTGTGTTATAAGAGCATATGGCAAGGAGGACACTTGAGGGTTTATTCCTCAATAAAAACTTTTAGTATTTGCTGCATTTCTTAAACCCTGTTAGTGCTGACAGCTGGAGCTCAATGGCTGTAATTGGCTCCGCATACAGGCTGCAATAACTTTAATACTGCAATTATGATGCACAGATCATTTAAGAAGTCTAGTCACTATTTGAATGCTATGAACTGCCTGCTGCAAGTTACATTGCTAGTACCATTTTGCAAGGTTTACAAGAAAGAGTAAAATGCTTAAGTATACCCTCAGAACTACACATGTTAACATCTGACAGCTGGTGACATTTTTAAGACTGAATCAAGATTAATTTTCATCTTTAAAGTTAGTGAGGAGAAAACAAAACAGTTGAAAATAAGAGTGTGGATGAATTTCCTTCATCCTTATCGAGCAAAGAAATTCAAGATTTCAAAAGTAAAAATGTACTCACTACAGTTGAAATTAATGTTACAATTTTGCAACGAGCTGTTATATCAATACTATATGAAACTATTATAATTGGTCCTCATGATAAACAATTTGCACTATTGCATGACCATAAGACTGGCAAAGCAACCTGGTGAAAATTTATCGGAAGCAAATGAAATAAACCATGATTAAGGAAATTAAGATGCATGGGATTAACAGTAACTTGGTCATAAAGATTCAGAACTGGTTTACTGATAGAAGACAGAAGGTTATGTAGGGAAGGCAATATTCAGGTATGAAACCAGTGGAGTTCCACAGGGATCCATGTTGTAACTTCTGCTGCTATATTATATTGGATCTGGGGGAGGGGAGGGGGAGAGGAGGGGTGGAGGAGAGGGAGGGGGAGGGGAGGGGGAGAGGGAGAGGGAGAGGGTGCTGCACCAATACAGGAGAGGTTTGGGCCCAACGGGTCCACTTGGTCTAGTATACACATATATATATATATACTTGGACGTAAATGTAGACGAATTAGTTAGTAAGTTTGCAGATGGCATCAAGACTGCTGAGGTCGTGGACTGTACTCGACTGTACGGTCGAGGTCGTTGTCAAATTATACAGTGAGATATAGATTAGTTACAGAAATGTGCAGAGAAACAGCAGATGATGTTTCATCTGAGCAAGTGGGATGTGTTGCACTTTGGAAGGTCAAATGTAAGGCGAAAATATAGTTAATTGCATGACCCTTAATGATATTGAAGTACACAGGGATCTTGAGGTCCAAGTCCATAGCTCCTTGAAAGTGGTCACACGTGGATAGAGTGCGAAAGAAGGCAAGTAATATGCTTGCCTGCATTGGTCAGGCAATTGAGTGTAAGAGTCAGGAAGTCATGATGCATCTTTATAGGACTTTGGTGAGGTTGCATTTGCCATGTTGCATGCAATTCTGGTCGCCCCCATTACGAGAAGAACACCAAGGCTTTGGAAAGGGTGCAGAGGAAGGCAATCAGAATGATGCCTGGATTAGAGGGTATTAGATTGGATGGACTTGAATTGTCTTCTCTGGAATGCTGGAGATTGCGGAGAGACGTTTTAGAAATATAAAACATTATGAGAGGTGTACATTGGGTAGACAGTCCTAAACTATTTCCCATTATGGAAACATCAAATACAAGAGGCCATAGTTGTAGGATGAGAGGGGAACATTTTAACGGAGATGTACATGGCAAGTTTTCTGCACAGAGGGTGGTGAGAGCAGCAGATACGAGTGGCATTTAAGAGACTTTTGGATAGACACAAGGATGTGTTGGGAATGGAGGGATATGGATTATGTGCAGGCAGATAAGAAATGGTCCTTACATCGTGTTCAGCACAGACATTGTGGGTCAAAAGGCCTGTTCCTGTGCTGTACTGTTCTATGTTCTAATGTATAAGAGATCCATGCAGACTTGGGAGACTCGATTCGACTTGGCCACAGAAGACAGAGTGTGGTGGTAGAGAGGTGTTATTCTGCCTGGACGTCTGCAACCAAGATGTGGAGGCTTTGGAGATGGTGCAGAAAAGGTTTTCCAGGATGTTGCCTAGATTAGAGTGTCTGAGCTATAAGGGAGGGCTGGACAAACTTGGATTCTGAGGATCATTGGAGGCTGAGTGGTGATCTGATAGAAGTTTCGAAAACAATGAGCGGCATATATTAGGTGGATAGTCGGAGGCTTCTTCAAACTTGGAAATGTCAAATACTAGAGAGCATAGGTTTAATGCAACATCCCTCAACAAAGAATTAATGTAGATCATGGTGGATGACAATATTCTGCATTACACATTTAAAGATGTGCAGATTGTGGAATTTGTGCAGAATGTGGAATTTTGTGTTGTATTTAATCTTTGACAGATAAACGCATCTTTATTCTAGCAATAAAAGACATGAAAGGGCAAAAAAGAACAATTTTGAATCTAAACCATCCCAATTGTCAAGGATAAAGGTTAACACAGTAGGGTTTTAAATATAACTCGGGAGAAAATTTAGTTCTTGGCTACTTTGCTAAAACAACCACACCATTACTTACTTGGGTCAGTAGCTATTTAAGTTGAAATGAAATGAAATTATTAAAATCTTTATTTTGTTTTATAGCTACACTGATTATTTTAGCAGTTGTCGGAGTGTTAGCAGTTATATTGATTTTGGGATAAAAATAAAAACAAATATTGGAGATGGTTAGGAAGCACCAATGGAGATGATTGGATTGGATATCGGTTAGGAAGCACCAATGGAAAACGTTCTTTCTCTCTGAGTGTATGCAACTTTCTCTGCTGAAAGTCTTCAGCATGTTCTGAGTTCTTTTTTTGACTGGAATTATCGTTAAGAGACAAGGAGCCGATTATTTAAAACTGAGTTGCCCAGAAATTTCTTCTCGTACTAGGTAGTGAATCTCAGCAATTTTCGGTCTCAGAGGGTGATGGAGCCCAGGTCATTATAAATGTTTAAGATGGAGGTAGATAAATATTTGAGAGATCAAAACTTGAGGGAAATGGCTCAGAAGAGGAGTCAAGGCAGGCAGATATCAGGGACTGTGAGGAAGGCTGTCAAATTATACAGTGGGATATAGATCAATGACAGAAATGGGCAGAGGAATGGCAGATGGAGTTTAATTTGAATGCGTGTGGGGCGTTGCACTTTGGGAGGTAGAATGTGAGGGGAAAATGTATAATTAATGGCATGGCCCTTAGTAGCATTGATCTTCGGGTCCATAATTTTGAGAAAGTGGCAATGCAAGTAGATAGAGTGGTAAAGAAGGCATATGGCACATGCTTGCCTTCATTGAACGGGACATTGAGTCAGGAAGTCATGATGCACCTTTATGTGACTTTGTTTAGGTTGCATTTGGAGAATTGCATACAGTTCTGGTCACTCCATTACGGGAAAGTTGTGGATACTTTCGAAAGGGTGCAGAGGAGGGTTACCAAAATGATGCCTGGATTGGAGGGTATTAACTATAGGGAGAATTTGAAAAATTTGGGTGATTTCTTTGGAGGGCCAGAGGTTGCGTGGAGACCTGATAGAAGTATATAAATTATGTGAGGCATATATAAGGTAGACAATCAGAATCTATTTCTCAGGATGTAAATATCAGATACTAGAGGGCATAGTTTTAAGATGAGAGGTACAACGTTTAAAGAAATATGCAGGGCAAGTTCTTTACACAGAGGGTAGTGTGTGCCTGGAACAAGCTGCCAAGTACAGTGATGGTGTCAGATACAATAGTAACATCTGAGAGACTTTTGGATAAGTACATGAATAGCAGGGTATGGAAAAATATGGATCATGTGTAAGCAGTTAAGGTTTAGTTCTCGGCATCATGTTTGGCAGACATTGTGGGCTGAAGGGCCAGTTCCTGTGCTGCACTGGTGCATGTATGCATGGTGACATTCAGCCATTTCTATGTTTCTATTGCTTTGAACAAACTGCCTGCCGAGTTCCCTAAATTGCCCTGATGACTGCACTAAACGATGTTTAAAAAAAAAAAAATGTTTTAGATTTTTCATCAGCTGCAAGGTGCTTTGGTATATCTTAAAAGGGATATATAAATGCAATGATTTTATTTTTAAATATTACAAGCAATTAGTTGTTTTAAAGTTTTATGACTTAATAAGATTCGACGATGGAAAATGCAAATAGTACATGGAGTTATATGCTACAATTTATGTAAATTAATTTACATTTATTAATTTGAAATATAAACCTGGATATTTAAAAAAAAATCAATTTCATTAATAAGATTAACTGCATTTCTTTTGCTTATCAGGCTATTTAAACCTGACATACCTGGCACCCTGGCAATGTAATGGAAATGCTTATTGTCAAAAAAGTGTGCTACCTAATTTTTTCTTTTTTCTGTATTGAAGACTATAAGTAAGTTCCTTCAAAAAAAGTCAGGGAGTGTGCTGAGCAGAAGTGAGATGATCTCACTGACATTTATCAGCATTAATATTCGGGCAAGAGAGTGCCTCTTCTTCCAGATCTCTGACTCGTCTACTGAAAATTGTGGCATAATGCATAAGTGAGTATTAAGACCAGCTCAGAAGGGAACATAATGGCTCCTTCCCTTTTGAGCCATAACTCTTTTTCATCTTGATGGCACTATTTTATTTGAAACATCAATCTGATGTGTAGGAATGGTGATGAATTGTGGCAGCAAGTAATATCTCTCCGAGAAGATGAAAGTGGGAACAGCCAGCATTATGTGATACAGTTTAGAGACTGCTTCCAGCTTCATCCATCAAACACTGATGCTGCAGACAGCGCTACACTAAAAATCCAAGTCCTGGACATTAGAGAAATGAATATAGAGATGTTAACAGTGCCCTCGTGAAAGTTACAGATGTAAGATGACAGGCATCGCTCAGGGGCATGCTAATTACTGGGTACTTAGTGGACAGACACCTAACAAACACCTGCCAGAGGCAGGAGTTAGGAGAGCTGTGACATTCCCTAGTTCATATGCCTGAATACCGGGACCAGCTGGAAGACATGTACTGTGAACTCTGGTGGCTTTTCACAACCATATGCTATCAGGTCTCTCGTTTCTTTAAGAAAGTCATACAACACTGTGAAATCTGTCACAAGAAAGAGTGTTCTAAACCCTTCGGAATTCAGTCAGCTTATTCAAGAGAACTCCGATAAGATATGATACCATCTCTAGGGCAATCCATTGTTCTTTCACTGCTCTGAAGACCCGTAACTCCACAATGCTGCAGGCACAAGGTAATATATTAAATTATGCCACACCAGTAAAATAGGCAACATGCATCCCCCTGTAAGATATTTGATTTATTCCATGAAGAACTGATGGGCTTGGCTTTCAAGTTGTGTTGGGGCATTTCCGTTAACATTTCAAGGATATTCCGTGTATGTGCGATTCTACTTTTGTGATGGAAACCATTCCCTCCTGAGCCTAGGGCACTATCCAAATTATTAAAGAATAAATTTGGTCGCAGTATAAGTGAGAACATTTCTAACAAATGTAGTTATCCCGAAATCTGCAACCAGTTTCTATTCAGATGTATACTTCTTACTTATGCAAATTATCACGACTCCGTTAACATAATGGGTTAATTGAGTGAAATAGTTTAATGAATACATCAGCAGTTACTGATAGAGTTGTTCAGACTGTATCTTTGTGGTATTTAGCAGAATGAAATTAGGTGATTTTCATTTTATTTCGATGTTATACAAAATAATTCAAACATTGAAATTGCAAAATCATTCATAAATTTTGCCACCTCCAATGGGACCCCACCACTAGCCACATCTTCCCATCTCCACCCCTTTCCGCTTTCCGCAGAGACTTTTCCCTTCGCATCTCCCTGGTCAACTCGTTCCTTCCCACCCAAACCACCCCTCCCCAGGTACTTTCCTCTGCAACCGCAGGGATGCAACACCTGTCCCAAACCTCCCCCTTCGACTCCATCCCTGACCGTCTTTTCAGGTGAGGCAGAGGTTCACTTGCACCTCTTCCAACCTCATCTACTGCGTCCGCTGTTTCAGGTGTCGACTCGGCGAGACCAAGCGTAGGCTCGGCTATCGTTTCGCTGAACACTCCAGTTCAATCTGCCTAAACCTACCTGATCTCCCAGTTGCTAAACACTTTAACTCCCCTTCCCTTTCCCACACTGACCTTTCTGTCATGGGCCTTCTCCATTGTCAGAGTGAGGCCCAGCACAAATTGGAGGAACAGCACCTCATATTTCGCTTGGGCAGCCGGCATCCCAGCGGTATGAACATTGACTTCTCGAATGTCAAGTAACCCTTGCTTTCCCTCTCTTTCCATCCCTCCCCCTTCCCAGTTCTCCGACCAGTCTGACTGTCTCCGACTACATTTTATCTCTGTTTGCTTTGTTGTTACCTTCTCCCTACTAACATTGATCTATTCTACATTTTCCTTGATCTCCATCCCCTTTGTCCTGGTTTCACACCTTATTCCTTATCTATGTATCTCACTCACCCCTGACATCAGTCTGAAGAAGAGTCTCGACCCGAAATGTTACCCATTCTTCTCTCCAGAGATGCTGCCTGTCCTGCTGAGTTGCACCAGCATTTTGTGTCTATCTTCGGTTTAAACCAGCATCTGCAGTTCCTTCTCACACATTTTGTCTAACTGACTGACGTCTGCTGGTCAGGAAGTCGAGATGCCAGTTCCAGATGGTGACTCCAAGACCAAGATCCAGGAGTTTACATATGAGGATATTTGATATTATGGTCTTGAAGACTGAGCTGTAGTCAATGAATAGCATCCCGAGATACGTTTTCTTATTGTCAAAGTGATCCAGAGCAGAACGTAGTGCAAGAGTGAATGCATCCCCCATAGACCTATTTTCTTTTCCAATTGCAAGGGCTGTTAATTGTCTGGGAGGGGAGGCTGGTGCTGATATGGCCCATTATCTGGGCGATAGTCATGAAGATAAGTCACTTTGTTTTTCCTGCGGACTGGAATTAAGTAGTTTTTCTTGAGGAAGATAGTGACAATACCTTTGTAGTGAGAGTTTGAAAAGGTCGGCAAAAACTGGATAGTTGATTGGCGCACAATTTCAGAACCTATCCAGGGACTCCAGCCAGACTGGCTCTTTCTGAGAGATACCTAGGATGGATGTGAGGGAGGAGGTGTTAGGACAGGAGCCAGACTGGCTCTTTCTGAGAGATACCTAAATGAAAGATTATCTGACTTCTGCCACCAAGTTGCACGGGGTGGAGCCAATAAAGGCACACATTGGTGGGGGTTTGCTCCTAGGATGAGGCGTTCCACTCTCGGATAGCTGAGATGTCCTCTTTCTTTAGTAAACATGGCTTCCCTCTGTTGTAGATAGATCCTTCACCCATGTCTCCCCTGTGTTTCATTGTTCTGTTCCCGCTCTCCTCCCCCAGTTGGAACAACGATAGAGTTTTCCTGGTCTTTAACTTTCACCCCACAAGCCTCCACATCTAACACATCATTCTTCAACATTTTCACCACGTTCAATGTGAACCGACCACCAGTCACATCTTCTAATCCCTACCACTTTCCACTTTCCTCAGAGACTACTCCCTTCCAATTCCTTGGTTCAGCCCTCACTTTCCACCCATACCGGCCCCTCCCCGGCACCGTCCTCTGCAGCTGCGGGAGATGCAACACCTGTCCCAACACCTCCTCCCTCACATCCATCCAGGGACCCCAGCAGCCCTTCCAGATGAGACAGAAGTTCAGGTGCATCTCCTCTAACCTCACGTACCACATTTAGTGTTCCCAATGTAGCCTCCTTTACGTTAATGAGACCAAGCAGAGAATAGGCGACCATTTTGCCAAGCACTTGTGCTTGGTCTGTCTAGGCCTGCTGAATCTCTTAGTTGCCAACCATTTTAACTCCCCTTCCCATTCCCATACTGGACTTCCATTGCCAGAGTGAACCACACGAAAATTGGAGGAACAGCACCTCATATTTCACTTGTTTAGCTTAACTTAACAGTATGAATATTGAATTGTCCAATTTTAAGTAGTTACCCAAGCCTCCCATCATCATCCCTCCCCACCCCGTCTTCCTTATGCACCAGCTGGATGTACACTATTTCTTCCACTATCCCTCCCCCCCTTTCCCCTATTCTCATATCCCACTTCCACCTGTATCCCTTCCTCAGGCTTCACATTTCACTCCTCTTCTCTTTTTATTTTACCCCATTTGTCTTCTTTTCCTATCTGGCCTACAACTTTCCAGTTTTCTCCCTACAACTACAATTAGTCTGAAGATGGGTCATATTTCATATTTCAGATACAGCGCGGAAACAGGCCTTTTCGGCCCACCAAGTCCGCACCGCCCAGTGATCCCCGCACACTAACACTATCCTACACACACTAGGGACAATTTTTACATATACCTAGTCAATTAACCTACATACCTGTACGTCTTTGGAGTGTGGGAGGAAACCGAAGATCTCGGAGAAAACCCACGCAGGTCACGGGGAGAACGTACAAAATCCTTACAGTACAGCACCCGTAGTCAGGATCGAACCTGAGTTACTCCAGCACTTGAAATACTGGATGACCCGCTGAATTACTCCAGCACTTTGTGTTTTTTTAAAATAAATCAGCATCTGCAATTCCTTGTGTCCGCATGATTTTCTTTCTAAATTCAAACTAATTTCTGCAGTGGCTTACACAATTAATCAGGCAAAATCAAACCAAAGCATTACATTGCCTTCACTTGGTGAAAGTTCCTTTTTGAAGATTTGCCAAATTATCCACAGTTAGTTGTTGCAGAAAATCAGAGCACTAGAAAAAACCCAATTTCAGTTATTTTAACTTGATAGTAAAATTCTAAAGAGAATATTAAAGGAACCTTTGGTGAAAGTAGAATAATATCTGGTTTTGTGAACGTTGGAATTAAGATTGGCAACTTATTGGATGAAGCATTTCATTCTTTTACTTCTGCCTGCTGGCTTAAATTGCTGGTGAATAAAATGATAATCAACCTCAGCTCCTTGCCTGGACTGCTGTTTCTGCAGCTGCTGGGGACCATGTGATCCAATGGAGACTGGGAGTCCATCCACCAGCTGCCTATCATTGGCTGCTTTATTGCATGAGGGATATCTATAGGGGAGGTGCTGACTGGGAATTTTGGCTTTAAACAGAGACGAGTGACTGCTTCACATAGCACCAATGTCTCCAAAAAACTACCTTCAAAAGAATCCCAATGCTCTGTACAGACATTCCGCATCTCAGCACAAGATCAAAGCAGCTAATGCTTGCTCTGCAGGTGTGTTATGTTTTTTAATGTTAACTGCAATTTTCTACATAACTTTCTTTTGGATATGAGCTTTGCAATGAGAACTCTCCAAATAACATTGATAGTTGTTTATGCCATGATAATCATCTGTTACTGTGGCTGTTGTGAAAAGAATGGAAGGGGTCAATCTTCTGCTAAAGCTTGCAATGGATAGGTGTTGCAAAGCATAGTCACACTGCACTGCACCACACCTCCAATAACACCAGCATGAAGTCCAAACAATTTTAACTGGTTAAGCATGGTTTCACGTTTTGAGCTTCCAGTGACATAAAGGAACAGACAGGTGACCTAGGATTGGGAGAGGAGGTTCTCACTGAAATTGTGAAATGTTCAATTCCATTCACATCCTCAGATCGTGACTAAAGTGAAGGTTGCTAAACACTTTAACTCTCCCTCCCATTCCCATACTGACTGCAAAACTCAGATAACATTCAGGTTTCAATGAGTTAGGCAGCTGGGTTTGAATGATTCAACAGGCAGAAGTAAAAGAATGAAGTACTTCAGCCAATGAGTTGCCAATCTTAATATCAATGCTCACAAAACCGGATATTATTCTACTTTCATCAAAGGTTCCTTTAACATTCTCTTCAGAATTTTACTATCAAGTTAAAATAACTACATTTGTTTGTTCTCTGGAGCTCTGAATTTATGAACCAACAAATTGTGGATAGTTCTACAAATCCTCAAAAGAAATTTCACCAAGTGGAGGCAATTTAATGTATCGGTTTAATTTTGACTTGTTAATTGTGTAAACTGCTGCAGGCATTACATTGAGGTAATAAATGTTAATTAATACTCACATCATATTATTTGAAACATTGCCTGCCCATTCTCCCAGATGCTGCCTGACCTGCTGAGTTCCTCCAACACTTGGTGTTTTGATCAGTATTCACATTGTGTCAGTACAGGACAATTCGCCAGCTGGAGCAAGTCGATGGGCTGAATGGCCTAATTCTGCTCCTAGAATCTATGAACATATAAGGGTGCAAGGAGATCGAGAGATTGGCCAGGAGCTTGGAAGATTATTGAGATGTAAATAAGTACGTTCCTTGCTTTTGTGGATTCGTATGGACCATTCAACATTGACCATCCTATGTTATTGGGGTTGCTAGTGACACTGCAGTATTTTAAAATTTCTATCTGCTCCTTCAACATGTTTTGAAATAATCCTGAAAGAATGTTGCAGAAAATCTTCAATCACGTGCTATCTAACTATTAGGCAATCCTGATGGTTCAAATCTGGCATGAGGTAATGTATGCCACATTCCCCTGAAACTCATGAGGGTCCCCATTCCCACACTCTCCTTAAGGTCAACATGGCCTTGATCTTCGATCCTGTATTCTTCTACTCACCCAGATTGTGGTTCCATAATTGATTTATTCACAAAATGCTTGAGTAACTCAGCAGGTCGGGCAGCATCTCGGGAGAGAAGGAATGGGTGACGTTTCGGGTCGAGACCCTTCTTCAGACTCTTCTACTCACTCAGATCGTGGGTCCATAATCCTTTTCAGCTCACAAAGACCCAGATTCCTAGGCTCCATTGTGGCTCACCAAGACCCCAGTTCCTGCATTCCTTAGAATCCTGGTGTCCATGCTCCCTTTAAACTCATTGAACCCTGATTCATGCATTCTCTTTAAATAGCCCTGTTCCTGCACTCCTTTTGAATTTGGAGATGCAAGATATCAGTCTGAAAAAGGGTCCCAACCCGAAACATGGCCTGTTCATTTCTTTGCACCGATGTTGCCTGACTCAATAAGTTCCTCCAGCAGTTTTTTTTTGCTCCCTGATTCATTGGGATATTTATCATTATGCACTGTAACATTAACAAAGAAGGTGAATTAGAAGTGTAGTCACAAGAGAATCTGATGTTGGAATCCTGAGTTTAAAAAAAACCTGCTCGACAAGTTAAGTCCCTCCAGCAATTTTTTTTTGCTTTGAATTAAATGTGTGTTTTGGTGTAGGAAAAACATAGACAATAGACAATAGGTGCAGGAGGAGGCCATTCGGCCCTTCGAGCCAGCACCGCCATTCAATGTGATCATGGCTGATCATTCTCAATCAGTACCCCGTTCCTGCCTTCTCCCCATACCCCCATCTAATAATCCAGCAAATCTGCTCCAACGGCACTACTAAAATCTTAAGAATGCTGGATCACAAACTTTTACTGGACTCGGTTCAAGAGATGGGCAGGAAGACAACTTGCTTGTAAGTTGTTTGCCAGGCCTGAGCTGACCATGTTCTGGGATTCACAGATTCACAGGTCAGTAGATTAGTTTCAGAAATGTTGTCTATTTGCTGTTTCTACTGTGGAGCATCAATGAAGTTAGAAGTCACCCATGTGCATGTTTAAGGATTGACAAGTTCTCATTAAAAACTGAATAATATAAACATTACATGGCAGTAGCACATGGGGTTGGATAACATCAATGACCACATGCTGCTTTCAATGTGTCCAAAATACCATGCCATTCTGTGGGAGGATTGTCAAAAATATTTAATATTGTCCCAAAGATGAAGAAATTATGCCAGGTGGTTCAAAAGGAGTACCTTAAGGTAGGTGGAGAGCCAAAGAGGTTTAGAAGGATGAGAGAGGATCTTATTGAAACATATAAGATTATTAAGGGATTGGACACATTAGAGGCAGGAAACATGTTCCCAATGTTGGGGGGGTCCAGAACCAGGGGCCACAGTTTAAGAATAAGGGGCAGGCCATTTAGAACGGAGATGAGGAAAAACCTTTTCAGTCAGAGAGTTGTACATCTGTGGAATTCTCTGCCTCAGAAGGCAGTGAAGGCCAATTCTCTCTGGATGCTTTCAAGAGAGAGCTAGATAGAGCTCTTAAAGATAGCGGAGTCAGGGGGTATGGGGAGAAGGCAGGAACGGGGTACTGATTGTGAATGATCAGCCATGACCACATTGAATGGCGGTGCTGGCTTGAAGGGCCGAATGGCCTACTCCTGCACCTATTGTCTATTGTCTATCATGGTTACAGTTTTAGTGCCTAATTAGTCAAGTTTATTTTATTTTATTTTATTCACTTGTTCCTAGTGCAGTGAAAATCTTTTTGATGAATGCTATCCAGTCAGCAGAAAGATTATACATGACTATAATCGAGCCATCCAAGTGTACAGATACTGGGTAAAGGGAATAACGCATAGTGGAAAATAGTGTCCAGTCTGATTAAAGATAGCCCGAGGATCTCCTATGAGGTAGATAACAGCTCAGGACTGCTCTTTAGTTGGTGATAGGATGGTTCGGTTGCCTGATAACAGCTGGAAAGAAATTGTCCCTGAATCTGGAGATATGCAAATTCACCGTTCTGTACCTCTTGTCTGATGGGAGAGGGGTGAAGAGGGAGAGTCTGAGGCTGCGTGAGGTATAGATGGAGTCAGTGGAAGGTTGGTTTCCTCACTTCCTGTGATGGTCCCCATCCAGATTAGTGAATTCATATGTAGCATGTTTTGGTCACCATATTATAGGAAAGATGTCGTCAAGCTGGAAAGGATGCAGAGAAGATTTACAAGGATGTTGCCAGGTTTCATGTGCCAGAGATATAGGGAGAGGTTGAGTGGGCTAGGACTATATTCCTTGGAGCGCAGGAGGATAAAGAGTAATCTTATAGAGGTGTACAAAATCATGAGAGGAATAGATTGTGTAAATGCACTGAGTCTTTTGCCCAGAGTAGGGGAATTGAGATCCAGAGGCCAAAGGTTAAGCTGTAGGGGGGAAAGATTTAATAAGAAAAGGAGGGGTAACTTTTTTACACAAAGGGTGGAACATAAATGGAATGAGCTGCCAGTGGAGGTAGTTGAGTTTGGTACTATCATAACATTTAATAGACATTTGAACAGGTACATGGATAGGATAGGTTTAGAAGGTTATGGGCCAATACCGGGCAGGTGGAACTAGTGTACAGTAGATGGTGCATGTTGGTCGGCATGGGCAAGTTGGGTGGAGGGGCTCTTTCCACACTCTGACTTTATGACTCTCTATGACTCTATAAAAGAGAAATTGTATATTTGCTCATAGCATGCTGGTAGTAATTAATGGGTAATTTTCAACAGTTCAACAGTTCAACAGAGCTTTATTTGTCATTCGGTACCAAGGTACCGAACAAAATTACATAGCAGTCATACACAAAAAAGAACACAAGACACATGACCCCAACACAAACGTCCATCACAGTGACTCCAAACACCCCCTCACTGTGATGGAGGCAACAAAACTTCCACTCTCTTCCCCACGCCCACGGACAGACAGCTCGTCCCCGACCGACCCGCACAGTCCCCGCAAGGGGATGGAAGTCCCCGCGGCCGAGCCGCACCGGGCGCTGAAACATCCCGTGGCCGAACCGGGCGATGGAAGTCCCCGTGGCCGAGCCGCACCGGGCGCTGAAACATCCTGCGGCCGAGCCGGGCGATGGAAGGCCCCCCGGGCGATGGAAGGCCCCACGGCCGAGCCGTGCGCAGCTAAATCCCGCGGCCGAGCCGCGACATGCGATGCTAGGCCCCGCGGCCGAGCCGCACTGGGCACCGCTAAGTCCAGCGGCCGAGCCGCACCAGCGATGTTAGGCCCCGCGGCCAAGCTGCGCCGGGCGATGTTTAGTCCAGCAGCCAAGCCGCACCGGGCGATGGAAGGCCCCGCGGCCAAGCCACACCGGGCGATGTTAAGTCCAGCGGCCGAGCCACGCCAGCGATGAAAAGTCCAGCGGCCGAGCCGCGCCGGGCGATGTAAAGTCCCGCGGCCGAGCCGCACCGGGCACCGCTAAGTCCAGCGGCCGAGCCGCACCAGCGATGTTAGGCCCCGCGGCCAAGCCGCGCCGGGCGATGTTAAGTCCAGCGGCCGAGCCGCACCGGACGATGTTAAGTCCAGCGGCCGAGCCGTGCCGGGCGATGTTAAGTCCAGCGACCGAGCCGCACCGGGCGATGGAAGGCCCCGCGGCCGAGCCGCACGCCGCGCCGTGAGGAAGAGACCTAAAAGAGAAAGGTTTCCCCCAACCACCCCCCCCACACCACCACCCCCCCACCCACACCACCACCCCCCACACATATACAGCCAAAAAAAAAAAAAAACCATCCCAACACCGACACACAACAAAAAAAAAGGAAAAAAAGACGAACAGACTGCTAGCGAGCCGCAGCCGTTAGGCGCCGCCACTTCCGCCATCAATATAAAATATCAAATGTAATATGAGAGAGAAGCGAGTATTGAACGTTGCCTTTGGGAACACTTTATAATTTCCAGCATTATTTTGCAGCCTTACAATATTTAACATTTAATAATGCCTTGCGTACAAGGAAATAAAAAACTGTCTTAATGCAATAGAATTAGACTGGAAATGGAGGTTAATAATAGGTTCCTGAAAATGAACATTTAATTAATTATCATATATTAGTCTGATGCCTCTGTTAACACTTCAATATTGGAAAACTGAGATTAAAAGCAAGACATTAGAGGTGGAACATTATAAACTTGCCAGGACACAGGCTGGACAAGATGGCATGGTCATCACCAGTAGGGAGAGGCCTGGCCCATTGAAAAAGCCAACTGCCCACCTGGAGTAGGCAGACAGAGGTAGCTATCCAGCTGGCAGTAGCTGAATATTGAGGCGCAGTGGCAAAACATTTCACTCAAAAAAATAGCTGGGGTAAGGACTGACAGCAACTTAATTGTGGGTGAGGGGGAGCCATGCCCAGGACAACAGAGGCAGAGATTCAGTGACATTGGCCAAGTGTCAGTGTGATGGTGAGAAGAATCAAGTGTTACAGGAAGTAACATGGTGTCAAACCATATGGCTGCCCTCCAAAATACTTGCAGCATTGCAGTGAAATTAAGCACCTGAGAAATGGTCCTATTACTATTTGGAAGATAGAAGATGAAAGGGCTGGTTCTGCAGATCAATGGTTCTGTCATTTATTTGATACAGATGCACACAGCACATTGGCTGATACTGCAGATGATCCATCGAAGAGCCTGGAAGGGCACCAACACCACACTCTTGATGGTAACATAAAGCTTGTGTGCCTTTGGTAGCATTATCACTTTGGTGCAGATCAGCTGGCTAAAGATGTCCTTGGAGCAGTTCCGCAACAAACATGAAGACTCCAAAAACAGTTGTCTTCAGTTATAACCTGATAACACTTCGAGACTAACAAATATCCCAGTGTACTTAAAGGAAAGGTCAGCAGTCTGGATCCTAAGTTTACTTTTTGTTTTGACAGCTCTATTTGACTTAATTGAAAAGGTACTCACAATCATTTATTTTAAATTATGTAACTTTGGACATTGGGGCAGCACAGTGGTGCAGCGGTAGAGTTGTTGCCTTCCATTGCCAGCGACCCGGGTTCGATCCTGACTACGGGTGATGCCTGTATGGAGTTTTTTATATTCTCCCTTTGACTGTGTGGGATTCTCCGGGTGCTCCTACACTCCAAAGACATACAGGTTTGTAGGTTAATTGGCATCTGCAAATTGTAAATTGTCCCTAAAGTGTAGGATAGTGCTAGTGTACAGGGGGATCGCTGGTCAGCACAGACTCGGTGGGCCGAAGGGCCTGTTTCCACTCTGTATATCTAAAGTTTAAAGTCTAAAGTCTAAGAGTTAGCTGCAGTTAGACAGCTCATCGTTTTCAAAACTGCTGTGAAATTTTTATTTTAAATTTCTTCTTTCTTGCTCATTCTGTTCTGCTATTATTGGCTTTCAAGGGTCTCGTAAACAATATTCGGTTGCTTGTCTTTCCAAGAATATGTTTCCTCCCTATCTTCATGCCAGAAGCTTTAAAACAAAAACAAAATGAACAGACAGCAGCACTAAAAACCCTTTGAGGAAACAGTAATTATAAAAGTGTAGGAAAATAACTGCAGATGCTGGTACAAATCGAAGGTATCACAATTATAATATATATATCACAATCACAGTAATTATAAAACATACCTAACGGCCTCTGCCCCTTTAAGGGCTTCTCTGCACATGGGCCTTCTCTTTTTGCCAGTTGATAGAGCAGCAAGAACACAGCATGATCCTCTCCTAAACGGATGAGAAAGCATGCTGGGGCCTCTTAGCATCCATTAACATTTCAAAATGAAGCTATTGCATATTCTGCACTATCTGCTGCAGTAATCGGGTGGGGATCTGACATAAGTATTCCCTGCTGCCTTTCCTTGCTCTCTCATGTACACTTCACTCCAGCAGGGACTGATCCCACCAGCTGGAAAGTCCATCCCGTGCTGCCAAATAAGATGGAACTGAGTGCGATGTTTTCTGCAATAGAATGCTCTTATCAATAACACTGGTATTATTCCCAGTTGCCCAGAAGGCCTGAACAGAAATATTATAGGATTTTCCTTTGCTCCCTGTGAAGGAGCCGCCAGTTGACATCGCGGGTGAGAATTGCAGATTATATTTTGAATTTTCACTCCATATGCAGTGGGTAATACACTAGAATATCAGACACATTTAATATTCTGAAGATTGACTCAAAATGCCAGAGTAACTCAGCGGGCCAGGCAGCATCTCTGGAGACAAGGAATAGGTGACATTTTGGGTCTAGATCCTTCATCATCATCATCATCATATATATACAGCCGGAAACAGGCCTTTTCGGCCCACCAAGTCCGTGCCGCCCAGCGATCCCCGTACATTAACACTATCCTACACCCACTAGGGACAATTTTTACATTTACCCAGCCAATTAACCTTCTTCTTCAGACTGAGAGTCAGGGGAGAGGGAAACTAAAGGTATTAATATTCTCTATTTAAAATTATTTGTGATATTTATTTAAGATATTTAGAATTCTGTTTTTCTTACTAGTTCAAATGAAAGGTCTGAAATGCTGGCAGGACATAGTTTTTAGGGGAGTTGTCATTCAGCTCAGAGAAGTAATTTCTAATCTCTACTTTTAGTGTGAGACCCCTTATTCTGAAGCTATGTCCTGATTTTCAATTACTTTACAATGGGAAACTACCTCTTACCATCAACCCTCCTTCAAAGGCAATTTCTTCTGATTGATTTCAAAGATACACAATAGTTGTTTTAATATTACAAATGGAACTCACGATGACAACAAAATGGCCATTGCGAAAATAGCTTCATTACCTTGCAATAGGGGAGAGAAAGATAGTTCACAACCAGAGGAGAGGGCCAGGCAAGTTGTCTGAAACACCAGTCTATTGCCTCTTCCAATCCCAGTAGCTACCTTCAATTGCCAATCACTGCTGTTACAAAAAGAAATGGGAGCGGCATTAAGATCTAGTGTTGGTAACCTCAATGCTGAGTTTTGGAAGCCTTAAAATCCCTGGTGGCTGTTCTTCCAGTTTGTATTGTACCTTACTGGTGCATTTCAGGAGATAAGGTCGCAGCGGTCAGAATGGTAAGAAGATGGAGGGTTAATGTGGCCAGAAAATCAATGGCTTGCTTGATAAAGAAATGGGAATTTTCAGCAAAGGAATGACCCAATCTGCGTTTGCTAATTCCATTGAAGAAGTTATTGGATTGTGAGATGAAAATGTAGTATATTGCATTCTGGGAAATACTTTTTTTTCTCTTAAACAGGAAGTTGTCCACAGCCACAGATGGTGGAAAGGAAAATGAGAGGGTACGTACTGTAGTCATGTTGAGTTTGAGATGTTCACTTTAGGTTATCAATATCTTTGGGCCATGCCCATTTTTCTCTATGATATTCCGGGGAAACACAAGGCTCCTGGAGCTAGAAAGGAAAATAATTCACCTCCAGACATATTTTTTATTTTTATGCATTATCACCCACACATGCAGTGTCTTTACTTTTACCAACTATTTATTTCTATCATCCACTGCCTTATAACTTGTTTCTTTTTATAACCTTCCCCCACCCCCAACTGTAACATGAAAATATGATTATGGTTCATCTGTTGAAAGCGGCAGCAGCTCCACTTGTTGCATTTGAGATAATTTTGTCTGATCTTTCCAATCATGGGATGCTTTAAACTGTTGGTTTGCCATCCTATTAAAACATGTACTATTCTTTCCCTGTGTACATTTGTGGACCTCATCTTTTTTTCTCTCTTTCTTATTATCTCACTGCCTCTCTATTTAGGTGACTGTCTCATTATTTCTTTCTCTTTGCATTCAGGAATAACTTAATGAAGGGCAGTTTTCAGTTCATGTGTCAGATTCAAGCTCTAATATGCATGAAAATCAAAAGCAAAATTCAGATGCTCAAAATCTGAATCAATACAAAAAATACTGCAAATGTTCAGCCAGTCAAGCAGCATCAGTGGGAAGGGAAACAGAGTTAACATTTCACAATACGTTTTAGCATAAAACATAAAGTGCTGGAGGAACTCAGCGGGTCAGGCAGCATCCATGGAGGGAATGATGACGTTTTGAGTCAGGACCTTTCTTCAGACATTTATAGCATATATGGCAACCATATTTAAATCACATTTAAACTTTCCTTTCTCTATTTGAAGAAAATGAAGCACCTAATCATAGCATTAACCTCAGGCATATATACAGTCCAGATTGCAGCATTGTTCAGCCTTTCCATTAGTTCAGTACCAGCAGTGAATTTTTGTGGCTGCATGACGTTTTATAAATTGTGTGCATTTTTATGTGTTGTTGTTATGCTTTCAATGCATTACGGATTTTGTGATGAGTATAATTTAATTTCTGCATTGAACCTCCTGCTGTTCCAAGCCTGGTCAATTGCAAAAAAAAGTTCTTTTTTTTTCCGAAGTACTACTTCCCAGGTGTTATATTTTATGCAGATTCATTGATTGCAGAGCATTTAGTCCATTGACTACCAACGCATTCATAGGTACCTTGTTACTGAGAATCCTTGATAGGAGTTATTTTTAGGACACTGACTCATTTTCATAAATGCACAGCTTAATGTGCCAAGAAATTCATTGACAATCAGTAAAAATTAACACATCATATAGCTGTGGCTGCCATATTACTCTGCAACTGAAATGAAGCTGCCCTGAAGGTAATGAAGCCAAATTTCAGAAGCGGGGTAGAACCATTGTCTGCTGCTGTCTTTGGCTCTGCAGACCTGGGATGAATTTCAAGCCAAAAGTGAATCAGAAATAGTCAAAGGTAGGGGTCTAGAACCCCCCCCCCCCCCCCCTCAGTCCTTTACAGAGATAGAAGAACAGATATGGAGACAGATTAGCGACAGATACCAAAGCAACAGAGTTGTCTTAGCAGGTGATTTTAAATTTCCCAATTTTGACTGGGACTTACTCAGTGCCTAAGATTTAGACAGTGCAGAATTTGTGAGGTGTATCCAAGAGGGTTTATTGAAACAGTATATCGATAGTATAACCCGAGAGAACATACTGGGCCTAGTATTGGGAAATAAACCTGGCCAGATGATCCGTGTGTTGGTGGAAGAGCATTTTGGGGATAGTGACTTTAGGTTTTAAGATTGTTTTGAATAGAGAGAAGACTGGACATTGCAGGAATGTGCTAAATTGGAATAAGGCAAACTGCAATGTTATTAGGCAGGAGCTCAGAAGGGTACACTGGGAGCAATTGTTATTGGGTAAGTCCACATCTGACATGTGGGAGTTATTTAAAGATCAATGGATCGATGTTCAAAATCGGCACACTCCTGTAAGCAGGAAGGATAAGGATGGCAAAGTAAGGGAACCTTGGATAACCGATGAGGTATTAATGTGGTCGAAAAAGGAATAGGATGCATATGCAAGGTTTATAAGTTGGAATCAGACAGAATCTTTGTGGAATACAAAGAAAGGAGGGAAGAACTCATGCGGGCGATTAAAATGGCAAAAAGAGGTCATAAAATGGTTTTGGAGAGAAGGTTTTTGTACCTATATTAAAATCAAGAGGAAAACCAGGGAGAAGGTTCATGAAGGAATTTGTGCTTGGAGTCTGGGGATGTAGCAAAATATTAAGTGAGTACTTTGCATCTGTTTTGACCAAGGAGAAGGACATGGAGGGCAGTGAATTAGTGTGGTGAATACTAAGATGCAAGTGCAATTTGAGAATAAGACATTAGGGCTCTTGTAGAATATCCAGGTGGATAAATCCCCAGGATCTGATGGGTATTATCTCAGATTATTAAGAGAGGCAAGAGAAGAGATTTTGTTAGCCTAAATGAAGCTATTTGCATCTTCTCTAGCCCCAGGCAAGCTCCTGGAGGACTGGAGAGTAGCTAATGTTGTTCCTTTATTTTAGAAGAGAAGTAGAGAGAATCCGGGGAATGATAGGCTGGTGTGCCCACAGCAGTGGTAGGAAAATATTGGAGAGGATTCTTTGGTATAGGATGTACTCCCATTTGGAAGAGAATGAGTTAATTGGGGACAGTTAGCATGGCTTTGTACGGCAGGTCGTGTCTTACTAACTTGATCATGTTTTTTGAGGAGGTGACGAAGGTGAACGATGAGGGGAGGGTAGTAGATGTTGTCTACATGGATTTTAGTAAGGCCCCACGGTAGGCTGATCCAACAGATTAAGATGCATGGGATTAATATTGATTTGGTCATATGGATTCAGAACTGGTTTACTTATAGAAGGCAGAGGGTTGTGGTGAAGGACTATATTCAGGCCGTAGTTCTGTGACCATAGGAGTTCTGCAGGGATCTGTGCTGGGACCACTGCTATATATAAATGATGATATGGTTAGATACTTTATTTGTCACATGTACCGAGGTACAGTGAAATTCGTTTGTATACAGTTCAGTATGTATCACAATACATTATCACCTAGATGCATATTAGATAAGCATCTCAGATACAGTACAGGTGTTTAGTAGCAGTACACTGAGACAGTATACAGACTCGCCAGTTTGGCATCATTTCCAAGTCCCAGTTGGTGTAAGTGCAGGGATCTTGACCTGACCATGAAACTCTGTTGTCCTGGTGGTGTTGCAGGGTCGGCCTGGCTAAGCTAGGCCATTGGTGTCTTCTGCCTCTGCTGCACTGTTGTAGACCATATCCAGTCCACATGCTTGACCTTTTCGTTCGGCACCTATTCCAGCCAAGCCGCAGGTTGTTGCAGGGCCTCCAATGGCCCACTCCAGCATTGAGGCCATGCTAGTCTGCTTCCCGGCCCTCCAGGTGAGTTCCAGTGGGTCCTCGATCTGTGGCGGGCGAGTCGGGCCAACCGGGCAAGTCCTGGTCCATTGCGCGGATCCTCTATCAGCGGCAGGCCAGTCAATAGACAATAGGTGCAGGAGGAGGCCATTCGGCCCTTTGAGCCAGCACCGCCATTCAATGTGATCATGGCTGATCATTCTCAATCAGTACCCCGTTCCTGCCTTCTCCCCATACCCCCTGACTCCGCTATCCTTAAGAGCTCTATCTAGTAGATGGGTTGGTTAGTAAGTTTTCAGATGAGACCAGTATTACTGGGATCATGGACTATGTGGATGGATGTTAAAGTATACATCAGGATATAAATCAGCTACAGAAATGTGAGAAGAAATGGCAGATGGAGTTTCATCCAAGCAAGTGTGGGGTGTTGCACTTAGGAAGGTCAAATGTAATGGGAAAATATACAATTAATGGCATGACCCATAACAGCATTGACGTACAGAGGGACATTGAGGACCAAGTCCATAACTCCCTGAAAGTGGCATAGAATGGTAAAGAAAGCATATGGTATGCTTGCTTTCGTAGGTCAGGGCATTATATGTTATCTTATAGATTGAGGTATAGGAGTCAGAAAGTCATGATATACCTGTATAGATCTTTTTCTTAGGCTGCATCTGGAGTATTCTGTGCAGTTCTGGTCACCCATTGCAGGAAAGATAGGAAAGCTTTAGAAAGGTGGCAGAGAAGGTTTACCGGAATGATGCCTAGATTAGGGGCATTAGCTGCAAGGAGAAGTTGGACAGAATTGGAGCGTTTTCTCTGGAATGCTGGTGGTTGCAGGGGGACCTGCTAGAAGTATAAAACATTATGAATGGCATAGATAGGATAAGCAGTCAGAATTTTTTACCCAGGATGGAAAAATTAAATATTAGAGGACATAGCTTTAAGCTGAGAGGGGCAAAGTTCAAAGGAGATTTGCAGGAAACTTTTTTACATGGAGCGTTATGAGTGCTTGAATGTGCTACTGGTGGTGGTTGTTGAAGCAGATGCAGTGGTTGTATTTAAAAGACTTTTGGATAGGCATATGGATATGCAGGGAATTAAAGGATATGGGTTATGTGCAGGCAGATACATTATGGTCTTGGCACCATGTTCTGCATGGACATTGAGTGCCGAAGGGCATGTTCTTCTGTGTCCTACTTGAAATTGGTTTGTCAATTTCAGCCTGTACATTGGAAGGACTAATCTGCCATAGAACACTGCATTTGACTTAGATTGCATAGAACAAATAGGCAAACTCGCTTTGAATGCTAATGTGCATCATTGAGCAAATAGTGTCAAGTGGAATCCAGCAATTAGAGTTGAAATGCAATGAAGTTGGGTGAAAATAGAGATTATATGTCCCATCACTTCTATCATGACAATAAGGCATAATTGATGTTGACAACAGTGGCCAAAATATATTTTCCATTTCCTAGAAATGCTAGCCTTTATTACAATGTTCACCAAAACTCGCCACATACTAGAAAACATTGAACAGAAACATTGCAAATTTGTCCAAAAAACTAGATTTTTCCTCAAAAGCAGACTATTGACAAAGTCTCCTAATTGGAAACAACTTTTAAAGAAAATAACAAGGACACGAGTTTCAAAGCCAAGAATCAAGTGAAGTTATTTCTCACAAAGCAGCGCTCAGAATGAAGCTCCATTTCAGGAAATGTAGCTGTCACTGGTAATAAGTTAGATTTGACAGCTCAAAGCATTGTGCAAGGTAGTTAACAGGTTAGCAATTCTTAACAAAATAATTTAGGATCCCACTTGTCAAATATGACTTTCATTTAAAAGCCAGTGTAAGAACTGATGACTGAATCTGACAGAATATATATTAGGAAATCAACATCACAAGTCCCAGTGGTGCCTGAAACAGAACACAGAGCTTGTAGACAGAAGCTTAGTGACTTTCATTCTTGGCTCTTCTTAAGTGGTGAAGGTAGGGTGCATTTTGACGCATTCCATCATTTGAAGTTACTGTGGATCCCATGCATCTTAATTGTCCAAAAGGACACTGGAATAGCTCAGCAGGTCAGGCAGCATCTCTGGAGAACATGGGTAGGTGACTTTTCAGGTCGATGTCCTTCTTCAGGCAATATTTAGAACAGCCCACCATGAAGGCCTTCATCAAGTGCCTAGGTAAGATCCATGTAGACAACATCCATTGTCCTGTCTTCATCAATTGTCCATATCCATTGTCTTACCTTTGTCATCCCCTCAAAAGCTCATGTCGTTCTTAAGCATGACCTCCCACAGAGGAAGTCATGCTGACTGCCCCTAATTAGTCCATACTTTTCGAAATGTGAATAAATCCTATACTGAAGATATATTCCAATAACTTCCCTACCACTGACACGAGGCTCACCAACCTATAATTTCTTGGGTTATCTCTACTTCCCTTCATCAACAAAGGAACACCATCGACTACTGTCTAATCCTCCAGAAGCTCACCTGTGGCTAAAGAAGACACACATACCTTTATCAAGGCCCCTGCAATCTCATCTCTTATCTCTATCACTAAATTGGGGTAGATTCCATCAGGCCCTGGTGATTTATACACAATGCTCTTCAAGAGCCTTCATACCATCTCCTTCTTAATCTCAAACTGCCCTTGCATATTAATCTTCCCCAAACTGATCTCACAGTCCTCCATATCCTTGTCTTTGGTGCATACAGCTGCAAAGTACTCCTCTAGTACCTCGCCTACATCCTCTGACTCTAACCATAAATTCCCTTCTTTATCTGCGCATGTTCCTACCTTCTCTCTGGTTACTCTCATGTTTTTGATATCTCCATGAAAAGCCTAGGGATTTCCTTTTCTCCAACTCACCTTTGACATTTCATTGCCCCCTTTGGCCCTTCTAATTGCCCGCTTAAGTTCTCTCCCACTTGTTTTATATTCCTGTCTGATTTCATCTACGTACACTTCATTTGGACCAAATTTACAACTTCTTTAGCCATCCAAAGTTCCTTTACGTTGCAGGAAAAATGTTCCCGATGTTGGGGGAGTCCAGTTCCAGGGGTCATATTTTAAGAATAAGGGGTAGGCCATTTAGGACTGAGATGAGGAAAAACATCTTCACCCAGAGAGTTGTGAATCTGTGGAATTCTCTGCCACAGAAGCCAGCGGAGGCCAATTCACTGGACGTTTTCAAGAGAGAGTTAGACTTAGCTCTTAGGGCTAAAGGAATCAAGGGATATGGGGGAAAAGCAGGAACGGGTACTGATTCTGGATGATCAGCCATGATCATATTGAATGGCGGTGCTGGCTCAAAGGGCCGAATGGCCTACTCCTGAACCTATTTTTCTATGTTTCCATCCTTATCCCTCCTTACTAGAAAATGTTGGTCTTGAACTCTAATCAGCATTTCTCTTGTTTTCATGTTATTTTGGTCTGGTCCACCCCTCATATTTGCATTGGTGTCTTGTAGCCACATGGCTGCAATTATCCAGAGCCTCATTACCATGCGCATTCTTTGAGTGATCCATGTGCAGCAGTGTGACTTCAGAAGGCAGAATTTGAGGCCCTGTCCAAGGACTACACTATCTGCCCTCCAACTGCTCATGTTACAAGAATTATTTAGCGACAGTCCAAACACATCTATTTGAAGAAAATTAAAATATATATTTTTTTAAATGATAAATTTATTCAAACATTAACACAAGTTTAAAAAATAGCAGAACACCTTTTCACACAATTCGGCAACCCATTCAAATAAATAGGGCTTTGCTAGATTCAACAGTAGTCTCCATATGATTTCTATCTGGTCCCTCAGTTTAGTCAGTGACAGAAATGGCCCTGGCTTCAGTGCTGAGGCTAAAGCAAGGTGAGCCTGCATCTGACCCCAGGACATTCCTTACTTCCAAGCTGCAGTGCACAGACATAAAAGTAAGGAATGCACGAACATGAGCATCACAAATGACTAATCCCTTGGGATTCCCCAGCCAAATCTCAGCACAATCTCACCATAAATTTTGATTCTAGAACTTGCCATTAATTCATTCAATATGCTGAACCAAATTTGCAGCCCAGAAACTGTTGATTGGACTGGATAAGAAATAAAAATCGGGAGCAGAAGCACACCATAAATCTAGTTTTTGGAGTCCTTCTGATCTCCTGATGGGTATTTAGTGTTGAGCTAAAGTTTGGACTTCATTGGCTCTTGATCTGAATTCACATAAGGTTAGGTTTCTTTATCAAACTCATTCTCCTGTTTCAGCTTTTAAGAGACCATCATTTATTTTCACAAGTCTGCTCACTTTACATACTTAAATAAGCTTTTACAATCTGTTCTTACATTTCTTAAGGTTATAAGGCCATAAATGATGGGAGCAGAATTAGGCCATTTGAACCATCAAGTCTACTCCACCATTCAATCATGACTGGTCTATCTCTCCCTTCTAACCCCATTTCCCTGCCTGCGCCCTATAACCTCTGACACACTCGGCTCACCCTCATTAGTTATCCACTCCATCCTCATTTTTTGATAGTCATTCTTCCGTGGTTTCTAAAACTTTCCCAATATTCAGTTCTCCAACTAATTTTCACCATGGTGTGGGCCTTTTCTATGCAGGACATTTAACTTCTGCACAGCGACGGGAACTATTAGATGCTTTGCTAAATGAATAAATTAAACATGGAGCTGTAATTATGTTGGTGCCTTGTGCAAGTTTTGTCTATTCTTGTACACAAGAAAAGAAGTTCCTCCATTAAACAATAGGTCTGTTGCAACTTGTTTTTGTTTTAGAAATTAAATTGAGCAATGAGGGGTTTTGGAGGAAGTGCACATATCTCTGCATGACCATTTTACTGAACATGTGCTCAGTCTGCCAAGGCCTATTGGATCTCTCAATTTCTAACCATTTTAACTCACCTTCCCATTCCCACACCGACCTTTCTGTCCTGGGCCTCCTCCATTGCTCGAGTGAGACCACACACAAACTGGAGGAGCGCCACATTTTTGGCTTGGGAAACTTACATTAATGGTACGAACATTGGATTCTCCAATTTTAAATAACCTTTAACTAACCTTCCCCCCCTCTTTTCTCCCCCACAACCTGCCTCCCTCTTCCCCCTCCCCCTTCCCTCCCTTAAGCTGCACCAGGACTACCTATTTGTTGCCTCCAACAACCCATCCCACCCCACAGGTTTCCTCCCCCTGGCTTCAATCCACAACTCTTCAACCCTAACTCACACCTATCTATTTATTACTAAAACTCTCATCTTGTATGTATGTTCCTGAAATACAGTCAAAATGGTACACGATAGCACCACAATTTTAGGGGCATCTTACTCACCATTTGCCTGCGGTGTGCAGTATCATGTTTCATTTGAATTGTTGCGCTATTTTAAAAGCGATTCACTTTATAAACTTTATACTGTGAATGGGCCCGGCAGCCGCATCTGCGTAGTTGGAGCCCATTGATCTAATACTTGCGTGTTCATCTTGTGTCACAGTGGTAAGATGGCCACCGGATCCACGAATCCGCAGTTGGGGGAAGGATGCTGGGGAGGACCGGCGCTCGTCCTGGCGTGCCCCGCGCCTGACCTTCCTCATGTGGTGCAGCATGGCATCAGAGAGAAGGTCAAAGAAGATGGCCACCGGATCTGCGCGTGTGCAGTTGGGGGAGGGTTGCCGGGCCCGGCGGCGGCACACTCAGATAGAATGAAGAGACGGAATCTGTATCCACGCACCTGCACAGCAGACCGAGAGGACTGGTGCCCATCCCGGCGTGCCCCGTGCCTGACATTCCTCTCGCTGTGCAGCGCGGCGGCAGAGAGAAGGTCAAAGAAGATAGCCGCCAGCAGGACGAACATGGGGCAGAGCCTTGTGGCCGCTTTCTTGCTGCTGGCCGCTGTGATGGCCGCCCGGAGCCGGGATGAGTGGCTCCCTCCGGGGCTGGGGTGAGTGGCTCCCTATTCACCCACCCCCGGCACCGGGGGGGATCCCCCCAGCCGCCACAGCCTCGGATATACCCTGGGATTCTGCTGTGTGCTTTTGGAGTGAGGGAGGGGAGGGTGCTAGACCAATGCAGGAGAGATTTGGAGCTGATTGGGGTTGTGGTTCAAATGCAAGGGTTATTTGAATATAATCTGAGTGGGATCTTGCTGTGCATAGCAGGGGAGGGGGATGTGGGAGGGGGGGGTCTGACTGATTCTGTGGATGGAGAGGATGCTAGACCAATGCAGGAGGGGTTTGGACCCGATTGGGGTTGTGGTTCAAATGCAAGAGTTATTTGAATATAATCTGAGTGGGATCTTGCTGTGCATTGCAGGGGAGGGGGATGTGGGGGGTCTGACTGATTCTGGAGTTCAACAAAGAAACTGACAAGTTACTAAAGAACCTTTAGTAACAACGGGACCCAACGGGTCCACGGGTCGTCTAGTTTTTCTTATTTCGGCCCTTTCTTCCAACCATATCCTTGTCAAAGAATCTCCCCAGCCTATGTTAATCAATCTATCACCTGCCTCTCGCCTTTTCCAGCTTTCTTCTACCCACCCCCCCCACCCCCCCTGCTACAACCAGTCTGAAGAAGGGTCTCGACAATGTCACCTATCCGTTTTCTCCAGAGATGCTGCCTGACCTGCTGTTACTCCAGCACTTTGTTTCCATTTATACATTAACCAACATATGCAGTTCTTTGTTTCTACCTTTATGCATATATGTACGTTTGAACATGTGTGTGCAAATGTGTATTTGTAAACATGTGTATGTTTTGTGCCCATGTGATACTATTGTGTCTTGGAGAAACAAGGAGCAGCAGATGCTTGTTTACAGAAAAAGACAAAGTGCTGGAGTAACTCGACGGATCAGGCAGCATCTCTGGAGAACTTGGACAGGGGACTTTCCATTCAGGACCCTTCAGACTGGGGAAATACCTACTACACTCATAATTCAATAAACTTCTCTTGTTTTGCCACTGATTTTATGTCACAGATACATTACAAGGCGCTCTATTTGTGACAGGCTATTTAGATATGTGTCCGGTGTTTACAGCTAAATTTAAGCCTGCCTGTTCATCCTTCAAATGACAGATATATTATTTGTGATTTCTTTCACTCCCTCCCTGAGAGAGTTTTAAGTGGTGGATCAAACTATTTATATAGCCAAGTATTATTTAAAATGTATCAAGCACTTGCTGAAGGTTTAATGACTTGGAAAAAAATCAATACTGCTGACCAATAATTGTGCCAATTTTATCAGCTTATTTATGATATTTGCTAACGAATTCTTGCAAGCTAAATCAGGATATATATTTGAGAAATATATTAAAGTCAGAAATAGCACAAATTTACAGTGCGATAATATTAGTGTCCTGTTGCAGCATTTGACAAATGTTGCATTTTGTAAGCGCTGGGCCTTTTAGTCTACTATGGATTATCACTTGATCCTGTTCAAGCATTTCTGTACCGGAGTGCATTACGCTTGGAGCCATTCTGGTCTCCATGCCTCATTAACCTGGGTGTTAGATAAATCAAAGCCAACTTCTGCAACAAAGATAAGCCCACTCCAGGCAAGCAAGACGATGATGTATGGATCCATGAGGCTAATAGGAAAGTATTGACCAAAAAATAGTGTGCTTATCCTGCAATCACTGAATATTGCAATGAGACCTCCCAAAAGCAGATGGGATTCACTTTGGGGAATGCAGCAAAGGTAAATGTGAAGCATAACTGAATCCTCTGGTTTTTGAGTCTAGCTAGTAATTATTACTACAAGAATTATTCAGAAAGTCAAATTTGGTTCAATCTATTAATTTATTTTGCATCTTCAAAAATGCACACTTATTATTCAAAATATAGATATATACATAATTATACTTGCTGTGTTAAAGATTTGCATGATATACTTAAAGCAATCAAATAATTGTTACTTTAAAAGGTCTTTCAGGCAAGGTATTTGATGTATGGTGTTCATTACAGATTGAAAGTTAATGCTGTCCCACAGAGAGAAGAATTCCCATTTTGTTTTATGTAGACGATGAGAGAGCTTTCCCCATTTTCCGTCTGGTCCCAGCTGAGCAATTGAATGCATTAAAGGTTCTGTAGAGTTTGTCTTTGACCCCCACTGTTGAAACAATAGCTGGTATTCCACAGAGTTTTTGATGAAGTCACATCAGCCGCTCAAGAGTTGCTCTGGGATTTTGTTTGATATATTATTTAAAATAAAAACTGAATAGTTTCATGATTATTGGGGATTAAATTCAACTTCAAGGGCAAGGTGGCAGTGCAAAATGGGATTGGGACTTCACCTGATTTTAGAACTTTCAATTCAATATTGGGTCAACAATTCTATTAAAAATTTAGCAGTTCCATTTGGAGATGCACATTAACTTCAATAAATGTGAAGAAATTTAGGACTCTATTGCAAACATGCATAAATGCAGACTTCTTGATTTTTTTTCCGTTTCATTATAACTGCACTCTAATGTGGAATTCCTCATGCAGTCCATCAGTGAAGCACAAAACTTCCAGCAGTTTTCCAACAATTATTCTGTGAAATCTGCTCAATGTAAGGCAGATACACTTATATCAATTGGCGAGGAATGGCTGTTGGGGAGAATGGTAAGTTCAATTAATTTAATGATCTGATATTTTTATTTTTTTTATTTTGATCGATGATTAAAGAATGTTATTTTTTAATGCTTGAATGTTTTAAAATGTCAACCAAATGTAAACAAATATTTACGCTTTATGACGGGCAGTTTGACCTTGGAGCTAGCCATCAAAGTATTTCTGTGTAACTTATCATCAGGCACCCTGCACTGCACATTGCTTCACCAATGGAGTCACAGCTGACTTCAGAGACCAAGATGCCACGAGAAGATCACCTCCATGTTCAACCTGGTTTAGAGGATAGGAGGGCAGCTAGTGCTCCACTAGTGCAGCTAGTGATTCACTGCTCCAAAAACATTATGGCCTATTGTTTTCTATTAAAATGATGGTTGCTCCATGGAAACCTTTTTGGGGTGCTGAAGATAAATGCTTGGCATGAAACTGAAAAGGAAACTCTAAGTGTTGCAACAAGAGCAAGTTTAACACTGTTACCTATATGCCAAGCATAAGAACCAGTGAAGTTTGGGCCATTCATAATTCAGCAATCGGGAATCAAGTTGCTGTGGCAGGATCTCTTTTAGTGGATGAAGAGTTTAATGGAATAGGTTAAGTCTGTGTTGTGGTCAAAGTGCTTGTGGGAAATGCAACTACTCCCTCTCACAAACTGCTGGTTTTACTTTTGTTATGATGCTTTAAGATTTTCACCCTCTTGAAGTTCATTGATGTCAATTCTGGCTTGGGCAAAAATATTCACTTTTTTTTAAAATGTGCTTAGGTAACCATAATTAGTTCTTGATTCCACCAAAAAGCAGATTGCAAAAGGCAAAAATCTATTCTTACATTTCCTCAACTTTTCTGAGTAAATATCGATTCATATTTTGTAAGTAGGAACGTATATCTACGTAAACCAGAAGAGAGGAAGAAAACCATTTACGTATTTAACAGCTTTCATAATTTTGAGGTGCAAAACAGTACCCTAAATTTATATATTCACTGAAATGATAGAATACTGTAGCCAATTTGAGTCCAGAAAACTCCTACAGAAAGCTATTGAATAAACTACCAGATTATCTGTATTAGATGTTGTTTAGCTGCAATGTATTGGATGGTACGTATGTGGGGTGAACATCCCTGTTATTTTCCATTTGTCCCAACTGATATTAAAAAGCAATTTACTAATTAAAATCTGGTTGAAGTGATCCTTTGGTGGCAGGTATGACGGGCTCATTTAAGAACACACACATTAGTGGAGATCTTGGACTATGCATGACCTGAAGAATGCTTTCTGATTTATTGCAGTCACTCTAGGGATTGGTAATTATGTGCATAATGCATTACATCTTAGAACCTTACACAACTTACTACTGTGGCATGCACATCGCATTAGAAAACACTTCCTGGAGTTCACCTTGTATAAATAGTAGTTGAATCTGACTTTAAGGTTTTGGAGTAATGGACTCATAGTCATACAGCATGGAAACAGGCCCTTCTGCCCAACTCGTCCCTGTCCACCAAGATACCCCATCTAAGTTCCATTTACCCGCATTTGGCTCGTATCCCTCAAAATCTTTCACATTCATGTACCCTTCCAAGTGTCTTTTAAATTGTTATAGCATCTGCCTGAACTATCTCCTCTGACAGCTTTTTCCATATACCCACCACCCTCTGAGTAAAAACATTGTTTTGTTAGATCTTGCCCCTCTCGCCTTTTTGTAAAGTTTGTCTAGAGATTGAATACCTAAAGTTATTAAAGTAATTATGCAATCATTACAGCAGAAAAGGAGGCCAATCAGCCCAACAACTGTTGTCTATAAAAGCAATCCAACTAGTTCCACCCCTGTTCTTTCCATATGACCCTCATGTATTATTTCCTTTTAAATATTTATCCAGCTCCCTTTTGAATGCTGTCATTGAATTTGCTCCCACTGCCATCCCTGACATTGCTTTCCAAACTCTACCTCTTTACTACATGGAAACATTTTTTTCCTCGTGTCACCCTTGGGTTTTTCTTGCCAATCACCTTCATTCGCAATCTAATTGTTTTTAATCCTTTTGTCAACACAAAAATATTCACTCAACCCACTTTGTCTATCCCTTTCATGATTTCAGTTGCCTCCTTCATATCCCATCACAACCTCCACTCTTTCAATGACATATACCTTAACATTTCTGCATTATCAATTTAATTAAAGTGCCTCTTTTCTAACTTCTCATTGGTAATTCTCTCATTCATCCTCACTTTTACATCCTTCCTGGAGTGTGGTGCCCAGAAATGGAAAAGGCTACTCCAGTTGTGTTTGAATCAGTGTACTATAAAGGCTCATCATGAATTCATTGCTCTGGACTCCATTCATCTACTTATGAAGCCCAAATGTTTACCAACTTTTCCAACTTGTGCAGATACTTTCAATTAACTATGGACATATACCAAGGGATCTCTCTGTTCACATACTCCACTTAGGATTATGCCATTTACTTTACATTGTGCTTCTCACCCTTCCAAGAAAAATGTCATTCCTCAGATTTCTTCACATTAAATTTATTTGCCACGTTTCTGCAAATTCCACTACTCTATGTATTCTATATCTCCTTCAAGTCTATTACTAACCTCCGGAAAATTCACTAGTCCACTAATGAAATGTGTCCTCTGCAAATTTGGAAATTGTAAATTCATCCAAGACAATTCATGTATACTAAGAGAAGCAATATGTCTAGTGCCTTGGGATCTCCACTGATCATTTCCCTCTACTACCAAAAACAGCAAATCGTAGGTTCTGCTTCCTATTAGATCCAATATTCTGCAACTACAGAACTTTTTATTCCATGGGCTTCAATTTTTGCAAAATTATTGTGTGGTAGATTATCAAAAGTAATTTGGAACCCCACATATACCACATCAACTTATGTTCTTCACTGACACTCAAAGTTCCTTTATCAAAAATACCCTTTACTTTTAACTGGACACAATTGTCATTCATAAATTCACACTGGCTTTCTCTAATGAATCTACATTTGTAAAGAAACAGCTGATTTTGTCCCTCATTTTTGTTTCAATCATTTTACCAACCACTGAGATTAATCTGAGATTTCTTCAGTTACTGGATTTACCTGTACATCCATGTTTGAACAAAGATGAATTGTTTGTACATTTTCAGACTTTGGGCACCAACCCTGAATCCATAAATGTTTGGAGAGTATGATCAGGGTCTTTGTGATTTCCTCCGTTAATTCCTTCATGGATGTATCCCACCAACACCGGGAGGGAAATATATCTACTTTAAGTATAGCGAGACTTTCTAACATCACCCCTTTATCGATTTTAGCCCAGGTGTCCATATACTACTGGAAAAGAGTAGTGCTGCTTCACTATATCCTCCATTGATGTTGGGACACTTGTCGTAGACATACAGTAGATGGCTAATATCAGGAAATATCTCCTACACAACATAAGGTGCTGAGATCAGCTCTAGCCCCTCACAGCTTTTATGATTGGGCAAGTAAGAGCGTGTTTAAATAGTTTCAAAATAGTTTTTAAATTGTTATAGTAGCAAGTAAGCAAAAACAAGTAGAGTTCAAATAAAAAGCTGGGACTTGGTTTGATAGTAACATGAAGATAGCATAAACAGATGTTTGATTGGTATTGATTCCTGGTAAATTTTAGAACATGCTGAAGATAAGAAGGTATGACAAGATCATTGGTATCAAAGTTATTAAAACAACTGACAATGTCGGCAAATGTACCATAATCATGATGACGCTGTTGTCATGGTTAGGTTATGTGGTATGAAAGGTTAAACGGAAATTAAATAGAAAGAGAGCAGGTTCTACCGTGACCTCTGGTGCATTTGGAGTATTGTGTACAGTTATGGTTGTTCCATTAAAGAGAGGATATGGAGGCTTTGGGGAGGGTGCAGAAAAGAATTACCAGAAAGTTGCCTTGATTCAATGGTATTAGATGTAAGGAAAGGTTGGGCAAACTTGGATTGTTTTCGCTGGAGCATTGGAGGCTGAGTAAAGATCCAATAGAAGTACATAAAATTATGAATGGCACAGACAGTCAGAACCTTTTTCCCAGGGTTGAAAGATCAAAGATTAGAGGGCAGAGCATTAATGTGCAAGGCAAAAAGTTTAAAGGATATGGGCTGGTCGTTTTTTACACACACCTGGAACTCACTGCCTTGAGTGGTGGTAGAGGCAGATACGATAGTGGTGTTTGAGGTTTTTAGATAGACACATGGAGGTGGAGGGAATAGAGAAGTATGGATCATGTGCAGGCAGATGAAATTAGTTTAGGTTTGCATCATATTCAATGCAGACTTTGTGAGCTAAAGGACCTGTTCCTGTGCTGTACTTTTCAATGTTCCATGTGGAATGAGCTGCCAGTGGAAATGGTAAAGGCGGGTACAATGACAACATTTAAAAGGCATTTGGATAGAGACGGTTTATGACATATGGGCCAAATGCAGGCAAATGGGACAAGCTCGTGCATGCAGTTTGGATGGCAGGGATGAGTTGGGCCAATAAATCTGTTTCCGTGCTGTTTAACTCCGTGACTCTAAGTAAGTCAAAGCTAATATTTATCAGCTGAGGTCCACACAAATTAAAAAGGAAATTTAGGAAGGATTTTGGAATGCTGCTCAGTTAGAATGATTAATACTTTGAATAAACTACCAAGCAGGATAGGGAATCCATAACTACTTGAGGCAGTAGGATGTTGTGATGCATTATGTCTGCAATCATGTTGTGTAAAAAAAATGAGGTTAGTAAACAGATTAAGAATTTGCTAGTACAGTCCAGAAATCTTTCCAGTAATCTGCAAACTCAGATTAACATATTTAATGTGCAGGAAGGAACTGCAGATGCTGGTTTAAACCAAAGACAGACACAAAAAGCTGGAGTAACTCAGTGGGACAGGCAGCATCTCTGGAGAAAAGAGATAGGTGACGTTTTGGGTCTAGACCCTTCTTCAGGCCATGTTTAAAAACACATTTAATGTATTTTCCTCAGGCCCAGATTTCTTCCAGATAGATTAGCTGAGAGGCTTCATTTTTTAAAGTTTCTTAAAGGCACTAAATAAAATTGAATTCAACAACTTAATTCTGAATGGACATAATGTATGTTGAAGAACAAAGTGACTTTCATTGGGTGTAATTAATTCAACTTTAGCAGATCAACTCAGCATTGTCAATAACAATGAAATTCCTTTCTGAGGTTGCAGCTTTTTAAAATCTATTTATTGACATTTATCTCTCTTCTATTCCTTTCTTCCCCAAAGTTATTGGCAGACTTAAGTAGTTTGTGCAAATAACCTATCTTCATTTGTGATTTCAAGAGTGAAAATGTCAGTGCGCTATTTGACATGGAGTTTCAGGACCATGCCAATCCCTATATTCTCATGAGGACGCAAACAAACATTTGGACATATGGGTGAAATTACAAATCATCAACATGATTAGGCCACACAACCCCTCAAACCTGCTCCTTCATTCAATATGTTCATAGTTGACCTGACTGTAGCTTCAACCTCATATTCTTACCTACCCATGGTAAGTATTCATTCTCTTGCCTAATAAGGTGCCTTATCAACATCTGTTTTTAAAAAAATATTCTAAGACTCTGTGTCAACTGCCCTTTGAGAAAGAGAGTGCCAAAGACTCATTACCCTCTCTGAGAAAACAAATCTATCTTTGGCTTTGATTTTTTTTTTCACGTTTTAGAGTCTTCCACAAGACAAATCATGCTCCAAACATCAAGACCTCCCCGGATCTTGTCTGCTTCTAAACTCCAATGGATACAGGGCCAGTCTATCCAACCTTTCATTATCAGGTCGTTTTCCCAGTCCAAGAATTTACCAGCCAAACTCTTTTAAACTGCTTCTAGAAAATTAAAGTCCTTCATTACATAAGAAAACCAAAACTGTGCTTGGTGTTCCAGATGTTATTTTACCAATGCCTTGTATAACTGAAAAACAATCTCATTGTGCAACAAACAGTAACATTCCATAAGCTTTCTTAGTCAATTGTCATATATATATATATATATATTAGTGTTTTGAAAAAAAAACACGAGGACATGCAGATGCCTACGCAGCTCAGAGTTACTCAACTCCATTAAGTATCTGTAGAAACTCAGACTACTTTTTATTCCTACTTGCCCTTAAATTTTAAATATTATCCCTTCTTTAAATTAAATGTAATATCTCACCATTTAACAAACATTGTGTCTTCCCTACGTGGTAATTAATTAATGCACATGTGGTCTCTTTTCTGCAGAAAAGATTTATGAGGATGTTGTCAGGACTTGAGGGACTGAGTTACAGGGAGAAGTAAGGCAAGCTACGACTTTATTCCTATGATGTAGGAGATTGAGTGGTGCTCTTATATGTATAGAGTAATTGCTCACCGTCTTTTTCCCAAGGATGGGGAATTAAGAACCAGAGAGCATAGGTTTAAGCTGAGAGGGGAAAGATGTGAACCTCAAAACCAAGGGACAATTTATTCACACAGGAGGCAGAAATTGGCAAAGGAAGGTAAAAAAAACAATTATGATATTTAGGCAGGTACATGGATAGAAACATGAGGCAGGTACAATTACAACATTTATGATATTTAGGCAGGTACATGGATAGAAAAGGTTTAGAGGGATAGGGTCAAATGCAAGCAAATGAGATGAGCTTAGATGGGCAGTTGGTTGGTATGGACTGGTTGGGCCAAAGGATCTGTTTCTGTGCTGCATGACTCTATGATTCTATTTCACCATATTAGCTCCAGTGTACCCTGCTCCTATATGTGTTGCTCCAAGAAAGTACTATGAATTTTTTATCGTACCTTTCCCATCTGATTTTTCCATTCTAGATGCACTGCGGATAAAATGCTTCACTTCAGAGGTAATTTCCCATTTTCCCGTATTACACTCCATGTGCCAAACCTTATATCACTCATTTAACCTGCATATATCCTTATGTACTCTTCAAAACTTATTTTGTTACCTTTCATTGTGTAATCCTCCATGGTCCCCTCATCTATGTTATTTACATCACTTGCAAAAGTTGAGTTCCTAACATCAATTCCTGTGGAGCACCACTGATTATATATTGTCAACAAAAAAAACCCGACCCATTTATGTCTACTTTCTGTGTGCTGTTCGCCAGCCAATCTTTTATTCACACCACGGCAAGATTAGTAAGTTTGCAGATTGGCCAGGTATGCTGAGGAATGGTTGATGGAATTTAATGCAGAGAAATGTGAGGTGTTGCATTTTGGGAAGTCTAACATGGGCAGGATCTACACAGTGAATGGTAGGGTTCTGGGTAGTGATGAAGAGCAGAGGGATCTAGGAGAGCAGGTGCATGGTTCCTTGAAAGTGGAGTCACAGGTAGATCAGGAGGTCAAAAAGGCTTTTGGCACATTGGCCTTCATCAGCCAGAATATTGAGTATAGAGACAAAAAGCTGGAGTAACCCAGCGGGACAGGCAGCATCTCTGGAGAGAAGGAATGGGTGACGTTTCGGGTCGAGACCCTTCTTCAGACTTGACGTTTCATGTTGAAACCCTTCTTCAGATTCAGGTCTCGACCCGAAACGTCACCCATTCCTTTTCTCTAGAGATGCTGCTTGTCTCGCTAAGCTACTCCAACTTTTTGTGCCTGTCTTCAGTTTAAACCAGCATCTGCAGTTCCTTCCTACACTATTGAGTATAGAGTTTAGGAGGTCATGTTGCTGTTGTATTAGACATTGGTGAGGCCGCATTTAGAGTATTGTGTTCAGTTCTGGGCATTGTGTTATGGGAAAGATGTTGGCAAGCTGGAAAGGGTACAGAGAGGATTTACGAGGATGGTGCCAGGACAAGAGTGTTTAAGCTATAAGCAGAGGTTGACTAGGATGGTACACTATTCTTTGGAGCGCAGAAGAATGAGGGGTGATCTTATAGAGATGTATAAGATCATGAGAGGAATAGATCGGGTAGATACACAGCCTCTTGCCCAGAGTAGGTGAATCAAGAACAAGAGGACATAGGTTTAAGGTGAAAGGAAAAATAATTAATAGGAATCTGAGTAGCTTTTTTACACAAAGGGTGGTGGGTGTAAGGAACAAGCTGCAGAGGAAATGGTTGAGGCAGGGACTATCGCAACATTTGAGAAACAGTTAGACAGGTACATGGGTAGGACCGGTTGGGAGGGATATGGACCAAATGCGGGCAGGTGGGACGAGTGTAACTGGGACATGTAGGCCGGTGTGGGCATGTTGGGCCGAAGGGCCTTTTTCCACACTGTATCACTCTCTGACTCTATGATTCTATGACCAAAATGATATTCTCACATCTTTTATTGTCCACAGTAACTTTTGATGCAGCATTTTATTAAATGCCTTCTGGTAATCTAAGAATAATGTGGCAATTCCTTTTAATGTATGGCACGTAGGTAATTAGAGAGAGAGTCATAGAGTGATACAGTGTGGAAACAGGCCCTTTGGCCCAACTTGCCCACACCGGCCAACAATGTCCCAGCTACACATGTCCCACTTGCTTGCGCTTGGTCCATATCCCTCCAGACCTGTCCTATCCATGTACCTGTCTAACTGTTTCTTAAACGATAGGATAGTCCCAGCCTCAACTACCTCCTCTGTCAGCTTGTTCCATTCACCCACCACCCTTTATGTGAAAAAGTTACCCCTCAGACACCTATTAAATCTTTTCCCCTTCACCTAGAAACTATGTCCTCTGGTCCTCGATTCCCCTACCTTCATACATGACAGTACCTTCAGTACTTCTTCGACGGTAACACTGACTGCTCTCAAGGCACTTCCATTGACTGCCCCAAGTTCCTCCATCCTGCTGTCTTTCTCCTTGGTAAATACAGAGGAGAAATACTCATTGAGGACCTTGCTCATCTCCTGTGGCTCCACACAGATGTGACCGCTTTGATTCCTGAGAGATCCCACTCTCTCTCTAACTACCCTTTTCCCCCTCAAGTATTTATTTTGGGATTGTCCTTAATGTTACCCACCAGAGCTATCTCCTGGCCCCTTTTTGCCCTGCTGATCTCCTTTTTCAGTTTACTTCTTGGCTCCCGAAACTCCTCCAGGGATACACTTGATCCCAGCTGCCTATACCTGTCCCATGTATTTTTCTTGTTATTGACCAACGCCTCAATTTCCCTCGTCAGCCAAGCTTCCTTATGTTTGCCTGCTTTGCCCTTCAACGAACTTCAAAGAACTGCAGTAAATAGATCAAACATGTTCTCACTGGCACAAAAACCATGCTGATCTTGAATGGTTCTGAGTACGCTGCTATGACGTCATTAACAATAGCTTCAAGCATTTTCTCTGTGATATATGTTAATCAAACTGGGTACCTTTCTCTGCTTTTCTTGTCTCCCTCCATTTTTGCAAAAAAAGTAGTCCATTCGCTATTTTAAATCTGATGGAAGTCTACGATAAATTTGGGCAAAAACGAAACCTATCTACGTACCTAATTACTTAAAACTCCAAGGGAAGGTCTATCAGGATCCAGAGACTTTTCAGTTACCCGGTAGGGTGGTGGGGGGGTCAAGAACAAAGAGGGGACCTGGTGTGCGGGTGGGCCCCGAGAACTAAAGGGACGCAGCGGGGGCCCAGTGGCAGGCAGAAGAAAGGACTGTTCGGTGAACTTTTGTAACTTTTTAGGTGCCAGAAATGTGGCGAGTCTTGTTGGTAAAGTCTGCTGTATGATTTTACTGGCTTGTATGCATACAAAGCATTTCACTGTACCTAGGTGCATGTGACAATAAAGTATCGTTGAACTGAATCATTGAATTGTAATTTTTCTGATTCCCTCCTTCCCTACTCCTGATTTACAGGTATTTCTAGGATATTACATATCCTAAAAAGTGAAGACAGATGTGAACTACCTGTTTAATTCATCTGCTGTCATCTTGTATTTGATTTTTTATACCCTAGAGCCACTTTCCACATGGTAACTCTAAGTATCTGTAGAAACTGTGACCACTTCTTTTTATAATTCTGACAGTTTTATTCACACTCTAATTTTTGGTTCTTTATTAATCCTTCAGTCATTAATTGTTAGTTTTTATATTCTGTCTAAACTTCTGACTTGCCATTCATATTTATGACCTGATATAGCTTTGCTGTATGTTTGATACAATCTTTAACTTTTTTAGTCAACTATAGTTGGTGGGTCATCCCTTTGGAATTCCTCGTTCTCATTTACATTCCCTTCTTTTTCCAACGAAGCCTCCATTTCTCTTCCATGTGCAAACTTTCCTTTTTTCCCCTTGTTTGCTGTGACCTAACCCCCCCCCCCTTTATCCCCCCTCACTTTCCTTTGCCCCACCAAGATGCACACCCATTTCTTCCATTAACCCGCTCCCACCTTTCCCCTTCCCCTGTTCTCCTCCACCTATATTATCTTCTTCACTCCTTATCTTACGGCGTTTTGTCTTATTTCACCCCTGACCTTTGCAAATCAAACCACTCCTCTTCTTCACCTATATCCACCTCTCATCTGCCAGGCTTTGTCCTGTCTGATAGACACAAAAGGCTGGAGTAACTCAGAAGGTGAGACAGCTCTGAAGAAAAGGAATAGGTGCCATTTTGGGTCGAGACCCTGCTTCGTATGTCCTGACATCTTTTCCAGCTTTCTCCCCCAATTACAATTATTCTGAAGATGGGTTCCAACACAAAACGTTGCTTATCCTTGTTCTTCTAAGATGCCCCTGACCCGATGTGTTACACCAGCACTTTGCATTTTTTTTCTATTCTGAAATGTCCCCTTAAACATCAGTCAAGGCTTTTTGGTTGACAAATGCCTTAACCTATATGGCTCAGCTTCTCACTTGCTCTTAAGTTTTAAATATTTTTCCTTCTTCAAATTAAATGTAAAATTCCACCTTTTAACCCACATTGCTACCATGGAGTGCTTTCCCTATGAGGCCATTAATTAATCTTATCTAATTTCTGCAGAAAGGATTTATGAGGATGTTGTCAGGACATGAGGGACTCAGTTACAAGGAGAGGTTGGGCAAACTAGGAGTTTATTCCTAGGGAGTGTAGGGGATTGAGTGGTGATCATACATGGATCTGGATAGAGTCGAATCTTTTTCTCCAGGATGAGGAATCAAGAATTAGAGAGCATGGGTTTAAGCTGAGAGGGGAAAGATTGGAACCTGGAGGCCGAGGGACAACTCTTTCACACAGAGGATGGATACATATATGGAACAAGCTGCTAACGGAATTGGTTGAGGCAGGTACAATTACAACATTTAAGAGATTCGGACAGGTACATGGATAGAAAAGGTTTAGAGGGATAGGGGTCAAATGCAGACAAATGACACCAGCTTAGATGCTAGTTGGTTGGCATGGACTAATTGAGGCAAAGGGTCTGTTTCTGTGCTGAATTACTCCATTTCAGCACATCAGCTGCAGTAACCTGATCCAGAATGTGTTACTCTAAGAAAGTACTATGATCTTCTGATCGTACTTTTCCCATCTGATTTTTCCACTCTATGTACATTCAGATCACTCCCGCTATCATTTCGTTATCATGGCACAGTGATAGACAATAGACAATAGACAACAGACAATAGGTGCAGGAGTAGGCCATTCGGCCCTTTGAGCCAACACCGCCATTCAATAGACAATAGACAATAGGTGCAGGAGGAGGCCATTCGGCCATTCGAGCCAGCACCGCCATTCAATGTGATCATGACTGATCATTCTCAATCAGTACCCCGTTCCTGCCTTCTCCCCATACCCCCTGACTCCACTATCCTTAAGAGCTCGATCTAGCTCTGTCTTGAATGCATTCAGAGAATTGGCCTCCACTGCCTTCTGAGGCAGAGAATTCCACAGATTCACAACTCTCTGACTGAAAAAGTTATTCCTCATCTCCGTTCTAAATGGCCTACCCCTTATTCTTAAACTGTGGCCCCTGGTTCTGGACTCCCCCCAACATTGGGAACATGTTTCCTGCCTCTAACGCGTCCGTTAATAATCTTATACGTTTCGATAAGATCCCCTCTCATCCTTCTAAATTCCAGTGTATACAAGCCTAGTCGCTCCAGTCTTTCAACATATGACAGTCCCGCCTTTCCGGGAATTAACCTAGTAAACTTATGCTGCACGCCCTCAATAGCAAGAATATCCTTCCTCAAATTTGGAGACCAAAACTCCACACAGTACTCCAGATGCAGTCTCACTAGGTAGGTGCAGCTGGTAGAGCTGTTGCCTCACAGTGCCAGAGACCCAGGTTCGATCTTAACCTCGGGTACTGTCTGAGTAGAATTTCCATGTTCTCCCCGTGTGAGTTTCCTCCCACATCCCAAAGACAGTGTAGGTGTGGAGGTTAATTTGCCGCCATAATTTGCCCCTGGTGTGGAGGGAGTGGATGAGAAGGTGGGATAGTGTAAAACTAGTGTGAACAGGTGATCAATGACTGCCATGGACTCGGTGTGCTGGAGGCCCTGTTTCCATTCCATATCTCCTAACTAAACTACACATTTCTGATAAGATCTCTTTATTTTTCTTCCTTTATACTGTCCGCGATATGATCACTGTGTGATTACTCAATAGATGGAGTACTATGTGCACGAAATAAAGTATGTGATTGCACTGGCAATGTAAAAGAGAATCCCTAGGATGTTGCCTCAGATTAAGCGTTTCAGTTATGAGTAGACACTCAGTGTGCTGGTTTAATTTCCTTGGTGTGGAGATGTCTGCAGGGAGAACGTATTGAGGTTTACAATATGAGGAGCATAAAAACATCTCCTCATAGCAGAGGTGTCTATAACTAGAAGCAATATGTTTTAGGTAAGGGGCTGGAGATTTAAAGAGAACTTAAGGAAGAATTTTTCACCCAAAAATCTTCAAGGTACTACCTCAGGGGCTGGTGGACACAAGTTCTCACAATATTTAAGAAGCATTTAAATGAACACTTGAAGTGCCATGACATGCAAAACATTGAGTGCTGGAAAATGGGATTGATATAGATTGGTACGTGATGCCCAGCACAAACACCGTGGGCCAAATGGCCTATTGTTATGCTGTATGCCTCTATAATTCTATTCCTGTTTCTTTTGAATTCTCCATGATCACCTGAGAGATTATCTGAACTTGGTGTCTACAATCACTCATGAAGATGAATTCATGCAATGGTTTGAGGCATCTTTCTTGTCATGTGTGGATATGATTCAGGACTATACACACCTTACACTGGAGCTTAAATTTCAAGATTTTTTAATGGGGTTTGGAAAATGAATCAGTTTCTAACATTGCTGTTCGTCCATATATTCTTCCAATAGTTTATCAGTGATTCACTCCCTGATCTATGGCATCTCACTGTGTGTTGCAAGTTGACTGGAAACAAGATGGATTTCAAACACCTTTTCCATCATGTGTAGGAAGGAACTACAGATGCTGGGTTAAACCAAAGATAGACACAAAATGCTGGAGTAACTCAGCGGGACAGGCAGCATCTCTGGAGAGAAGGAATGGGTAACGTTTCGGGTCGAGACCCTTCGAGGCACTTGCATGTGTTCCGCAGGTATTTGAAAATAATCTTAAAGGAATGTTGTTTCCAAAGAAAAATGTTTGGAAAACCTCTTCCTATTTCCATATAAAAGATGCAATGGCCTGAACCATTGTAGAATGTATAAATGTGGTTTAACTGATTTTCCCTTTGTTCCAAAAGAGCGATTTCCAAAATATTTTTCTTTGTGAATGCATGTCCTCTTTAATTGATTTAGTCAAACCCCTCAGGATACATTCCTACACCATAGACTTTCAAAAGGGTGTTAAGTTCATTGCAATATTGTCAAACTTGTTTCACAACAATTGTGTTTCTTCAAAGAGATTGTATTATGGAAAGAAAACTTGTATCTCTCTCAAGATCTTACAGAATTCTGTAAGTTTTCCTTGCACATCGAGTGCGATCACTTTTAACAATTGGATGCATTTTGGAAACCCTGGGGGTTCACATTTACTTCAATGGATATAAAAAATCCGTAAAGATTCAAAACATATTTCATGTCACCCACACGTGTTCCTGAGGCAGGTGCATGGCAAATCAGAGATAAAGCAACTTTCTCTATTTCATCTCCTCATAATATCTATTTTAACCCCAAAGAACACCTCTGTTTGGAACAGCGTAATTCTCTTTGCATTTCCCATACCAACAATAATTGCCAGAAACATTTGTAGAACTGCTCACTGAAAGAGATTATGGCTGGGCAGCTGTATTTTCGCACCCTTTCACAGGCTGAGTATTTGTATAACACGTGTATACAATATACATATGTGTGTATATTTGAACAGTTAGTGGGACAGAAAATTAAAATCACGAATCAATTTCCGAGATGTATTGGCTGACAGAAAGTATCATCATGTGGAGATAGTTTATACCTCCCGAAACGTGGCTTTTTGGACCCATTTTTCTAATGTGGTTGATTACCTGAGTTTGTTGTTAACAATTGTTCATGGAGATGCAGTTATGCAACAGCTACAGTAGCTACATCTTGCTTGTCATGTGCAGATGTGATTCAGGACCATGCAAATCCCAAAATCTTTCATGTGGCTTGGAGAAGGAATCAATTTCTAATATCACTGTGGATCCATACATTTCTCCAATGAATGAGGAACTCACTCCATTATCTATGGCTTCTTACTGTGGATTTGCAAGGTTGGCTGGAACCAAGATGGATGTCAACCAGCTTATCCATTTTGTGCTTTATGATGACACCACTCCTTTCCAGGAAGTTATAGTTAGTCTTGTAACCTTTGACTGAGCTTATCGATTTTCTATTCATCAACAATTTAATATTTCAATGTGCATGCAGTTTTATAATAATTTTATTCATGACCTTTCCAGCCTTGCGCCAAATATGAGATTTGCAACATGTCAATTTGAATATAAATATAGGGACATACAGTATGAAAACAGACCCTTTGGCCCACTGAGTCTGCACTATTTAGCCTGTTTCTCATTAGCTGAAGCATCAAGTGTATAAGAAAATAACTGCAGATGCTGGTTCAAATTGAAGGTGGACACAAAATGCTGGAGTAACTCAGCAGGTCAGGCAGCATCTCAGGAGAGAAGGAATGGGTGACGTTTCGGGTTGAGAACCTTCTTCAGACTGAAGCATCAAGACAAGTTTTGAGTCACTTGGTCTCCAGGAAATCCTCGTGTGAAGGAGGTATAATTAAAGATATAAAAACTGAATAATGACATAAAACTGTTAATAGTGCTGCATCAATGGCTATTTCTTGTACAATTCTGGGCAAGTTTTCTCTCATGTGATTTTTTTGATGCACAAAACAGTTTTATTGACTTTGGGCTGTTTTTAGAAGAACCTTTCCAAATATACATGCTACAGATAATATGTCATCCAGTAATTTGTATACACAGTATTCAAGCAAGGATTTTATCATTGTGAAGCTTTGACATTTTACAATGGATGTCTCTGCCAAAAATACTTTTTTTATTTTAAAATCAATACAACATAGAATCAAATGTTATATATTTTCCTATTCTTGCACCTGGAATCTTTTGTCGGATGTATGTCTAAATTTACTCTTAAGACATAACAGCAGAACAAAGGTGAATTGTAAATTTCCCTTTAAGAGTTTAAGCTGCCATTAGCCAAATGGGCAAGCGATATTACAGCTTTGTGGAGTTAGGACAGTTGCCACTGCTGAGTAAGATAGAAACAAATATGTTTAATGGTGGCTAAATCTTTAGGCTTGCTGCTGAAGTAGATATTACTTATTTAGTTCAATAACCTGCTGTATACTTGCTACGCTGATTTTGTGTAAATCTTTCTTCATCATACTGAGGGGGAAAATGAGCTTTCTCATCTCAAATAGGCATAAGGTCCTAACACTGTATTCATCTTCTTTTCCCAGATGCTGTGTTTACACAGGCAGATTCACTTTTCATTATGATATCTTATTTACAGCAACATCCAGCTAAGTACTGGGGTTGAGTGCATACTCAAATAAATAAGAATAAAATGAGCTCCAAAAAACTCCATAATAGCATAACTGTTTGACCTTTCCCTAGATAAACGCATCTTGTGCAACCGACATTTTGATGATATCAAGTTCAGAAGCCATTCTTTCCATAATTTACCATTTAAAATAAACTACAAGGAAAGGTTATTGTAAATGCAACTGAAGAAAGAAAACATTCAAGACTCTTTTTCTGATTGTCACTCCATCTTCTCTGACTTGTCTCTCCCTAAATAATGTTAGTGAAACTCTTATTCACAGCAATCTTGAGGCTTGGTTCAGAATGACCGTTATACTTGTATGAAACTGGTTAGTACCAGCCGCAAGGCCACAGAGCACTATTGTCAAACTGAGTGTTCAGCATTGTGTACTCTATTCAATGAGCCCTGAATGTGATGCAGATCTGGTTTCCTCCCCTCCTAGCCAAGTGTAATCAAAGCCATTTGCAATGTCCATTGCAGAAATCAGCACACACTGCACATGTCAATGATCAAAGCCATTGATGTTTATCACTCCCTGTAGCTGAGGATCACACTCTATGGATTTTTTTTATAACTGGACCATTAAGTGGCATGCAATCAAAATAGATTTTTACAGGGAATAACAAGTTGGCAATCTTTGCACAATTTTTTTCCAATTTTTATTTCAGTGATGTAAAAAATGGAGAGTGATCTCAAGTAGCCATCTTTCACTTGATTTTTTGTCTAGCAACACACAAAGTCAAGATGGACCTAATGATTTGATGTCTTAACAGTGCAATAAATAGTGTTGAGTTCTAATAAAAGGCTAATAATTATCACCAAGTGAAGTTGAAGGCAACTGGCATAGACAAATTAATATATTAAAACCTTCCTGTGGATGTTGTACTTCACTGGCACAGTTATCAAATATTCCATGCCATATAAGGAGATACTTAGAGAGCTCAAATATAAAGCTCAATCAGAGAGATTGAGGTTTCTCAGAGAGGTGGAGAAGTGAAGGGAGGGAGTTCCAGAGCTTGGGATCGTGACATCTGAAGGCATTGGCTGATGTGAAACTGAAGGGCCAGATAGAAAGTGCATCCAGTCTCTCAACTCAATAAGCTAGTGAACCCTGGCCTCAAAGAGGCTGCCAAAGGATGTCAGTGAGCATTGCCGAGAGCCCTGTTTGGGCATCATGTCCTGTGGTGGAGCTTATCAGCCAAGAGACCTAAAATGGGAAAGATCTAATGATCTTGTGGGACTATGGTACTGATGAGACCTACACTCAAAGAGGGGAGAGAGGGATAAATAATGGGGGGAGTAGAACATTTGACTAAACAGGAGTTAATATAGGTGAACAAGAAAAGGGATGGTAGGTAAACACTACTTTTGGGTATTTGGGATGAGATATGCAAATATTCTGATCACCTCTGGTTTACGATGGATTGAAAGTCAGAGCCTAACAGGAGAGCATAATGTAATATCATCGTCAGGAGATTAGAATGACCATCAACATGTACGTGAAGTATACTCACATTTAAAATAAACCCGGTCTTGCACTGAATGATGCCAACTCATCATCACTTATTCATAACTTGATATATAACAACTTTAATTTTTTTTCCCACAAAGAAATGAATTAAGAAATATTCATGTAATTTCACAGTTTATTTTCTTGTGGGAGATTCTGCAGTCATGTTTGATTTTACATTTGAAAGATGCAAGCTGTCAATCACACATTTCGAGAGAGAGTGAGGGACTCCAATTGATTCCATCCTGAAAATGGGGCTCAAAATAACATTAATGATTTTAAATTTAAAAAATCCATATCAAAAATGTATTCTGATAGAATACAAAGATGAAAGATAATATTGCTGATCTTTTCCCCTCTCTCCATGAGCCTACTCTTCAATTGGGAGACTACATTAATTTAAAATGCGGCACGTGCAGGCATTGAAGAAAAGTTTTTGTTAGTGTGCAGGTTTATAAATCATTATAGTACTCCCGCCAATCATGAGCTTTGCATCCTGACATCACAAGACACTCTCAATGCACAGAGAGATTTCCAGAATATATGATCTCCATAGTTTTGTTTCCATGGTGATCTTCATGGAATTCAACAATTCAGAAAAAGAGCATTTTTGCTCTGCTTTCCCAAGCTCGTGTTGCAGTTTTTCAAAAATCATTTCAAAATTAAATATTGAGGTTGAGCTTTGGTGAAAGATTTTACCGCTGATCACATGATGGTCAGTCTGATCCCCAACATAATTCACGGTACGAAACCATTGACATGCAAGGATTTATTTTATTGAGAGATTATATTTATTTAATTATTTGTAAATATATGAAGGCATTTCTGTCTGCATAAATAACTCGTTCTTCCAACCCTCTTGCACAATGGGGATGCAAATCAGCAGCAATATCAAAGGCTCTTCTTACTGAGGGAAATGGGGTTTTTGAATTAGTAACTAGTGATAAGGGTAATGGCAATATTCCAAACAAGAATGTCTCATGGTTGATTGGGAATAATGTTAAATATTCTTCAGCTTAAATCATCAACCTTATGTTAGCGATTTAAAGCACAAACCTTTGGTATAAGTAAGATAAAATATAGAACCAAGGTTGCAAAGAAACTTCATCCATCCAGCTATCCCTGCAACTACAATGATTTTTTTGTCCTTGCATAGCTCCCAATAACCTTGAGGGCTCTGTTTAAGTCATCCCATAAGTAGAGCAGGCCATGAGTGCCAACCCGCCTTCTAGACATTGCTTACTAACATCCCTAGATGGTCCTTTTGAGACCAGGGATATTCACTAACTTACTGAACTTAGAGGCTGAATGCACTTCCTATCTGGCCCCTCAGCTTCACATCAGCTGCAGTTCTCAGTGTGAACACATTCTTCAATGTAAACTGCTCGAATAGCCTTCCTGGACTCCACCAGGTGGTCCTACGGAATAATGAAGCTTGTGAGAACATAGAAACTCGGGACAGGTAACACCAAGCATGCCTTGTCAACCAAAGTGATAAATAAATGCCAAGTTAATTTGGAGCCAATTAGAGAAAGGTAATTAGTCTGCTGTTAAATTGATGGACAGGAATTTGGAAGAAATGATGTTGTATAATTGCATATATACTGAAACCTGAGGAAAGATTATGGAGGAAATAAATGTCAGCTGTCAGAAACTCAATTTACATTCTAACCAAATCTATGATGTACTAAGAATCACTTGCAAGACACTAAAAACTGTGTAGTTAAAAAAAACACATTAAAGGCTGATTCATCATAGTCAGCCGATTTCTGTAGTGGGAACTATCAACTGAAGACTTGTTTATATAAGGGATTCACCCACAACAGAAAATTCAGAATGGCAGTTTATCCTGACAGCTGTTATATAGAGGTAAGAACCTCAAAATGTTGAACACAGCCGGTTAAAAATCAAAGTGCTGGAGGAATTCATTTGGTCAGGCAGCATCTGTGGAGGGGATGGACAGCCAACATTGGTCATGACCCTTCTTCAGACTGATTGGCAAAGGGGGAAGACAACTCAAAAAGAGAAGTGGGGAGGGGGGGTAAAGCTTGCTAAGTGATAGGTGGATACAGATGGTTGGAGGGGTGGCAGGTGGGTGGAGTAAGTGACAAAGGCTAGAGGTGAAAAGGAGACAAGAGGATGTCAGATAAGGAAAGAAGAGGAGTGAAATGTAAAGCCAGAGTGAAGGATATGGTGGAATGGGACAGGGGGAAGGGAACGTGGTGAGATACAAGAGAACTGTAGGACTTGGGGATAGGGATGAGCATGGGAAGGAGAGCACGGGTTGACACGGAACGAGTGGAAAATGGTGAGAAAAATCTGTGTCCCCTGGAGTAATGGGGGAGCAGTGGGAGAGAAGATGTTTTGGAGGTGTATTACTTGAAATTGTAGAATTCAATGTTCATACTATTGGGTTGTCGGTCACCCAAGCAGAGTATGACATGCTGTTCTTTTGCATCTGGCTTCACTCTAGCAATGGAAGAGGCCAAGGAGGGAAAAGTCAGTGTGAGAATGGGAAAAGGAGTTAAATTAGTTAGCAACCAGGAGATCCTTCAGGCCTGAGCAGACAGAGTGGAAGTGTTCAGCAAAATGTTTGTCTAGTCTATGCTTGATCTCACCAATGAAAAGGAGGGCACGGCAGGAGTACCGAGTGCAGTAGATGAGGTTAGAGGAGGCCTGACAGGTACATGGATAGGACAGGTTGGAGGGATATAGACCAAATGCGGACTGGTGGGACTAGTGCAGCTGGGAAATGTTGGACGATATAACATATAACATATAACATATAACAACTACAGCATGGAAACAGGCCTGTCCGGCCCTACCAGTCCACGCCGACCATTCTCCCTGACCTAGTCTCATCTACCTGCACTCAGACCATAACCCTCTAATCCCCTCTTATCCATATACCTATCCAATTTACTCTTAAATAATAAAATCGAGCCAGCCTCCACCACTTCCACCGGAAGCCCATTCCATACAGCCACAACCCTCTGAGTAAAGAAGTTCCCCCTCATGTTACCCCTAAACCTTTGTCCCTCAATTCCCCTTGTTGGAATCTTCCCCACTCTCAAAGGGAAAAGCCTACCCACGTCAACTCTGTCCGTCCCTCTCAAAATTTAAAAAACCTCTATCAAGTCCCCCCTCAACCTTCTACGCTCCAAAGAATAAAGACCCAACCTGTTCAACCTCTCTCTGTAGCCTAAGTGCTGAAACCCAGGCAACATTCTAGTAAATCTCCTCTGTACCCTCTCCATTTTGTCGACATCCTTCCTATAATTTGGCGACCAGAACTGCACACCATACTCCAGATTCGGCCTCACCAATGCCCTGTACAATTTCAACATTACATCCCAACTTCTATACTCGATGCTCTGATTTATAAAGGCAAGCATACCAAACGCCTTCTTCACCACCCTATCCACATGAGATTCCACCTTCAGGGAACAATGCACAGTTATTCCCAGATCCCTCTGTTCCACTGCATTCCTCAATTCCCTACCATTTACCCTGTACGTCCTATTTTGATTTGTCCTACCAAAATGCAGCACCTCACACTTATCAGCATTAAACTCCATCTGCCATCTTTCAGCCCACCCTTCCAAAAGGCCCAAGTCTCTCTGTAGACTTTGAAAATCTACCTCACTATCAACTACTCCACCTATCTTAGTATCATCTGCATATTTACTAATCCAATTTGCCACACCATCATCCAGATCATTAATGTAAATGACAAACAACAGTGGACCCAACACAGATCCTTGGGGCACTCCACTAGACACTGGCCTCCAACCTGACATACAATTGTCAACCGTTACCCTCTGGTATCTCCCATTCAGCCATTGTTGAATCCATCTTGCAACCTCACTATTAATACCCAACGATTTAACCTTCTTAATCAACCTTCCATGTGGAACCTTGTCAAATGCCTTACTGAAGTCCATATAGACAACATCCACAGCCTTGCCCTTATCAATTTCCCTGGTAACCTCTTCAAAAAATTCAAGAAGATTAGTCAAACATGACCTTCCAGGCACAAATCCATGTTGACTGTTTCTAATCAGGCCTTGATTATCCAAATAATTATATATATTGTCCCTAAGTATCTTTTCCATTAATTTTCCCACCACAGACGTCAAACTAATAGGTCTATAATTGCTAGGTTTACTTTTAGAACCTTTTTTAAACAAAGGCACAACATGCGCAATGCGCCAATCTTCCGGCACCATCCCTGTTTCTAATGACGTTTGGAATATTTCCGTCATAGCCCCTGCTATTTCTGCACTAACTTCCCTCAATGTCCTAGGGAATATCCTATCAGGACCTGGAGACTTATCCACTTTTATATTTTTCAAAAGTGTCCGTACCTCCTCTTCTTTAATCCTCCTAATTTCCATCACTACTCTACTTGTTTCGCTTACCTCACATAATTCAATATCCTTCTCCTCGGTAAATACCGAAGAAAAGAAATTGTTTAATATCTCCCCCATTTCTTCCGGCTCAGCACATAGCTGTCCACTCTGACTCTCTAATGGACCAATTTTATCCCTCACTATCCTTTTGCTATTGACATATCTGTAGAACCCCTTGGGGTTTACTTTTACATTACTTGCCAAAGCAGCCTCATATCTTTTTTTCGCTTTTCTAATTTCCTTTTTAAGATTCCTTTTACATTCTTTATATTCCTCAAGAACCTCATTTACTCCCTGCCGCTTATATTTATTGTATATCTCCCTCTTTTTCCGAACCAAGTGTCCAATTTCCCTGGAAAACCACGGCTCTTTCAAATTATTATTCTTTCCTTTCCACCGATGTGGGCAAGTTCGGCCAAAGAGCCTGTTTCCATGCTGTATCACTCTATGGCTCTATATGTGCAACCTCTGTCTCACCTGTAAGGGCTGCTGGGGTCCCTGAATGAAAGTGAGAGAGCAGAAGTAGGGACAGGTGTTATATCTTCTGTGGTGGCAGTTGAAAGTGCTGGTACGGGATGGGTGAGAGGAGATGAGAGAATGAAGAATTTGCAGAAAGAGTGGTCGCCGCAGAAAGGGGAAGGGATGAGAATATATAATTGATAGTGAGATCACTTTGAAGGTGGTGGAAATGGGGAAGAATGTTGGGTGGGATGCATAGGCTGGTGAGGTGAAGACCAGGGGAACTCTGTTCTTGTTGTACTTGGGGAGAGGGAGTGTAAGAGCAGAACTGCAGGACATGGGTGGGGGCTCCATCCAGAACAGCAGGGAGAGAATTCACATTTAACATCCATGCTTAGTGGAAAGCCTCATCTTCGGAGCAGATGTGATGGAGAAATTGCAGCTAAAGATGGCATCCTTGCAAGAGGCAGCATGGGAGGAAGTGTAGTTAAGCTAGCTCCAACAGTCAGTGAGTTTATGGTAGACGTCAGTTGATAACCTGCCCCCATAATGGAGTCAGAGAGAACAAGAAGGTGTCAAAGATAGATCAAGTGAACGATATCAATGCATTCTGCATGGGTGCAGGAGGCAGCCTCAGTACAGTCATTGATGTAGAGGAGAAAATGTTAGGGAATGGTGTTGTGGTACCTTTGGAACAAGGAGTGTTCAACGTAATTTAAAAAAAAGGCATGGCTGGGGCCCATGCAAGTGCCCATGGCAATACCTTTGACTTGAAGAAAGTGGAGGAGTCAAAAGAGACGTGGTTAATGGTGAGGACAGGTTTCGCCAGGTGGAGGAGAGTGTTAGTTCTGCTTCCTGCGTTTGAGGCAGCAGAAATGATGTAACGCCCTCCAGGCGCTGTAGCCAGTGCAATGTGCTGTTGTCAAGGGCCGTGCGGACTACCCCTCCACCAGAGGGACGGAGGACAGTGCAGTCGAAAATGACGTGCTGCGCTGTTTGCTGGTCTGCCGCTCACACGCAGGCTGCTGATGAACGCAACCCCCAATGATGCATGTTGGCATTGAACCGGCCGACCCCTGTGCGGAGCCGGTTCAGGGCGACTCACACTTTGCGGGGCATGTCCGAGCCAGGTGGGGCTGTGGTGTTCGGTGCGACAGTGAATTGAGGAGGTCGCGATGTCTGTTCTCAGCTGGTTCTCCATGCTCCTAGTATGTTGAAACCGGAGCCACAGAGGGTCGCTGCATGATGGGAGAAAGGGTGACAAGATGACAGGCCTTGGGGTCCCAGTTGCTGTGAATCCTGGGTGAGGTGGTGCAAAGGATGTTTGGCGTCCGATGGGGAGAGTGTTAGTTGAGGGGAACTGATAGGGTCTCTGCTCAAGAAAGAACGGGAGTGCTTTGAGACCTTTCTGATGGTCAATGAAATTGTAAAGAAACTGGACGTCCATTGTGCAATGGGGCCCTTGGACTTGAAATTTATTGAGGTAGTGAAGATTACGTGACATGTCTCAGATGTAGGTCAGAAGCGATTTGACAAGAGGGGGAATGTGACAAAATGAGTTTGGTTGGATAGCAGAACCAATGGGTCTGCCAGGGCAATCCTGCTTGTGGAATGTAGCAAAGAGATAGAAACGGAGTCTAGGGTTAGGGAATTTTCAGGTTAGAGGTTGCAGGGAGGAGATCTCCAGAGGTCATAGCTAAGTGGTAGGTGTGAGGAAGTGTCTGTGAGCAGATACCTGGCCTCAGCAGTGTGGAGGTCAGCCTGCCAGACTACTTCACTTGTCGGCTTATTTGATGACAATATTGGGATCATTACTGAGTGAACGGAAGTCTACATGCTGGGTAGGGGGGTGATATTGCAATGGTTAAGGGGAGTGGAGAAGTTAAAGTGCTTCATGACATGGCATCAGTCAGAGATGAAAAAGTTGAGAGAAAGTGAAAGGCCAGCAATGGGGAGGCCAGGAGAAAGAGGAGTGTTGGTGATGAGAAAAGGCTGGCTAGAGGGGGCCAGGACTGAGAAATAAGCACAGAGGCGGAGATGACGGAATAAGAGCTTGATATAATTTCCTCCACAGATGCTGCCTGACCCATTGAGTTCCTCCAGCACTTTGTTTTTTGGTTGTGCAAGATTCCAGCATCTGCAATTTATTGTGTCTGAATTATGTAGGTTATTTGAATCATAAATAATAGGTTCCCTGAATCATAAGAAGAGTTTCATCCCAGGATACTGATTCATACCAGAGGATTGAACAAGACAGTATTTTGCTACAGAGTGGAACAGCTCACTATGTCAGTGCTTCACTCATTTATTTTTCCAGGCTGTGTTTTCATGAATAAGAGTTGTCGTCAATGTGGCTTTAAAAACCTGTTACCTATAGGCCACTGTTACCTTCAATCTTACCATGCTTTTAAAAATTATGAAAGGTGATTTAGATATTACCAAAGCTGCACAATTAACAAGTGTTCTTTTAATTCAGTAAGGCAAACTATACAGGCTGGAAAGTATTGGTGAGGTAATTAGCTCTCTTGTTATTTAAGCAGTGGGATCCATCATCATATCATATCATATCATCATATCATATCATATATATACAGCCGGAAACAGGCCTTTTCGGCCCTCCAAGTCCGTGCCGCCCAGTGATCCCCGTACATTAACACTATCCTACACCCACTAGGGACAATTTTTACATTTACCCAGCCAATTAACCTACATACCTGTACGTCTTTGGAGTGTGGGAGGAAACCGAAGATCTCGGAGAAAACCCACGCAGGTCACGGGGAGAACGTACAAACTCCTTACAGTGCAGCACCCGTAGTCAGGATCGAACCTGAGTCTCCGGCGCTGCATTCGCTGTAAAGCAGCAACTCTACCGCTGCGCTACCGTGCCGCCCAATCATAGACTTGTTGATCTGAAAACTGGGTTACTCTGCAGTGTTCATTGTAGACTCTAAAGTGTACTATATTAGTGATTACACATCTCCAGGTGCTGCCAGTCATGTAAATATAATTCAGGTGATTAAGTAAGAAATGATGATATTCAACATTAAGCGTCATTAAACCGTGAGTTTTCCATTGTGTATATGCTTGAATAGTGTAGTGCAAATTGTTCTATTACACATTGCCCATTGATTACACATTATTACAGGATGTATTTAAAGTTGAGTGAATTTCATTAAATTAAATACTTGGTGATGTGCAGAGGATGCCAAATGCAAAATTAATACAGATTCATACATCAACCAAGCAAGAGATGAGGAAGACATGTGAAGTAGTTATGCATCAGTACGATTATTACTGGACTGAGCATTGGTCAACCCTTAATGGACTTAGCTTCTTGCCTGAAGTTGCTGCCTGCAGTGCCCATAGACACGCATTTCCCTAGATCAGATGCAGAGGGTCAATTATACTGGCCCTTTCTATCCTTGAATTGGGAAGCTGGGTCCAAATTATGACAAAGTGCAGTGTTCCGCCTCCTAAAAATCCCTGATTGACAGAAAAAGCTGGAGTAACTCAACGGGTCAAGACAGCATCTCCAGAGAAAAGGAATTGGTGACGTTTCGGATCCAGACCCTTCCTTTTCTCCAGAGATGCTGTCTGACCCACTGAGTTACTCCGGCTTTTTGTGTTTATCTTCAGTTTAAACCAGCATTAGTAGTCCCTTCCTACACGCCCTAAAAAATCCCTGACAGGATTGGACAGGAGGCAGAGCTGGGATGGAGTTCTATCTTTGGTCATTGCAGTCAATGAATATTTTTGACATTCAGACACATCGAAAAACTATTAAAAAGTGAAGAAAGTAATTAAAACAATTTCTGTAAGTTATTTCGAGTATTTATATATATATGTTATGTAAGAGTATTTATATGTAAACATTTCCAAATGATCCTACTACGTTGCGGCCCAAGGGCAGCAGGTCAACATGGCTAATTTTCAGAGATGATAAAATTATTACAGGGAATTGTTATTGGCTTTTCCAATCCTTACTTAATAGAAATACTTATTTTGTGCTGTTGATTGGAAGGGAACGAGTAAAACATGCTGTTACTTTTATGAACTGCTTTGCACCACTTGTTCCATACATCATCATAACGCTACTGTCAAGCAGCTCAGAAGAGGTAAGACAATGACTTGCCTCATGTTCTTCTGCATAAAGAATATTTATAAAAGCTGAACGGCTGAATTCCACCCAGTACCTCCAAGATTACTGTTTAATGGTTCAAAGTTGGCTGTATATTCTTTATTCTGTGTTTAGCAAATTGGTGTTGGTGCAAAGGTGTTAACCACTGCTCATTTTTCTATTTCTGTGGATTCATCAAAGCCATTAGATTAAATACGCAATGTGATTACGGCCTTCACCCAAGCCCATGGGACAGTGTGATTTATGTGGAGTTCTCAGTCACTCATGAGCCTTTCTGTTGTTTTTATAGCCAGGTTGTCATTTAATGATGCTGGCGGTGCTCAAATTAGTCACTTGATGTGACCCTGCTGGTCCCTGCATCCCTGCATCTTTAGCAGCTTTTTGTTTATCTGCTTCCCCTGCATCCTTACACCATGGCCCCTGTTGCCCTGATGTACCAAGCCTTGCACCCGGGGATTCACATAGTGTGCATCCATTACTCATTCCTGACAATAACCAATCGAGTAAGATGTAGAACACAATTCCACCAGAAAAGACCTATAATGTGCAAGTCAGGAGGTTATCGCTGAGGGGCCAGCACCTTCTCTGACTCTCGCTTATCAAGTGCTTTACAGCCTGTGCTGTTACAGTAACTATCAAAGCTGAGAGCTGCAGATTCCTGACTAGATTATTGTTTGGGTTGTTTAATAACATCGACTCTGAAAATGTAGCATCTGTATCTAGCAGATGGCAAATGCCAAGCAATATGAGAAAAATCTATAATTGGCATAATCTGTCCATATCAACACTTTATGTAAGCATAGCGGTGATATATTGTTGTACGGTTCCAGAGTTTAACAGTAAAATCATTGTATAATTTATTATCATGGGTCTGCTGAAGTACTTGGTAGGTATTATTCTTTGATATCTGCAACAAATAGCAAGCATGATATCCTTTACATAAATACTTATTTTAGAATTACTGAGCTCAACAATTACATTTGTTTTAGCTCTTATCTTTCAAAACAAATGTAATCCCCATTGGCCCCACATTTGTCATGTGAATACCCCATAACTACAAGGATTGGAGCCGGTTTGTTCATAATTGTTATTTTTAAACAATAATTTCTTTTAACAGCATTAACGTTTAGATATTCAGCAATTCAATTAGCACATTAGTTTCACGTGGTGTTATTTAATAGAAATCATCTCTCTCCACTTAGCTACATTGATGCATAATGGGCTTAGATGCTGATATGCTTCATTAAGGTATACTTAATGCTTTTTAGTCTGAAAATATGTCCAAACTCCACTTAGAACTTTGCATATTGCAATATTATTAAAGCAGTTTGTTTACTTGGGCTGACAGTAAGTTCCTTATCTGCAGAAGGTTTTCTAAGGGCTCCATCGCTGTTCTTGCTTATGTCACACTGGGGAAAAATATTTCTGAAACATTACCACTGAATTCAGCATGTAAGAGACTGAGCAGCTATATAATCATTAGTCAAAGCTATAGCCGAAACCTGAAACAAAGGAAAACAAACTACAAACAGTACAGCATCCTCTGAAGGCACATCAGGCTACCAGAGAAAAAGGAATCACCAGCAAGAATGCCTGAGAACGTGCTAAATATTGCTCATCCTGACTTTAAACAGCACACAAAGGAATAAGATGTCACCTAATGTTCTGTGCAACAAAACAGTGACATCTCTTTAAAATTTGAAGTGGTGGAAGGGGAGGAGGAAGGAGGGCGAGATGGAGGGAGAAGGGTGAAAAGGAGAGATGGGGGCAGGGCCAGAGTTCATCGATAAATCTCATTTCTGTCGCAATCTCCTCTGCCTGCTCCACCCTTTAATTACCAGCTCTCTTTCGTAGCTGGCAGTTTGGAATGGTCATGAGATGACGATAAAAGAGCTGCAAACATGAGCTTGATACTTAACTGCAACACTTCAAAGGTTATGTTTCAGGCCACAGGCCCTTCCCTGGATTCTAATTTTGGTCAAGTCCGTTTTTTTACTTATGGTAATCTGTTTTGTAAAACCCTTAAGTTTTAGCCATGCCCAATTTAAAATATGTGAAATTATTTCTTTGTCACCTCTTTGAAAGTATTTGAAGAAAACTCAGTTGATTTTTTCTGTTATAATGATGAGCTTCAATATTATACTGCTTTACCAAGTCCCAATAAGGTTGTTCTTTGTGCTTAAAAAAAACATGAGTTCCTGCCCTAATTATGGTGGTTTTATCTTGTTAAAAGCTGCTTTAGTTTATAACTTCGGCTCTGGGACATTTAAACCATAACAAGGATGAATCATCATGGAGTTTGATGTAAAATGCTGCATTAATCCGATGCATTTAAACTACGAATTCTATGGGTTCTACATGAATTACTAACTGATGCATGTGAGTGCAATGATTCATGTGATGTAAGATTATTTAATTGGAGGAAAATGCTTTACTGATGTATGGGTTTTCCCCTGTGATCTATTACGACAGGATCTATTAAGTGTCACAGATGTGGAGATCCATCAGAATATTAGTAAGGATGTCTTCACGAGGCTATTATAGAACGGGTACAGTCTGCCTTACATGTTCAACTTATAATAGAAATTGTTTCAAGCTGTAGAGCTGTTATCAGTTTTACAGTAAAGTTATTGGATTAGAATTTCAGAAACACTAACTTTAGAACTTTGAGCTGGAGGCATATTGAGAAACTATCTCAGATTTAGGTAGGAAAGCTATGATGATCCACAGTAGAGTAGGGAACATCAGAGAATGGAAACCTGGAATTAAGAGCTAGAGAGTGAGGAAGCAGCAATTAGTATCAGAGAAGGATCACAGAAAAATATTGTTATTTTACAGAGCAAGTAACCTATCCCATCATCTAAGTTAAACCAGGTAGGTTTGACAAGATTTGTACCATCTCAATATGCATTTGCGTTTCCTTGATTACAAAAGCAATTGAATCATTCTCCACATGTTCTTGGGCAGTACTTCTCCTCCTGCAATACCCCAGCCAGATTCCCTGTGCCGGTTGATTTTAGATTTTAGATTTAGAGATACAGCGCAGAAACAGGCCCAGCGATCCCCGCACACTAACACTATCCTACACCCACTAGGATACATTTGCCCAGCCAATTAACCTACATATCTGTACGTCTTTGGAGTGTGGGAGGAAACCAAAGATCTCGGAGAAAACCCGCGCAGGTCACGGGGAGAACGTACAAACTCCGTACAGACGGCGCCCGTAGTCAGGATCGAACCTGAGTCTCCGGCGCTGCATTCGCTGTAAGGCAGCATCTACCGCTGTGCCACCGTGCCACCCTGTATACAATACAGCATATTAGTACCTGGCTTATCCAATTATTATTTACGCCGTTTAAACACTCCTGTTTAACCCTGATAATGTTGGAAGTAGTGCCATGAGTTATCAGGCATAAAGATACCCAATGTACTTTACCACCATCAACAACCTTCTGCTCCACATCTCCCTCCAGAGTCTCCTGCTGCCCTTTTTCTTGAAAGGTGGAAGTAGATGGCCTCTTCTGAAAGTTTGCAAAGGGAAAACAAGTGGGTGGCCTCCCTGGGTTTGCTGAAGTGGAGAAGGTGAAGTACATTGAACAACCTTTTGTGTAATCATTGCTTTGGAGGCTGGATATCCGAATAGGTCAAACAAGGATAGAATACTGCTGGTCGGATGAAAGTGAGGTATGGAAGGGTATGAATGGAGTAAACATGTGTATGTGTGTGTGCATTTATCACTGAGCATGCACATATTTATGTGTGTGTACCTGTTTGCATGTGTGTGCATGTTTACGTGTGTGCATGTTTACATGTGTGCATGTATGTTTGTGTATGTATGTGTTTGCATGTGTTTCTGTATGGAAGTGCATTGCATGCACACAATTTTTGTGGCATACATGATGCCCATGTAAAACTGATCTCATCTGCAGTATACTTCTATCAAGGCTCCTCTCTTCCTCTGATGTTCCCGAGAAAACAATTCAAGTTTATTCAACCTCTCCCTGTAGCAAAATCCTCAAATCAAGGCAGCATTCTGGTGAATCTCCTCTGCATCGTCTCCAAAGCCTCTCCTCTCCACATCCTTCCTGTGATGGGGCAACCAGAACTGCACGCAATACTCCAAATGCGGCCTAACAAAAGTCTTATAGAGATGAACCATGACTTCCTGACTCTTATATTCTATGGCCCTAACAATGAAGGCAAAGAGACCATACACCTTCTTTACCACCCTGTTTACTTGTGCTGCCACCTTTAGTGAGCTATAAACTTGGACTCCAAGATCCCTCTGCACATCAATGCTGTTAAGAGTCTTGATATTATCTGTATACTCTCTCTTTACATTTAACCTCCCAAATTGCAACACCTCACACTTGCTCAGATTAAACTCCATCTGCCCGCCCATTTCTCCACCCTTTTTTTTGCAGCTGATCGATTTTCTGCTGTATCTTCTGACCAGCCTTCCTCACTGCCAGCAACTCCTCCAATTTTGATGTCATCAGCAAATATACTCATAAACCCATCCAGATTATTGTCCAAGTAATTTATATATATCACAAACAGCAGCGATCCCAGCAAGGATCCCTACAGTACTCCACTGGTCTCAGACCAGGAATATCTTTCCTCCACCCTCTGTCAGCCAGTTCTGAGTCCATGCAACCAACTCATCGTGAATCCTGTGTAGCTTAATCTTTTGGATCACCCTACCATGTGGGACTTTATCAAAATCCATCTTCATCCATCTGCTTCGCCTCCTCCTCAAAAAACTCAATGTTAGCAAGGCATGGCCTGCCTTGCACAAAGCCATGCTGACTATCCCTAATTAGCCTATTCTGTTCCAAATGGGGAGTAACTTCTATCTCGATTAATTCCCTCCAATAGTGTCCCTACCACTGGCATGAGGCTCACCAGCCTAGAGTTTTCTCTACTTCCCTTCTTAAACAAAGGAACAACATTGGCCATTCTACAGTCCTCCGGGACCTCACCTGTGGTTGGAGAAGAAACAAAGATCGTCATCCAGACCCCCACAATCTCCTCTCTTGCCTCCCTCCCAAAAGGTTAATCTGCAAGTTGAATTGATTGTTAAAAAAGCAAACTCAATGCTAACATTTATTTCAAGAGGGCTTGTATACAAAAACAGGGATGTAATATTGAGGTAACGCTGGTAAGGCTGCACTTGGAATATTGTGAGCAATTTTGGGCACCATATCGGAGGAAGGATGTGCTGGCTCTGGAGAGGGTGCAGAGGAGGCTTACAAGAATGATCCCAGGAATTAGTAGGTTAACCTATGATGACTGTTTGTCGACACTGGGCCTGTGCTCGCTGGATTTTAGAAGAATGAGGGGGACCTCATTGAAACATACAGAATAGTGAAAGGCTTGGATAGAATGGATGGGAGAGTCTAGGACTAGAGGTCATAGCCTCAGAATTTGAGGAAGGACATGAGGAGAAATTAATTTAGTCAGAGGGTGGTGAATCTATGGAATTCATTGCCACAGAAGGCTGTGGAGGCCAGGTCTGTGGATATTTTTGAGGCAGAGATAGATAGATTTTTGATTAGTACAGGTGTCAGTGGTTATGGGGAGATGGAAGGAGAATGGGGTTAGGAGGGAGAGATAGATCAGCCATGATTGAATGGCGGAATAGACTTGATGGGCCAAATGGCCTAATTCTACTCCTGTTCCTCATGACCTTATGACCTCAATAACCTGGGAGAGATTCCATCAGGCCTTGGGGACTTTACCACCTTAATGTTCTTCAAGATCTTCAGCACCGCCTCCTTCTCAATCTCAAACTGCCTGAGCTGTCCTCTAAGCCCATCTCCTCAGTGAATACAAATGCTAAAGTAATCATTTAGCACCTCACCTTCATCCTCCGACTGCAAGCATAGCTACCCTCCTTTATCCTTGAGTGTATCTACCTTCTCCCTAGTCACGCGAATGGTATGTTAACATTCATAGCAAGAGGATTTGAGTATAGGAGCAGGGAGGTTCTGCTGCAGTTGTACAGGGCCTTGGTGAGACCGCACCTGGAGTATTGTGTACAGTTTTGGTCTCCTAATCTGAGGAAAGACATTCTAGCCTTAGAGGGAGTACAGAGAAGGTTCACCAGATTGATCCCTGGGATGGCAGGACTTTCATATGAAGAAAGACTGGATATACTAGGCTTATACTTGCTGGAATTTAGAAGACTGAGGGGGGATCTTATAGAAACATATAAAATTCTTAAGGGGTTGGAGAGGCTAGATGCGGGAAGATTGTTCCCGATGTTGGGGAAGTCCAGAACCAGGGGTCACAGCTTAAGGATAAGGGAGAAGTCTTTTAGGACCGAGATGAGAAAACATTTCTTCACACAGAGAGTGGTGAATCTGTGGAATTCTCTGCCACAGAACGTAGTTGAGGCCAGTTCATTGGCTATATTTAAGAGGGAGTTAGATGTGGCCCTTGTGGCTAAAGGGATCAGGGGGTATGGAGAGAAGGCAGGTACAGGATACTGAGCTGGATGATCAGCCATGATCATATTGAATGGCGGTGCAGGCTCGAAGAGCCGAATGGCCTACTCCTGCACCTATTTTCTATGTTTCTATGTCACCCACTACTTTTTAACATATGTTATTTATTTTCATATTTCATATAAACCTTTGGGATTTCCCTTAATCTGACTTACCAATAACATTTTATGGCCCCTTTTGACCCTTGTAATCGCCCACTTGAGTTATTTCTTATTTGTTTCATATTCCTCATAATTTGTTACCACCTTCTTACCACCTTACAAGCAAATAGTTTGATGCCACCTTTTTAAACCAGACATACGCTTTTTTTCTTCCTGACCAAGTTTACCACTTCCTTGGTCATCCACGGTTCCCTTACACCTCCTTACTGTAACGTGCTGTTCCTGCACTTTGGTCCGCTGGTCTGTAAATGACTCCCACATGTCAGCTGTAGATTTACCCAATAACAACTGCTCCCAGTCTACCCGCTATAGTTCCTGCCTAATGACATTACAATCTGCTTTGCCCCATTTAAGTACTTTCCTTTGTTTAAGTACTTTCCTCCACTATCCAGACCCGTCCCTATTCAAAAAAATCTTTAAACTTATGGAGTTGTAGACTTAGTACAGCCAGAACTGTGGTTGAGACCCAGAACACTAGGAAAGAGGACTGTAGGTGGATTAGCTCCTTTGCTCTGGACTGCCTGTATAAATCTTTCTCCTTTTTAACTCACTGGGTTTGTTGAAAATATTAATCTACTGTATAACATGTGCAAAATATGAAACCATAGTTTGTCAGGGGATTAATAAGAATCACATCCAATAGTCTGTAACATTTATTATGCTAGCACCAGCAAAATCATAAAAAACATAAGACATAGGAGCAGAATCAGGCCATTCCATCCATCAAGTCTGCTCCGCCATTCAATCATGGCTGATCTATTTTTCCCTGTCAACCCTATTCTCCTCCCTTCTCCCCATATCCTTTGATGCCCTTACTAATAAAGAACCTATCAATCTCTGCTTTAAAAATATCCAATGACTTTGCCTCCACAGTTTCACCACCCTATGGCTAAAGAAATTCCTCCTCAATTCTATTCTAAAGATACATCCTTTTATTCTGAGGCTGTGCCCCCTGATCCTAGATTCCCCCACTACTGGAAACATCCTCTCAACATCCACTCATTCTCGGCCTTTCATGATTCGATCGTTTTCAATTAGATCAAACCTCATCCTTCTAAACTCATGTGAGCACAGATCCAGAGCCATCAAAAGCTCGTATATTAATCAAATCATCCCCCCCGAATCATTCGAGTAAACCTTCTCCTTCCTCAGATATGGGACAATAATCATAAGCTCTAGGCTTGCCTTAGTGAACAACAATGCAAAAACACCTTCAGTTAAGTTTTTTTCCTCTCCCAACAGATGCTGCCTGAGTTGTTGTATTCTTCCATCATCTTCTGTTTCATTTTTGATTTCTGCAAAATTCATGAACTTTCATCTTTTCATGTGACAATTTTACTGAAAGCATCTCAGAACGCTCTGGATTAAGACATCCCTAATGGATTGAAGAGAAACGTTGGCAGTGTTGTGGGAATACCATCAAAGATGGACAGCTCCATAAAACCAAATAGGTTAATCTCAGAGGCTACATGGGCCATCTGCTCATCAGCCACAGTACTCGTTTGAATGGACCTCTAAGAAGACTGTTTGGTATCTCACAAACTTTTACGATGCCAAAGAAACTTGATGATGGAGCATTGCAGCTAACACAGTGATTTCCATTGTAGGAAGTCATTTGGGGATCCAAGTTTTGTGTAGAGATAATTACGCTACTAAGTACGGCATATGGGCTGGCAGGATTGGCACTGTGCCCGCACCAGCTGCTACCTGCGTGCTTTGGATAAAACCATCAAGCAGTAGTTTCAACACAGGCAAGCTACTTACCCAGATCCTCACTTCCTCGAACACTAAACCCTCAGGGTGTCTCTGAGCTTTTGTAACACTGCCTGCTTGCCACCAAACCAACTGTGAATATTTTCCCCAAAAGATAATTCTGAATTCATACTGTCATAACAGCTTTACAGTACACAGTAATTAAACAATTCAACCCTCTGAGCAGTAAACAAAAGACCCAACAGGAAGTTAGACTCCATCTATTTAATCAATGAAGAATGCATTGTTATTTACAGAAGAGGACTTTTTTTCCTTCTGTTTGAACATTGTTAAGTTTTGTAGCATTTTGTCCAATGTTATAATTATTCAGATTGTTTTGGGTGTAGATTTAATATTGGTAATTAAATGACGGATTCCAATGATTTCACTAAGAACGCCAAACTGTAGCATTTACTAAGCTCTGGAGACTACAACAGTACTCCCAGGAGTTTCACATTCCAACCCCCTCAAACTTCCACTGTTTGGAATGGCTTCAGTCCTGTCTCGTAGAGAATGTAATCATAATTTTCCATTGGACAAGAATGTTTCACAGCTCGTGGGATTCGGGTTTGATCATGATCTCTATTGTCTGTGTGGTGTTTGCACATTCTCCCAGGTGCTCTGATTTCCTCCCGCATCCCTAAGATGCAAAGGTTGGATAATTAGCTACTGGAATTTATCCTGGGGAAGGCGAGAGGGAGGAGGTTCAGAGGAGCTGACGGACATGTGGGATAGAATAAGTAAATCAAAGACGATCCAGAAGATTGAGATGCACGGGTTTAACTGCAATTTAGCCACATGGATTCAGAGTTGTCTGACTGATAGAAGACAGAGGGTTGTGGTGGAAGAACAATATTCTGGCTGGAGGTCGGTGGAGTTCTGTAGGTATCTGTGCAACTGGGACATAAACGTGGAGGGGTTGGTCAATAAGTTTACAGACCACTTTAAAATTGCTGGGGTCGCAGACGGTGAGGAAAGCTGTCAAATTCTGCAGTGGAATATACATCAGCTACAGAAATGGGTGGAGAAATGTCAGATGGGGTTTAATCTGAGCAGATGTGAGGTGTGAGGAGGTCGAATGTCAGGGGAAAATATGCAATTAATTGCATAACCCTTAGCAGCATTGATGTACAGAGGAATCTAAGGGTCTGACTGAATGGCAAATCAAATTCCTCTTATGATTTACATACTTGTTTTCATACTTGGCTAATAAATTAATTACAATTACAATTACAATTAAATAACTCCCTGAAAGTGGCAACACAAACAATAACTAGATAGAGTGGTAAAAAGGTATATGAAATGCTTGCCTTCATTGCTCAGCGCATTCAATATAAGGGTCAGGAAGTCATGATGCAGCTTTGTAGGACTTTGGTTAGGCTACATTTAACGAATTGTTTGCAGTTCTGGCTGCCCCATTGCAGGAAGGTTGTGGAAGGTTGTGGAAAGGATACAGAGAAGATTTACCAGAATGATGCCTGGATTAGGGTATAGTAGCTACAGGGAGAACTTGGACAGACTTGGATTGTTTTCTCTGGTAAGGCAAAGGTTGCGGGGAGACCTAATAAAAGTATATTATGAGAGACATAGATAGGGTAGACAGTCAGAACCTTTTTCCCAAGATGAAAAAATAAAACACTAGAGGACATAAATTTAAGGTAAGAGGAGCAAAGTTTAAAGGAGATGCGTGTGGCAAATCTTCTTCACGGAGGGTTGTGAGTGCCCGGAACACATTGCGGGGGTTGGTGGTTGAGGCAGATGCGGCAATGGCATTTAAGAGACTTTTAAGAGCCGCGCAGGGCGATGAAGGTACTGTGAACGGGTCGATCGAGCCTTACAATTCGGGGCGGTCGAAGACTGTGAGTCTTTCTCAAAAACTCTATACTTCTCCTGCCCCTCTTTGCCCCTCTCACCTTAAAGTTATGCCCTCTAATGATTGATTTTTTCATCTTGGGAAAAATGTTCTGACATCCTGCCATCCTACTTAGGTTGTCCTACAAGCCTCACTCTCTTCCTTGCCTAGGTGATGTCCAAAGGGGTCTTCAGCCACTCAATGGTAACTCCTTAGCAGCAAGCCCATCTGTACATGCTGTATCCTCATTGATTTCCCCCTGTGGGCTAATCATGCCTGCACTTTCTCACCTCCGCATTGTGAAGACCTTCTCTTCACATCTTGCTATAGAGTGTCACTTGCAAATTGGTGCTTTGAGGCTATAGTTCTGACAGTAGCCTGGCTGGTCCAAAGATGTGAATTCTCCCCTTGTTTTTCTTCCAACATTTATCATGCCCAGTTCCTTGCAGTGGTGCAATGCCTCCAGTGCTTTGTTTTCTTTTAGCTTCCCATCTTTTTTATCTTATATTTAAGATTGGTTATTACAATTACCAACCCATATGGTTGTTCAGGTGAATTGAGGGAGAACTAAACTGTAGCAGGTGTCATCTTTCCAATTAAACATTAAAGACCAGCACAGTGGTGCAGCTGGCAGTCACAGAGCCTCGCAGCGCTGCAGACCGATTTTCATCCTGACCTCAGGTGCTGTCTGTGTGGAGTTTGCATGTTCTGCCTGTGACTACATGGGTTTCCTCCAGGTGTTCCAGTTTCCGCCCATGTCACAAAAACGTGTGCACTGGTAGGCTAATTAGCTACTGTAAATTGTCCTTAGTGTGTAGGTTGAGGGTTGGTTGGAGTGAGCTGATGAGAATGAGGGAGATTAGAAAATGTGTTAATCTTAGATTAGTATTATTCTATTCTTACATTCTTGTAATTAAGTATGATTGTGCTTATGTATAGAAAGATTTTTATTGAAATGTGTGCAAAAAAAGGAGTTTCACTGCACCTAGGTGCTTGTGACAATAAAATACTATTGAACTATAATTAGTATAAAATGAATTGGTTGAAGGTCAGCATGGACTGTCATCAGAAGGGTCTGTTTCTGTGCTGCATCTTTCTATGACTATGAATCCATGACTTTATTCTAGATTAAATACTTCAGAGGAATACCTATAATTCTGTATGATGCGATAATTGTATTCATAAGAAAATCACATTATCAAAACAATTGTGCCGAATGGGCAAAGGGGGTTAGGAGCTGGAGAGTTTATGGACTTGCAATATCAAGGTAATTTTTCCATGCAGGATTTTCAAAAATAAAGCTTTTTTTAAGAACTATAAGTTTATGTTTGTTCCTGCGCGCAAAAAATACTAACAGCAATATGTTACATTGCTTAACAGAATATCATTGCACAAGTGTCATTGGAAGTGATTGCTTGTCAATTTCAATGGAAACCTGTTGTAAGAGTAGCAGCTGTGTTCTTAATAGACAATGGCGTCTAATCACTGTGGGGAGGTTACACTGAAACTTTTTATTCAAGACAGTTTTTTTTTCTGCGTGCCAATTCCTAAACTAACTTTTCAGAGGGTTGTTAGTGCCCTATCAAGGCAATAGGTAGATGCAGGTGCTTGTATCCACCTATTAACTGCCAGGCTTTGTCCTGCCCCTCTCTTCCAGCTTTCTTACCACCCTCCCCCCTTTCCCCCATACAATCAGTCTGAAGAAGAGTCTCAACCTGAAAGTCACCTATCCATGTTCTCCACAGATGCTGCCTGACCCATTGAGTTACTCCATTACATTTTTGTTTTTTGGGGGGAGTAGCAGGGCTGTGTAACCAAAACACAGCATTGTCAGAAATGGTTGCTGGGCATTCTACCATGGCTAGAAAGGAGGCATAAAATCTCCACCTTGTGTTTGGGAGGTATCAAAGTCAAGGATAGCAGTTACCCCAAAGAGACTAGTGTCTATTGGACACTAACAAAGAATCAACCTGAGCAAAAAAAAGTACAAGTGATCTTCTCCTATGTTGCTAATCTTGGTTGCACTTTGGGCGCATTTATTATTCACACTTCCTCAGGATGCTGCTGACTATTTATTCAGGCCTACTGGTCCAATAGTATCTGAAGAAAACCTGTGATTGATTTTTGTTGGGAGATGCCATTTCTGGCTCATTAATTGGATGTTGAACCCGAGACAATAAACACCCAAAGGGTCAAGAGCTTTGATGCCATCTCAAACGGAGAAGACAATTGGGTCAAGCTTTTTCCACTCAGAAAGTCAACACTATTGATTTATCCAATGTCTTCAGAAACAGGAGCACCACAGATAACTCATTAAATCATTGAAGCCCAACTTTTATCTACTCTCTCCCCACCTCCTGGACCATCCATCAGTAACTCAAGAGACCCATTTCTGAATGGAAGCAGAATCCCTTGTGTTTGTGAAATTTATAGTTTGCAACAGGAAAAGAGTAACGATATAGGAGACCTCCAGGAGAGAAACAAGGACTCCAAGATAAAAATAGCCCAGATTGCAAGTGCATGTTGCTTTTGCAACTGAGCAATATAAACCAGAAGGTCCAAGGTTCAATTCCCAAACCATGTTCAGCAGAACAGTAAACGGAAGGAACACTTCACCTGCCACAATTGGTCTATAAAGAAGGAAATATCTGTCAAAGTTCTCATTGTGGTTCTCTGACAATTGTCTGTAAAGTGTGGGTCAAGGTTGGAGGGGTGAGGTTTGCCACAGCTAAACACCTTGCTGATCCTCCCAATGGCAGTAGCATAGCCGTTGAACACTATGTCTAGAACCTGCACATTCCCCATATGTGCTGCCCTCCCCCTCCCCCTCCCCCTCCACAGACATAGTATCCACCCAGTGTGAAATTATAATGGCCTCATGAGCAAGACTGGTAAATAAGGGAACATAAGCACATTGTTATAGTATTTAAATTTGGAAAATAGGCAGAATTGCAGTTATGGTAATAACATGTTTAAAATAATTTCCACCTTCTACAACTAATAGACAATAGACAATAGGTGCAGGAGTAGGCCATTCGGCCCTTCGAGCCAGCACCGCCATTCAATTTGATCATGGCTGATCATTCCCAATCAGTACCCCGTTCCTGCCTTCTCCCCATACTCCGCCATCCTTAAGAGTTCTATCTAGCTCTCTCTTGAATGCATTCAGAGAATTGGCCTCCACTGCCTTTTGAGGCAGAGAATTCCACAGATTTACAACTCTCTTACTGAAAAAGTTTTTCCTCATCTCCATTCTAAATGGCCTGCCCCTTATTCTTAAACTGTGGCCCCTGGTTCTGGACTCCCCCAACATTGGGAACATGTTTCCTGCCTCTAATGTGTCCAACCCCTTGATAATCTTATATGTTTCGATAAGATCCTGTCTCATCCTTCTAAATTGTGCCACCATTCCGGGAATTAACCTAGTAAACCAACACTGCACTCCCTCAATAGCAAGAATATCCTTCCTCAAATTTGGAGACCAAAACTGCACACAGTACTCCAGGTGCAGTCTCACTAGGGCCCTGTACAACTGCAGAAGGACCTCTTTGCACCTATACTCAACTCCTCTTGTTATGAAGGCCAACATTCCATTGGCTTTCTTCACTGCCTGCTGTACCTGCATGCTTACTTTAAGTGACTGATGAACAAGGACACCCAGATCTTTTTGTACGTCCCCTTTTCCTAACTTGACACCATTCAGATAATAATCTGCCTTCCTATTCATACCACCAAAGTGGATAACCTCACACTTGTCCACTTTAAACTGCATCTGCCATGCATCTGCCCACTTACACAACCTGTCCAAGTCACCCTGCAACCTCATAGCATCTTCCTCACAGTTCACATTATCACCCAGCTTTGTATCATCTGCAAATTTGCTTATGGTACTTTACACAGATACGAGCACAGTTGTGAGAATTAAAGCAACACAATGTACATCCCCAATTTTAGCAATCTCAACTCCTTCAAGACATTTAAATGGAAATGTTTATACTTGTTTTCCGATAGGTTCATAAAGCCTTGAAATAGTTAAAAGAATTAACAACAGAAGCCTGTGTAATTTTATCTCTGAGGTAACCATAAGGTTTCTACCCAGCGCATCCCATCAGTAAACAATTTATTTAAATGCTCATTTTATTAAATATTTACTGAACCAATATTATTAGGGCCTTCACTGATTTCAGTACTTTGGTTTCAATTGAGACCTTTAACAGCCATTGGTGCAAAGAAGTGTCCCTAATCTCCTTGGGCTGGAATCTTGACTCTGGTGTATCAAAAGACAGACCATTGGAGCACTTTTCCCCAAGGATTTGGCTTTTGTAGTATTATATGAACCATCCAAAAGTCCCCATCGCAGAAACAACAGATGAAACCAAATGAAATCTCCCGTTTCTTTTTAATAGTATGACAATTCACAATGAAAGGTCATTCTGAAGTATCTGCGTGTTAAAATTAAAAGTCTTATTAAGCGCCCCATACAGAGCCAAGACTTGCAGGCTCTAATGTGAATTCTGAAATACGTGAGCTGCTGGAGCTGTAACCTGATGAGACCTGAATTTACATGTTGTATTGAAAAGTTCCTGATCCAGCACTATGGCTTTCAGCTCCCTGTGGTCTTGGAAACTGTATCTGCTCTTCATGAGGAGCTTCTGCTGCAAGCATTTCTTATCAGTGCTATCATGGAAGGCCAATAGCATTGAAATATCCAGTAACAACAGTGAGATCCAAAACCATTTTAAATCAATCCGCAGCCGTCACTTCTGTTCTGGTGCAAAGCCTGATTACCACATTGTGAATTCTTTTCTGAGGATCAGCTTATTGTTAAAACAGAAGGGAATAAATATATCCAGGCACAGTATTGTGTAACATGGACTGGAAAATGTCAAATAATTCATAGAAACATAAATCTATCCTGTATTAATCACTAATACATATTAATTTTCATTGAATTATGAGAGTGAAACAAAATCTAAGATATCTTGTAATTACATTTTACAATGTTCTTAACTCCTTGATAGGTGGTCTTGTTTACAAGAAATACAAATTGTTGTAGGCAACTGCTGTTACAAATGTAACTAGCATAATTAAAGTCAATTTTTTAAAAAACAATTCCAGTTTGTAGAATGGTATTGATAATGTATGGGGAGCAAAATTTACATGTTATTTCATTGTTTTCTGGCATCTCCTTTAATAAAAAAGAGAGAAAACATTGATTCAAAATAACATTGGCAATTTCTATTTGTGTTGGTAGGAAATGAAGACAGGCAACACAACAAATGAATATTCAGAAGCCATGGTGTAATAGATAAAATATTGAACAGTTGTCATGGGTCAGTGTATGGCAAGGACTTTCAATTCGTTTTACTGGAGGTCAGCTTATCAACAGTGTTACACGATTTGGAACTCCTGACCATGTATTTGACCGTGAATATTAAATGATTCATTGTTCTCCATTGTTCATGGGAAGACACAATAGGAGCATCCATCCATGCAGGGGATTTTATGATAGCATTTAAATGATAACAATTGACAACTAATTTAGACGATCTTGGGTGGTTCCAGGTTTCGGAACATGACCTATATGTATAACTAATTCCAAATATTTTATATGCGGAAGAAAGTTTTAAAAGCCCACATCTTTCACAACTCACTACTTGCTGCCCGGTTGTGAAAACTATAGCAATGTCGCCTTATCCTCTCCAGACCTTCATCATTTCCAATTTTAAAGTTTCTCTTAACTTGTTTCAAATTCATGATATGGATTAACATATACTCTTAAAATCATATCTTAATGACATAACAGGAGGCCATTCAGTCCATAGAGTCTATCAGCTCCCAGTACAGTAATCTGATTTGTCCCATTCCCCAGTGCCCCATAGCCCAGCAAATTAATTTGTCCCAAATGATAATTCAACTTATTTTACAAAATGTTAATTGACTCCTCTTCCTCTGTACTTACATTAATGGTCCCAGTTCATAACTGTAAAGCCATTCTTCACATCCTACTTGTATACATTGCACAATATTTTTAATCTGTACATCAGGTTCCCTGAACCACCACTAGTGAAAATAGTTGCCTCTATTTATGGCATCTAAAAGGTGCATTTTCAATTGAATCTACACAAAGTTGGTAAATATGCTGTTCTGCTTGTGTCTTAATCTTAGATGCTGTTGCTACTCAAGAAATGGAGGAAAGAATAATGTAGGAGGGGCAAAAAAATGAAGAGATTGTATTTTAATAACACCTTTCAAGATATTAAAGTACCCCAGAAAACTTGACAACTAATGAAGTACATTCAGAAGTACAGGAATGCTCGATGCTCTTCAACCAGTGAAAATGTAAAATCAAGTCAGATACTTTCAATAGTCTTTATGTTACGGGCGGCACGGTGGCGCAGCGGTAGAGTTGCTGCCTTACAGCGAATGCAGCGCCGGAGACCCGGATTCGATCCCGACTCCGGGTGCTGTCTATACGAAGTTTGTACATTCTCCCCGTGACCTGCGTGGGTTTTCTCCGAGATCTTCATTTTCCTCCCACACTCCAAAGACATACAGGTATGTAGGTTAATTGGCTTGGTAACTGTAAAAATTGTCCCTATTGCGTGTAGGATAGTGTTAATATGTGGGGATCGCTGGTCGGCACGGACCCGATGGGCCGAAGGGCCTGTTTCCGCGCTGTTTCTCTAAACTTGCTGGCCTGATGTGGATAGTCATTTGACATTTGAGTTGCCTGGTTCTAGATTCCGATAGGTTTGGTTATCGGGGATCCATTTGTTAAATGAAGAAAATAACAAATTGGCAGATAAAGTAATCGCAAGTTACCGTAAAATGGTTGAAACCAAAAATAACCTTTCAACTTGCTGGCCTTCTTTAAACTTATCTAAAATCAGTACCCCATTCCTGCTTTCTCCCCTTATCCCTTGATTCCGTTAGCCCTAGGAGCTAAATCTAACTCTCCCTTGAAAACATCCAGTGAATTGGCCTCCACTGCGTTCCGTGGCAGAGAATGTTCTTTCTTTTGTACCCACTGCTGACTAAATCCTTTGGCTAAATCAAGAAATAATTTATTCTTCATAGAGTGGCTCAGCTTCTCTGGCTTCAGTGGAACAAGACTGATTTGGAAGCAAGTCAGCAGTGGGTACAAAAGCAAAAGAAACCTTTCAGAATATTGGGTCCAAAAAAGCAGTGGGGTTTTCCTTTTCCCAGGGGGAAAACTGAGGCTCTCTTGACAGTCTCTACTCATAACTCTCAAAATTTCATTTTGTTAACCCCTTAAATCCCAGTTACATGCACATGTTGTCATCACATGCTTATGCTTGCTCTCAACCATTTTAGGTTGAAACTGGATGAATGCGAGAAAATAGGAGCAAGAAGAAACAACGGGCAGGCAAAGCCCTTTGGGGACGGGAGAAGGAAGGGGAGAGACAGAGTGGTAGTGGAGCTAGAGCAGGGAGGGATGGCAAGCAGATGGAGCCAGGTGGGGAGGGGGTAGGAAATGTGAATAAAGGGGGAAGAAACCCTGGTAGAGTGGTATGTGGGTGAAGGGCAGATGAAAAAGGTGGGGGAGGGTGAAGAATCTAGGTAGCATTGGGGGGTGGAGAGATTGAAAAGATGAACAAAGGAGAAAAGAACTTAGGTGGCTGTGGGGAGTGAGAAGGAAACAAAATGGGACTGGGTTTGCCTGAAGATGGGAAATTCATTGTTTATGCCATTGGTCTGTGGGCTACCCAAGCAAAATATGAGATGCTGCTCTTCTAGTTTGTGCTTAGCCTCAATATGACCGCGGAGAAGGCCAAGGACAGACTGCTCAGTGTGCGAAAGAGGTGTGGAGTTGATGAATGAGTCTGCTAAAACTCTGCAAAGCACAGTCTGGAATCTTGGCCACATGGTAGTCGAAGAGGACAGACAGTCAGGCCTTGTAGAGACTGTTGCAATTAGATACAAGTTGATCATAAATTTACAGACAGTCCAAGCTTCAACAAGAGAATAAACCCACAAAGACAGTGAAAGAGAATCGGAGTGGAAGGACAAAGAAGGACAGAGGTTCACGAGATTGATCCCTGGGATGGCGGGACTGACATATGAGGAAAGATTGAAAAGACTAGGCTTGTATTCACTGGAGTTTAGAAGGATGAGAGGGGATCTTATCGAAACATATAAAATTATAAAAGGACTGGACAAGCTAGATGCAGGAAAAATGTTCCCAATGTTGGGCGAGTCCAGAACCATGGGCCACAGTCTTAGAACAATTTAAAACTGAGGTGAGAAAAAACTTTTTCACCCAGAGAGTTGTGAATTTGTGGAATTCTCTGCCATAGAGGGCAGTGGAAGCCAAAGCACTGGATGGAGTTAAGAGAGAGTTAGATAGAGCTCTAGGGGCTAGTGGAATGAAGGGATATGGGGAGAAGGCAGGCATGGGTTATTGATTGGGGACGATCAGCCATGATCACAATGAATGGCGGTGCTGGCTCAAAGGGCCGAATGGCATCCTCCTGCACCTATTTTCTATGTTTCTATCTATGTAAGAGAAGAAGGGAAAAATAATTTTCACACTGAGATTTGCAGATGAGATTTGCAGGAATGATTCGAACAATCTGAATGATCAGTGAGATAGATAAAGACATATTTTGAAGCAAAATATTTCCAGCTTTTAAGTCTAAAGGATTCTTTCCTGATATCTTGACCCCTCAGGTATGGAATGTAAAGTGTGCCATCAATAATGCTGATGCTTTTAGTGACACTATTCCTACTATTTAGTACAACATCAGAAGATAGATACTCAGAAACTGCACCCTGTCTGCCCAAAAGTTGTTCCAGAAACTCTGGGCCTCATCTTTAAGGAATATGGCATTAGCTTTCACCTAAGGTAGACACAAAATGCTGGAGTAACTCAGGGGGACAGGCAGCATCACTGGAGAGAAGGAATGGGTGACATTTCGGGCTGAGACCCTTCTTCAGACTGATGACAGGGGAGTGGGCGGTGCAGAGATAAAATGTAGTCGGAGACTGGTGGGAGAACTGGGAAGGGGGAGGGGATGGTGAGAGAGGGAAAGCAAGGGCTACTTGAAGTTAGAGAAGTCAACGTTCATACCGCTGGGGTGTAAGCTGCCCAAGCGAAATATGAGGTGCTGTTCCTCCAATTTGCGCTGGGCCTCACTCTGACAATGGAGGAGGCCCAGGATAGAAGGGTCAGATTGGGAATGGGAGGTGGAGGTTTAAGTGCTGAGCAACCGGGGGATCAGGTAGGTTTAGGCGGACTGAGCGGAGATGTTCAGCTAAACGATCGTCGAGCCTATGCTTGGTCTCACCGATGTACAGAAGTTGACACCTGGAACAACGGATACAGTAGATGAGGTTGGAGAAGGTGTAAATGAACCTCTGCCTCACGTGAAAAGACTGTTGGGGTCCTTGGACGGAGTCGAGGAGGGAGGTAAAGGGACAGGTGTTGCATCTCCTGCGGTTGCAGGGGAAAGTACCTGGGGAGGGGGTGGTTTGGTTGGGAAGGGACGAGTTGCGGAGGGAATGGTCTCTGCAGAAACCTGAAAGGGGTGGAGATGGGAAGATGTGTACAGTAGTGGGATCCCATTGGAAATGGCAAAAATGTTGGAAGATTATATGCTGTATGCGACGGCTGATGGGGTGGATGGTGAGGACAAGGGGGATTCTGTCCTTGTTATGAATGAGGGGAGGGGGAGCAAGAGCAGAGCTGTGGGATATCGAGGAGACCCTAGTGAGAGCCTCATCTATAATGGAAGAGGGGAACCCCCATTCCCTAAAGAATGAGGACATCTTGTGATTGTGGATGATCAGCCATGATCACAATAAATCAGCCATGATCACAGTGCTGTCTCGAAGGGCCAAATGCCTCCTCCTGCACCTATTTTCTATGTTTCTATCTCCGATGACCTGGTATGGAAAATCTCATCCTGGGTGCCGATGAGGAGTAGACGGAGGAATTGGGATTAGGGGATAGAGTCTTTACTGGAAGCAGGGTGGGAAGAAGTGTAGTCTAGATAGTTATGGGAGTCAGTGGGTTTGTAATAGATGTCAGTCAATAGTCTATGATGGAGATGGTGAGACCTAGAAATGGTAGGGAGATTAATTTGAGTGGAAATTAGTCATGAGGTTGATGAAGTCAATGAGTTCTGCATGGGTGCAGGAGGTAGCACCAATGCAGTCGTCAATGTAGCGGAGCTAGAGTTCGGGGATAGGGCTAGTGAATGCCTGGAACAGTGATTGTTCGACGTACCCAGAAAGAGGCTGGCATAGCTGGGGCCCATGCGAGTGTTTATAGCTATGCCTTGGATTTGGCTTTCACCTGCTTGCCTCTTTAATACTTGTAGTGTATTTGAAGGTCACCTGTAAGCAGCCTTATAGCAAAGATCATTCCTAACTGCACTGTATATTAATGTTTGATTGAAGAGGACATCGGAGATTTCAGAAAAAATATATGTTCTTTTTTGGAGACTAACAATTGAGTTTACAATGCATAAATTATAATGTCATTACATTGCATGCTCAAATATCTTATTTACATGTTATAGAAATATATTGCAGACAAAGTAATCTTGAAGTTTCATCTTCAGGCGTTTCCCCATCTGTATCACTAATCTCCTCAGCTAGATTTCAGTTTACGATAATCTCAATGATGTCTTAATAGTTTACAAGGTGATAGCACATTCCTGAAACCTCAGATCTGAGGATAACAGAAGATCAAAGGCACAAACTGCATACCATCACAGTAATGATTTTTAAATAGAGGCACTATAAATATAATAACGTTGAATTGTTGAATCTTAGGGAATGATGAATAATAAAATTAAGGACTATGCTTCAAATGACCAAATCTAAGGATGAAGGCTTAATGAAGAAATAATTGGGCTTTTATTTTTACTTCTATAGCTCTGATAATGTCCGATAAACAAGAAATCATATTTGTGTGTATATTATATTTAATGTACATATTTTAAGCATATGCATATTAAATGTATACTCTCTAGCAAGAACATCTACAATATATTGAAATGTTATTGGGAGGGCGGTGTGGGGGAGGCCAGTGTGAGTCAATGCTTCTCTTTGCCTGTATTTATCTCTGATTCAAACATCTTATTATGCTTTCCAGTCACTAAAGTACTTTTTCAAATACAATATCCCATAACAGCAATTAACATGGGCAGTTAACATATTCAGTATATTTGATGTAAGGCATACAACAGTGCCACTACCTGTAGGTTCTCTTCCAAATTATAAGGCATCCCGAATTGGAAATATTTGACTATTTCTTCCATATTGTTGGTGGTCTCCATCCTGTTGGCCAGGTTATCATTTATTGCCCATGAAGGTGGTAGCAGGCTGCCATTTTGGAATGCTTAAGTGCCTGTATTGATGTCCTTTCTGTGGGTAAGGAAGATCTAGACCCAACGATATGGAAGGAATAGAAAAATATTTCCAATTCAGGATGCCTTATAATGTGGATGAGAACCTACTGCCAAATGCCTTTTTCCTCTTGGAGATGGAGTTTAAGCATTTGAGGGTAGCTACAGTACATTTGTAGATTTCAAATACTGCAGCAATGATGGGTCAGTGGTAGAGAGGGCAAGGATCTAGGTGATATAGAGTTTGACATTCATATGGTGAATATTGTCCTGGATGATACTATACTCCTTGATCTTTGGTAGAGATACATTCATCCAGGCATGTGTTGGTTATTACATCATTCTCCTGAAGTGCCTTGTCGATGGTTGAGAAGGTTTGAGACTTCAAGAGCTCAGTCACTTGCCCCAGGTCACCCAGCCTGTGGTCTAATAGCCACAGTATTTACGTAGCTGGTGAACTAGACAGCTCAGTGATGATAATGGAATTGAATGTCAAGAGTAGGTAATAGCCTCTTGTTGGAAATCATTGTTGCCAGGGACTAGAGTGGCATAAATTCAACTGGCCATTTATCAGCTCACATCTGCTTCTGGTCCAAGGCTTGCTATATGCGGTCATGGATTGCTTCATTAGTTGAGAATTTGAAAATGTAAGTGAACACCATACAATCCTCAGCAAACCCACCCCCCCCCCCCACCACCCACCCCCACCCCCCCACAGCCCCCTCCAACCCCCCTCCCTCCCCTCCCCTCCACCCCCCACCCCCACCCACACCTTATAAAGGAAGCAAGTTCATTGTTGAAGCAGCTGAAGGTAACTGGGCCTAGGAAACAGTCCTAAGGAACTCAAGCAGTGATGTTGTGAGTCTGAGAGTATTGACCTTCAGCGAAGACAATGATCTTCTTGTATGGAAGGTATAATTTAGTTTAGTTTAGAGATGCAGCGTGGAAACAAGCCTTTCGACCCACCATGTCCCCAGCTGCCAATGACCACCCACACACTAGTTCTATCCTACACATGAGGGACAATCTAGAGAAGCTAGTTAACCTTACTAACCCTAGTCAGCCTGCACATCTTTGGAATGTGGGAGGAAACCAGAGCACGCGGAGAAAACGCACGCGGTCACATGGAGAACGTACTAACGCCATTCAAGCAGCACCCATAGTCACAATCGAACCCAGGTCTCTGCCGCTGTAAGGCAGCAACTCTACTGCTGCACCACTATGCAGCCCCCAGTGCCAATGTGTACTGTGTTTCACACACATTGATTTTCATTTACTTCAATTTTATAAAAGTCTCAAAGAACTATGTAATATTTTCAGACTACCGGTGAGAACAGACATGACCTTAGCTTTGCATCTCTGAAAGACTCAAACTCCATCCATGCAGTAAGTTCCTTCAGTCCTGCACACCAATGTTAACCAGGACTGAAGATGCGTCGGAACCTGACATGTCATCTGTCCATTCCCTCCTGAGGTACTGCCTGACCTGCTGAAATTCTCCAGTATATTGGGCTTTGGTCAAGATTCCAGTGTCTGCAGTTTCTTGTGTCCCAAAACCAGGAGCTATATCTACAAATCAGGCTCAGATAACAGTATCTGAGCAGCAGCCAACATATTCTGAAGCGTTACATCGGACTCCTTTTTACTGCATGAAACATGCCAATATAAGGGTTTTTTTAGGTTTCTGCATAGAAACAAGATGTCTTTTGAAAATTGCATTGCATTGCCAGCTCAAAACATTACACAAGTCCTTTAAGACACTAGTATCTGGAATTTGTATAATGTCTGTCTTAAAACAAATAGTAACATATTAGATAAACTATAGGGCAAAATAGTCAATATCTTTCACTGTGATGTGTGCTCTGTAGTGTTTCTGACATTAGTGAATGGAAGGAACCAGTTTCATAAGTATCTGAATGAATCAAAATAAAACAAAAATAAAACCCCACAATGAAATAAAAATACAGTGTTGATTTTTCAAGTACATTTTGTAACCAGAATCCCAGTCTATTTTCAGAAGGAACATTCTCAAGAACACATTCTACGCTCCCAATGGCATTTTTACTAAACATCTCTGTGGGTAAACTGTTGGATGTTTCACAGGCAATGTGCTTTCAGGCTATTGTGAATGCTATTTACGAAAATAAAATAGCTCCATGTGATAGGGCAATGTTTTCTCTGATCAACGTCATATGAAGTTAAAATATACAGAAATAAAACGGGTCCATAGCGAACTTGCTTTGCAAAGTAGTAAACCATATGTGATATGCCAATTAACATCATTGTATCATGTTCTGTAATACTACAAATAAAATATGTACATTTTAACTTATTTTTCTACAAGATGTTGCAACAGAGATGCAATATTATAATTATTGTAAAGGGAATATTAAACTCTGAACTATGCCATGAACATATCAGATTGCTAATTTTTCAAGAAACAAAATAATTAATCATCAAATGTTGTGAGCGTATTTATAATGCTTATGGGATTAAGGTGTTGTAAAAATAAGTTTTTTTTCCCAGTTACCAAAGCACAATGGAGACGATAATTGCAGTTTACTTGGTAGTTAGCTGAAAGATGGTGATGTTGCTCTTTCATTACACACCAGCATGTGTAGCAGGAGCCATCACTTGCAAACCACTGTATAATTCTGAAGCTAATGTAAGTGTTTCTTTTTTTAATTTCATCCAGAGGTTTATGCATGTTTTTAGAATTTCATTTTTAAAATTTGTGTTAATGTCTGGCAAATAATGAAACTCCTGCTGTGCAGTGACTCCCAGGTGAGATATGTATTACGAAGGAAGGAGATAACTCTCGGATTTAATAGTTCCAATTTACATTTTTTTCAAATGAACATTATGATACCTGTGAAGAGAGGTAAGAGGCAAACTTGCATTCATGAAAATGTTGAAGTATCCTGTGAAGTCCTTATTAAAATGATATCCATGAAAATAAATGAAATATTAAACTAATTGTCTTTTGAAGGGAAACAATTATCTAAAAAACTGAAAAGTCAAGGATAATGGGGAGTGGGATGAAAATATGAAATTAATTCTCGCTTGTGCAGCTAAACAACCAAGGGGAAAAATGTTTTGTGTTAGATATAGCACAGCAAAAGGGGGACTTCAACAAGTTATTCCAAGTCCAGAATCTTGCATAATTGTGGAGATCATAATGCTCTTCACCTTCCTATTCACTGTTATAATTTTAAAATATGTATCCCCTTAATGGTAACTTCATGCGTAAATTATATAATACTCTCATTTGCAGCAGTATCAATCATAAACCGTGAATGACCATTCATAATTCTCCATATATTGCAAGAGGCAGTGAACTGTGAATCTCAGATCAAAACCATTCTGCACCTTAGCTTATCACAGGATAACTAGCAAGCTCCATGTTTTGTTACCATTAGTACATCTTGTGATCAAAGCAAAGATTTTTGAGATACAATTGTCATTGTACATCACCACATGCATGATACAGAATTAAGCATTAAAATACCATGAGTTCTGCCCAGAAACGTATTACAACTGTAACACGGCTAACGGAATAAAGAGCGGCCACATGCAATTATCCTATTATTACCATCAGTGGTGTGCTTTACACATTATCTAAGCTTCGAATACAGAGCATATGGCTGAATTTAATTTCATTAAAGAACAACAAATACAACTCTTTCTCAATTTTTTGCAACTAAAATGGTATTCTATTCCAGATATACGTGTTACTTTAGTAAGCCATAAAAACATTGGTTATCAAAAAATATTAGTAACTTTGCAATATTTGCTTACTATGTCGCTCACAAAAAAACTGAAATTACAAAGATTTTTTGTAACACAAACCAAAACTAGAGGGAAGTGACATCTCCTGTGTAGTCATTAAGCAGGTTCTAGTTAAGATATTGTAACCGTTATCCCACTTTTGATTTTAATTCTGAATCCTTAAAATATAAGTGACTTGGATCATAAATCCTTAAAATAAGCACTACAAACATTATGCTTATTTTTAATCAGAGGCAGGGAAATGCAGAGTTTTATACCATAAAACTTGAATGAACCCTAAAAGCTTCTTTGTCAAATTCCTAACGAAAGGAACCTAGCCAGGATCCAATGACAGTATGCAGATTGCTCAGCATCTCTGTTTACTTAGCAATAGACCAATGATGACAGATGCCTCCTGAGCATATCTGAGTTTGAAATAAGATGCTAAGATCTGAAGACTTGAAACTTTGATTCCCATTTCTCCATAAATACTCATTTCAACTTGATCAATTTTTCTTTTCTATATGTCTCATTAATGTATATATTGATTTTATTTGTTCTCACATTTGCTTTATCCTATAGTTGTGGTTTCTGCTACAACCAAATTTAGAGTGGGTCAAACCTAAAACCGTTGGTTAATTATATTGATCACTGTAATGAATCTATGTTCAAATCTTCCTTTCAGTTGATTTTGGTGGGGTTTATTCCTTTAATGTTAAACTCATGGAGTCTGGCATTCACATAATTTGTTTATCTGTCTACACATACTCTACAAGTTATAATTTAAAAAGGAGTAAAATTATTATTTTTTGTCGTGAACAATTAAATCAATTGAAGTATTATTCGATTAATACTTTTCGCCCATAAATTGGTGGTTGTACAGCAGACACCCCATTACAGTCAAAATGCTGCACTGTTAGAGACAAAGCTCATTTAGAATGTTAAATTGAGGTGATGTCCATTAGTTCATGCGGATATTCCAGTCTAAGGGCCAAAATTCCACGGGCAATCAATGAGATTGAGATCCAGTTAAGGTATTATTTTATCAGCATTTGCAAGGTTTGTGTTAGGACTGGACACTCCCAGGGGCTGCAGCACAAGAGAAGGTAGGCCTGGACATTCCCTTATTCCCAACATTAAAGGATCCCAGCATCTTATTACTTCTGTCATGCGAAGCTCCCAAAAGGACCCACAGAATTTCTAAGTCGAGTACACAGCCGAACTTCACAAAGAACACAACGTTTTTCTAACTCCCAATGAGGACTGGTTGTTGACATATGTTTTCCTGTCATCTCCATCCCAAAGGCAAGTTGACTTTGACCTGAATCATTGATGCCTGAGAAATGATCCTAGCATGCAATTTACATGCTAGTGAAGAGACTCAGAAGACAAATAGTAGAACTGCCAGTGGAAATAATTATTTTGGGATAGTGCACCTTTCATGTGTTTTGGCCTCCAGTTTCACGATTAATGAAAAAAAGCTTTAATAAGTTCTCTATAATAAGCCCAGCCCATATTCCTCCTGGGAAAAAAAAATTAAATGCACTTACATGTGTTAATGCAAGATGTCTCATGTTTGGTTCCCAGAAACATTGCTGCAGCTAATTGTGTGATGTGCATTGAGGTGGTTTAATGTGATAAAGCCCCGTATAAATAAAACCAATTATTAATATATTTTGTGTGACAGTGCGTCCTCACTGTAAACTATATTTTCATTCTTCAACAATTTTACAAGCAACTTCTAACAGTGAAAATATCCACAAAATAATACTGGTCAAGATTCAGCACAGCTACTGGACTGTGATCTCTGGTTCTTAAAGAATTAGTACATATTCCTTGGCTATTATCGCCAGTTTCAAAGTATGTTTGGATCCTGGTGTGATACAATCTATAAAAGAGCTAACTATCCAAAACCAGCATGAAAAAAGTGTCTGTCAAGTGGCCACCAGACATGGAACACTGGGCTTTATGAAGAGGAGGAATGCTGAGAGGTTTTATTTTTCCCTGAGTTACTTTTTAATTTTGTGAACAGCATAACTAGCTGTCCCCTCTGTACTTTGCATCATAGCCATGAAGCAGCAAGCACTCACAGAGCTCTGAAAACTGGCCCCTGTAGAACCTCTTGTCAACAATATCCAGAACATTGAAGGGTAATCATCTCATAAAGAATATTGAATGATTTTTCAGTCTGCTTTTCTAAGCTGAAACCCAAAGTCTATATCGAGGACCATTTTAACATTTCTGAAACAAAGTCAATGAACCACAATAAACAATCTTCTCTCTTGTGCAGTCTGGCTCCAAGATTATGTTCTTTTAATATTTGTCCTTCAAACCAGGTAAATGGTGGTCTATCTATTTTAAGAAAATTGCTGCATCACATCACAAGGTAACAGTTTTGCTGCAAGGCACTAACGTGCATTACAATTTCAACAGAAAATAAATTGTAAGATATCTTGGTATGAAAGGGAAAATATAATGTCTGATAATATACTTTACTCACGACTATTTTTAGAGCTTCATTTATTAATGAAAACAAAATTGGACAGCAAATTAAAACTTACTTTTGGCATGAACTTTCAATCAAGTGCTCATTGTCGAATACCTTTCCATTTTAAAGAATAATGTTTTTTTACACGCCGTTTTAAAAGAATACTATTTATACATTAATTTGATAGCTTTGATTTTCTTAATCTCCTCAATGCACACATCATTTAAAATGTAACTGCATTGCAAGAATATCAGATGACACTGTATTGTACTATGTTAATCTCATAAACTTATTGTGTTAACTTGACATATGATTAGTTATTATATATAAGAAACTTTACAAAATGGGGTGGGAAGCATCAAATTACTCTGCATGAAGTATTTCTAATCAGGTTCACAGACTTACCGTTGAAGATAGTTCAGACCGACCTGGATTGTTTGGTACTAATACCTTGGCTACAATGTCTTCCTGCTTTGATGAAGATTAGAAGTGAAGTACACAAAAAAATGATCAGAAAGGCAGACCGAACTCCAGGGAGGCAGTATTCGGAGAAATTAACAGGCCATGCAGATTGCATCTTCAGCGAGATGAGATGAAATGCCACAAAAGTCGCAAGGGCCGCATGGGTAGAGCGGACTGCTGTGTGCTCAAAGATATACATTTCGAACTGTGCCAGATCTAAAGAAAATAAACAAAACTATATTCAACAGCACTTACGTGAGTAAAATGAACTGAATGCAATGGTGGATCTACACAAAGCTTTTGCCTAGCTGAATGAAAGCAATCCCTAAGACTGAATTGGTAATGAGATCCTGGCTCCTGAGATTTTAGCTTTCTTAATCATGTTCATAATTAATTCAAGAACATTGATAATTTCATTACATTCTTTTTTGTCTTATCAATAAATGATGTGCCTGCACTTTTTGGTCCTGTGCATTCAGGGATGAGATGCATGTAGTGAAACTGCATCAGGACTAGAAAAGATGCACAATGAGGCAAAGGCTGAAACAATAATTGCCAACCCTCCCTTGACCAGGTCACCACTAGGAAATGATTGCAAACAGTTATTTATCAGAGGCAAATATTTGTGTAGAAAAAGAATATATTCCAAATTGCACTGAATTGTAATACATTTTACTGCAGCAACTATACTGCATACCATGTTAATCATTTCCCTTGAATCATGCAATGCAGCTAATTTAAACCAATATACTGGAAGTACTCAATACTGGAAGTAAAGTAAGTATTTTCAGAATGTTATCACTTAGTTACAAGTTGCCCTGAAGCAACTCCACATCGCCCCATGCTGAATGTCTTCCTTCAGCCAAGCATGAACAAGCAGTTGGGAATTGGCAGTTTTCTTGCATGAGATAAGTTAAGAACATGAGTAGTACACCATAATATTAAAACCGTGATGTTATTCTAGTCAAAATGAATAAATGAACAATTATGCTTCAGGGTAATAAAACCTCAATCTTTGTACAAATAGTTCATTTGCATTTAAATGCCTGAACATGAAAATTGTATTTTTGACTTTTTAAAAGTATGTTTATAATTTTCCGATGTCAAAGTTCAGTGTGTACCGTTCAGAGGAACAGTAGATTATATTAATTCATTGTAAGGTCCAATGATTATTCAGCGAGGGTGCATTTATCATCGTGCTGTGCTGAAACTATTTCAAAGAATGTTTTCACTTTATTTAATCATTTAGTGAATTTTACAGGAGAGAAACAGATTGTCTTAGTGGTTTTTCATCAGCTTTATAAAGTGAAAAACTGAATGGAGTGCGGGTGAAGGTAGCGGTTAAAGCAAAACTAAATTCAGTCTGATAATCTTATTAGTCGGTAAGTAATCTTTCCAGTACACAGAAGAATCGGTTAGAAGTGGAAGCTGTAGCTTGTGACATTGATAAATGAGGCAGAAGATGATACATTTACTGAAAAGCTCCATCGGTAAATCATTTACTCTATTTAGCGCTCACGTAAACGTGACCTGTCCAAGTAAAGCATTGAATCTCAAAGTCATGAACAACAGAAAACTACAATTGACAGTAAGGGCATGTATACATTTAAATCAGAGTTCTTAATCTACAATAAACCACTTTGTCAGAAACAATTTTACTATGCACATGATTAACATAATCGCTTTTTAATTGGCACTCTTATTGGTATTACAACAATTGCATAACAAGATCATAGTCAATTTGTCAAATAAATGAATGCATGGCTGGGAATTACATTGAAAGGACTGAACTGTCATACTAAAAGGTCTTTCAACACTTTATAAACCAAGAGACAGAGGTTGCAATACCAAGGTCTACAATAGAATTACTTTATTGCTAATCGTAACAGGTACCATATAATCTGTGATTTACATGCTCATTTTAATAGAAATCCTACTGCAGCATCTGCAGTGCGTTAGTGTGCTATGTGGTCAATATGAAGGACCATTATGACATAGTTTTCAGAGAAGATGTTGCAGTGTCGTTTTCAGAGATACTGCCTGTGCCCAGAGCACTATCAAAAAGAGATGCATCTTCAAGTGGCATTGCAAAGCAAAAGTGTTGAAATTGAAGAGAAATGGGAGATAAACTGTCAATGCAGATTAAACCAAACATATTTTTACATGGCAAGATCAGCATTTTGTGCCCTTCTTTAACTGGTGAGGAGACACCTTCTTAAACTCTGCAGCACTTGTGTTCAAAGTAATTTCACAGTGCTGTTGGATGCTGAATACCAGAATTTTGTCAGCTAAAAATAAATTGCTTTAATGAGGACTTTCTCGTTGTGGCAGTCAGCGAGTATTTGGCAGATTTTTTATTCAGATGTTTGTGATTTAAGGCATGGCAATGAATTTATTCCCATCTATTCTGTTTGGTCTGGTGAACACTTTCCAGCAATGATTAATCGGCTGCCTTGTAACTTGCTAATAGTGTGACCACTACCATTGCTTAACCATTGCCTTCTTTTGTAAAATAATCATTGAAATATAAAGTTTCACTGTGACCCACACCCACATACTTCCCCTCCCCCACTCCCAAAATATCAGGTTAAACTTTCAATCATCTGGATACATAAGAGGAGCATTTGACACGTTCTCTGAGGAAGTGAGCTATTCTGAGTAATCACATAACTCTACATGTTATAAAGGTATATAGAAGCATCAACACCCGTGCCTATTCATTCTTATTTGCCCTCATGTTTGTCTTTATTTTTCTGTACTAAAGATAATCTAGGCAGAGATGTTACACTTACTATTAGTGTGCGTGGGCTACAGAAAAAAAAATCCATTCCTGATCAATATGCAGAGACTGCCACTTAAAAAGATATTAAAATATACTTTTAAAGACATATAATAGAGAGAAATTGACTGGAATGTCCTCATTATTTTCAATGTTCTCAAGAGTATGATAGAAACATGTACTATGAATTTGGTGTTTTGGAAATGCTGTTTTGTGGCATCAAATGGGTGGTTTCCACTTTAATACTAATTTAGTTTTAGCATATCCTGCAACCATAGAAGAGACAGAAACGGTCGATTCGGATTCCATCAAACACACTGATATCTCTTGTTATAACATTTAGGATTGAGTAGAAATTTCGATGAATACGTTTCCCTGTTTTCAAGCATTTTAAATTGAAAGCACATATGGTTTGAACATGATCCCTCTTCAGAAAATCTCACAGCTCAATCTCTGAAAGTCACATGAGGTTTGCTATGTGACCTCTCTCTGGAAAAGCCCACTGCTTAATCTTACAATATCACATGAGCTTTGCAATATGATCCTTTTCTGCAAAAACATGCACAGGTTGCGGATAATAATTCTTGAGCTCAATAGTGCGTTTAACCCTTTGTACTCTCTGCTTGACACAATAATCTTTAAAGTTAACAGCGGGGAATTTTTAGAAGGGTTCTATAATGCCACTTGGCTTACTGGTGGTTTCATCGGAGAATTTATGAATATTCTGATGCCTGCCTGTCTTGGGATTATAGAGGCCTATCGGTTGAGTTTAACAGAGAGAGGTAGGGTAGATGGCCTAAAAGGAAATATAAACAAGGATGAGAATTGTATGGTTTGCTTGCACTTATCACCCACTTGCCTCTGCCTCCCACCTCAACACCATTTTCCTCCACTTGGTTTCTTCAGCACATCCCTCCTCAATCTAACAATCACCTACTGGCCTTACCTTCCATCTCCTCTTAATACTGTTTATCTTCCCTTTCCACTCTCAGTCCTGATCCAGGGTCTTGACCCAAAGTGTCTATCATTCCTTTCACTCCACAGATGCTGCTCGACCCACTGAGAGTCAGAAAGTCATGATGCAGTTTTAAGGATTTTTGTTAGGCCACATTTGGGGTATTACATGCATTTCTGGTCACCCCATTAGCAGAAGGATGAGGAGGATTTGATGAGGATACCAAGGTTGTTAACCAGAATGCTGCATGCATTGGGAAGTATTATCTGTAGCAAGAAGTTGGACAGACTTGGGTTGTTTTCTCTGGAATGCCGGAGGTTGAGGGGAGACCATAAATTATCTTATTCCTATGGAGGATGGAAATATCAAATACTGGAGGGCAAAACATTAAGTTGAAAGGGGCAAAGTTTAAAGGAGATATGTGGGACAAGGTTTACACAGTGGGTGCCTGGAACAAACTGCCCACAGTTGGTAGATGAGGCAGATAGCATGGTGGCATTTAAAAGACTTTTGGAAAGGCACATGGATCTGCAGGGAATTGAGGGATATAGATTACAGTACATATGGGCACCTAAGAGTTAGTCTTGGCATTATGTTTATTGGATGAAGCACTAGTTGGGTGAAGCATTAGGTGTGCAAAACCCACTGTTTTGGGTTGAGATAAAACAATAACATGTGTCTCTTGCCTCCACGGATGCTGCTTGACCTGCTGACTTCTTCCATCATTATGTCTTTTGTTCCAGATCCCTGTATCTGCAGTTTGTTTGGCCTTCTTGAATAGACCTAACAGCTAAAGAGATCAATTGTTCTGAGGAAAATCAGATCCAGGTTTCTGAATCTAGATTATCAGCCATGATCATATTGAATAACACAGCATTTCATGGGCTAAATGCCTTACTCCTGCCTCATATTTTTAATTTGCTATTAAAAAGTCACAAAGTGCTGGAGTAACAGCAGGTCAGGCAGCATCTCTGGAGGACGTGGATAGGTGACATTTCTAGTCAGGACCCTTCTTCAGACTTATTGTGGTAGGAGGTTGGGGGGGGGGGTGGGGGGGAAGAAACCTGGAAGAGAAGAGGGGCATGTCAAAGGCTGGCAAATGATAGGTGGATACAGGTAACGGGGGGTTTGGATAGTCAGATGGTTGGACAAGACCAGAGGTAAAAAGGCAGCTGTGAGACTAAAGGATTAAAGAGTTGCAAACTGTGAAGTTAGAGGAATGAATGTAGGTGGAAGGGAGAAATAGATGCACGTCCAGGTGAGGCACTGGGGAGAGAGAGAGGAAAGAAAGAAGTGCAGGGAAAATGAGGAGAGGGCTGTGGTAGGTACCTAAAATTCGAGAATTCAATCTTCATAGCATTGGATTGTAAGCTACCCAAGCAGAATATGAGGTGCTGTTCCTCCAGTTTGCGTGTGGCCTCACTCTGGTAATGGAGGAAGCCCAGGACAGAAAGGTCAATGTGCTAATGGGAAGAGGAGTTAAAATGTTTAGCAACCGTGAGAAATGGTAGACCTGTAAGCCTTGATGGACCAAATGTATACTCAGTGAAATGGTCAATGGGCTTATAGTTTTCACCCAGGCAGACAGATCAAGAAAGTGAGAGAGGTGTCAGAGTTAGTGCAAGTGAATTTGAGGGCAGGGGGGAGATTAATGGTAAAGTTAATGAAATCCACTAGGCAGCCCTGATTCCGTTGTCAATGTAGCACATAAAAAGTTGGGGGATGGTGCTAATGTACATTTGGAACAAGGACTGTTCAATGTTATCAATAAAAAAGACAGGCTGAACTGGGGCCAATGTGAGTGCCCCTGTCTACACATTTAACTTGAAGAAAGTTGGAGTTAAAGAGAAGTTGTTGAGGGTGAGGGTGAGGACAGGTTCTGCCAGGTGAAGGAGAATGTTAGTAAAGGGGAATTGAGTGGGTTTCTGTTCAAGAAAGAACCAGAGAGCCTGTGAACTTCCTGGTGGGGAATGGAAATGTAAAGGGACTGGACGTCCATGGTATAGATGAGATAATGGGAACCTAGAAATTTAATGTTATTGAAGACTTGAAGGCCATGTGAAATATCTCAGATGCAGGTGTTCCAAGGTGGCCTCCTGTACATCAGTGAAACCAAGCATCCACCTGCACTCAGTCCACCAAGGTCTACTGGATCTCCTGGTTGTTAACAATTTTAACTCTTCTTTCCATTCCTATACTACGTTTTCTGTCCTGAGCCTCTCCATTGCCAGAGCGAGGCCAAACGCAAACTGTAGGAACAGCTCCTCATAGCTTCACAATTCACAACTCATCAATCTTTTTGTCTCACACCTTTTCATCTTCATCTCTGGCCTTTGTCCAACCATTTGCTTATAACACCATTCTCACCTGTATCCACCTGTTTACTTACCAGGCTTTATCCTACCCCTCCTTCCTTCCAGATTTCTCCCCCCCCCCCCCCCCACCCATCAGAAACTGTCTGAAGAAGGACCCCAAGCCGGAACTTCACCAATCTATGTTCTTCAGAGATGCTGCTTGAGTTACTCTAACACTTTTGAATCTTGTTTTGTAAACTAGCATTTGCAGACCCTTGTTTCTAATTTTCTACGTGTCTTTGTATGTCCACCATTTGAATTAGTTTGAAACAGTTGCTGGAAACATACAGCTGGTCAGACAGCATCTGTAAAGATAGAAACATGTTTAACATTTCAGGTGGAGACATTAGGAATGGTAGTTTAGTTTTGTTTAAACAGGCCCTTCAGCCTACTGAGACCACGCCGACCAGCGATCACTGATACACTAGTTCTGTCCCACACATTATGGACAATTTACGGAAGCCAATTAACCTACAAACCTGCACATCTTTGGGATGTGGGAGGACCCAGAGAAACCCCATGCGGTCATAAAGAGAACGGACAAATCCTATACAGGCTATGATCAGGATTAAATTGGTGTTTCTAGCACTGTAAGGCGGCAACTTTACCACTGGCCCTTATAGTTGCTGGAATCTTGAGTAAAATACAAAAGCCTGGGGTAACTCAGCAGGTCAGGCAGGATTTGGGGAGAAAATGGATAGACAATATTTCGGTTTAGGACTCTTCTTCAGAAGGATTTGAAGAAAGGTCCTGACCCGAAGCATCGCCTATCCTTTACCTCCACAGATGCTGCCTGACCTCCTGAGTTACCTCTGCACTTAATATTTCAGGTCAATGCTCTTGCTTTAGAATGTTTCAGCATAAGAAAGGTCACAGGCCTAAAATTATGATCAACTGTATCATGGTACGTGACAGGACTAAACGAATCTGGGCACCTCCTGTAAGCTTGAAAATAAAATCTGAGCAACTTTACATTTTGGAATATATCATATACATCATCTGATTCCTTCTATTATCTAGAACCAGCATATAGAAACATAGAAAATAGGTACAGGAGGAGGCCATTTGGCCCTTCGAGTTATCACATCCATTCATTGTGATCATGACTGATCATCCACAATCAGTAACTTGTGCCTGCCTTCTCCCCATATCCCTTGAATCCACTAGCCCCTAGAGCTCTATCTAACTCTCTTTTAAATTCATCCAGTGAATTGGCCTCTACTGCCTTCTGTGGCAGAGAATTCCACAATTTCACAACTCTCTGGGTGAAAAAGATTCTTCTCACCTCAGTTTTAAATGGCCTCCCCTTTATTCTTAGACTGTGGCCCTCGGTTCTGGACTCGCCCAACATTGGGAACATTTTTCCTGCATATAGCTTGTCCAGTCCTTTTATAATTTTATATGTTTCTATAAGATCCCCTCTCATCCTTCTAAACTCCAGTGAATACAAGCCCAGTCTATCCAATCTTTCCTCATATGACAGTCCCGCCATCCCAGGGATTAACCCCGTGAACCAACGCTGCACTGCCTCAATAGCAAGGATGTCCTTCATCAAATTAGGAGACCAAAACTGCACCCAATACTCCAGATGTGGTCTCACCAGGGCCCCATACAACTGCAGAAGGACCTCTTTACTCCTATACTCAAATCCTCTCATTACGAAGACCAACACGCCATTAGCTTTCTTCACTGCCTGCACCTGCACGCTTACTTTCAGTGACTGGTGTACAAGGACACCCAGGTGTCGTTGCACTTCCCCTTTACCTAATCTGACACTATTGAGATAATAACCTGCCTCCTTGTTTTTGCCACCAAAGTGGATAACCTCACATTTATCTACATTATACTGCATCTGCCATGCATCTGCCCACTTACTCAACCTGCCCAAATAACCCTGTAACCTCCTATCATCCTCTTTGCAGTTCACCCTGCCACCCAGCTTTGTGTCATCTGCAAACATGCTGGTGTTACTTCTAATTCCATCATCCAAATCATTAATATATATTGTAAATAGTTGCGGCCCCAGCACCGAGCCTTGCGGCATTCCACTCGCCACTGCCTGCCATTCTGAAAAGGACCTGTTTATTCCTACTCTTTGCTTCCTGTCTGCCAACCAATTCTCTATCCATGTTAATACCCTACCCCCAATACCATGTGCTCTAATTTTGCTCACTAAACTCCCGTGTGGGAGGTGTAAAAGTCCAGATACACTACATCCATTGGTTCTCCTTCATCCATTTTACTTGTCACATCCTCAAAAAATTCCAGAAGATTAGTCAAGCACGATTTCCCCTTCATAAATGCATGCTGACTTGGACCAATCCTTTTACTGCTATCCAAATGCACCATGATTACCTCTTTAATAATTGACTCCAGCATCTTCCCCACCATCGATGTCAGGCCGACTGGCCCTGTTTTCTTTCTTGCTCCTTTCTTGACAAGTGGGCTAACATTAGCTACCCTCCAATCCACAGGAACTGATTCTGAATCTGTGGAATATTGGAAAATGATCACCAATGCGTCCACGATTTCTACTGCCACCTCCTTGAGTACCCTGGGATAGAGACCATCAGGCCCTGGGGATTTATCAGCCTTCAGTCCCATCAGTCTACCCAATACTATTTCCCACCTAATGCAAATTTCTTTCAGTTCCTCTGTCTCCCTAGATCCTCTGTCCTCTTGTACATCTGGGACTTTGTTTTTGTCTTCCTTAGTGAAGACAGATCCGAAGTACCTGTTCAACTCTTCTGCCACTTCCTTGTTACCCAGAATAATTTCTCCCGTTTCTGCCTTCAAGGGACCCACATTTGTCTTTTCTAATCTTTTTCTCTTAACATACCTAAAGAAGCTTTTACTATCCTTCTTTATATTCTTGCCCAGCTCACCCTCGTACTTCATCTTTTCAACCCGCATTGCCCTTTTTGTTACCTTCTGCTGTCCTTTGAAAGTTTCCCAATCCTCTGGCTTTCCGCTACTCTTTGCTGTGTTATACATCTTTTCTTTTAGTTTTATTCCACCCCTAACTTCCCTTGTCAGCCATGGTTGCCTCTTACTCCGCTTAGAATCTTTCTTCCTCTTTGGAATGATCTTTCTTCCTCTTTGGAATAAAATAGTATAGAATTTTTTTAAGAAATGGATGCAGACTGAAATGTATACTAGTTACCTGAAGGTCTGAAGAAGGGTCTTGACCCGAAACGTCACCCATTTCTTCTCTCCAGAGATGCTGCCTGGCCCGCTGAGTTACTCCAGCATTTTAGAAACATAGAAACATAGAAAATAGGTGCAGGAGTAGGCCATTCGGCCCTTCGAGCCTGCATCGCCATTCAATATGAGCATGGCTGATCATCCAGCTCAGTAACCTGTACCTGCCTTCTCTCCATACCCCCTGATCCCTTTAGCCACAAGGGCCACATCTAACTCCCTCTTAAATATAGACAATGAACTGACCTCAACTACCTTCTGTTTGCAGAGAATTCCACAGACTCACCGCTCTCTGTGTGAAGAAATGTTTTCTCATCTCGGTCCTAAAAGACTTCCCCCTTATCCTTAAGCTGTGACCCCTGGTTCTGGACTTCCCCAACATCGGGAACAATTTTCCCGCATCTAGCCTCTCCAATCCCTTAAGAATTTTATATGTTTCAATAAGATCCCCCCTCAGTCTTCTAAATTCCAGCGAGTATAAGCCTAGTCTATCCAGTCTTTCTTCATATGAAAGTCCTGCCATCCCAGGGATCAATCTGGTGAACCTTCTCTGTACTCCCTCTAAGGCTCTCTTCTAGTTGCCTTGACATAGATCTTAATGTAAGTAGCAAATTCTAAAGGCATATTCCTGAGAAGGCAGCTCCTAAAGTTTACTCAATTAATGTAATTATTTTCTATACCCTCCCTCTTCAAATCTAGTTTCTCCCACTTAAGAGAATGGGAGCTGGCCACATGCATCAGGCGTAACCTGACACAGATTCAACCTGAGAGAAAGAATGCCTGAATGCAATTATTCTGCCCCACAGGACTCAATGAGGAGTGGCTTTGGACTAGTTGTGTCAGTGGTGATAGAGCATAAAATATCCAGGACTATGGATCACAGCCATTTAGCACTGAGATGAGAAGAAATGTCTTCACCAAAAGAGTGGCAAAACTGTGGAAATATCTGCCACAGAAGTCTATTGTGGCGAACTGATTAAACATATTGAAGAAGGAATAGATTTCAATCGATAGGCTAAAAAGATCAAGGAATTGTGGAGAAAACAAGAATAGGTTCTTGAATTTGGATGATCAACCGTGATCATGTTGAATGGCAGAGAATATCATAGGGCCAAAGACCAGAGCAGGAAAACCATGGCTCCTGTTGGGATAGTCAAGGATGCCATCAGGATTGAGGAACTGCCCTGATACATCAACCAGAATTCAGGTGCCTATGGAATACATAGGACCCAGTTTGGGTGTGCTTTGAATGCTCTTTTGGAAGTGAAGTCCAGATAGTACTTGTTTGCCCACTAATGTTGTTAGTTTAATAGCGTCAATTGATTCAGCTCTCTGCTTGTGTCGATTGGAGTGCCAGATGAGAAGGAAAATGGGAATAAGAATCCATTTTCAATTTCACACATGCACTACAGTAGAACAAAAACGAAGAAAACACACCAGAGAATTACAACGCAAACCTATGATTAATGTGAATACTCTAGTGTGCATTCAGTGTTTTCTGCCTTACCATGTTGTTGCTTTTGCCTTGCTGTTCCACGAAGAACCACTCATAATGCTGCTTACAACAATAAAAAGAGGCATAACTAGCTTTGAATCCAGTAAGACTGGTCCACACAGTCCAATTGCCTCAAAGTGCTCAAGAATCTTGACATTCTGAAAATTATTTTGGTAGATAAGACCATTCTTTTTGATGATTTCTGAGGTGGAAAGTAAACTGTTAAACAAATCTTTTTGAAAGAAAATCACACCATCAGAGAAATATTAACTCATTTTTCACATCTTGTTGTGTGGCAACATGCCCTAGAGCATGTTGCCACACAATAAGATGCTTTCAGAAGTGCTCAAAGTGTTGCTTCTCTTGACATCAAATCAGTCAGAATGGAAGCTGCAACAATTTAAAAGAAAATTGCCATTCATCCTAGACTGAATTAGTCAGAGCGAAAATCACAGTTGGACTGGTTCTGTTGACAGAAAGAACTAACATTTCACCTTGTGACTCCTTGGCAAAGAAAAAACAGCAATATCAGTGATTTTCACGAATGGAAGTATTAGTTCCAAGACATCTCTTACAGTTTGCTTGATGCCTGTTTCCTTGCTGAGGGAATTGCAATGATTTCAGCCATACTGGGCTCTTTTAGCTGCCCAAAGGAATTTGAAAATGTGTTTATTGAGATCCTTGAATTGCTACATGTGGTGGAGAACATCAGCTAAGACCAGTTGAGGCAGGAGAGTACATTTATCTTCATTGAGTTCATGTCCCCTAGTTTCTTTTATGTACCAGAAAAACTCTCAGAAGTATCCAACCAATACCAAAAAAAACAACAGTGGGGAATTAAAACAAAGCAGAGAAAATTATGTATGATACTTTATTTATGGTACGGTGCTTTATTTGTCACATATACCGAAGTACAGTGAAATTTATTTTTGTATACAGTTCAGTACAAGTATCACTATACATAAGCACTTAGATACATCTTAGATAAGCATCTCTGATAAAGTACAAGACCTGAGCACAAAGGCCCCCTGGCCTGGTGGCATTGCATGGTCGGCCTGGCCAAGCCTAGGCAATAGTGTCCTCCGCCTCTGCTCCACCATTGTAGGCCACGTGCGGTCCACGTGCTCGGCCTCTTGGGACAGCATCCGGTCCAGCAGAGCCCCAGGCTGTTGCAGAACCTCCAGTGGTCCATTCCATCATCGAGGCCCTGCAGCCGGTCTGCTTACCAACCCCCTGTCTGACAACTGCCACTCTGGGTGGGTGAGCCAGGCATTCCAGGTGGGTTCCTGAACTGCAGTGTGGATCCTCGATCAGCAGAGGGTGAGTTGGGCCTACCAAGCGGGTTCCGGTCTGCGTCACAGGTTCTCCATCCACGGCCGGCCCACTGGGTAGGTCCTCTGCCCGCAGCAGGCGAGTCCTGAAGAAAGACTGGATAGACTAGGCTTATACTCGCTGGAATTTCGAAGACTGAGGGGGGATCTTATAGAAACATATACAATTCTTAAGGGGTTGGAGAGGCTAGATGCGGGAAGATTGTTCCCGATGTTTGGGAAGTCCAGAACTAGGGGTCACTGCTTAAGGATAAGGGGGAAGTCTTTTAGGACCGAGATGAGAACACATTTCTTCACACAGAGAATGGTGAGTCTGTGGAATTCTCTGCCACAGAAGGTAGTTGAGGCCAGTTCATTGGCTATATTTAAGAGGGAGTTAGATGTGACCCTTGTGGCTAAAGGGATCAGGGGGTATGGAGAGAAGGCAGGTACAGGTTACTGAGCTGGATGATCAGCCATGATCATATTGAATGGCGGTGCAGGTTCGAAGGGCCGAATGGCCTACTCCTGCACCTATTTTCTATGTTTCTATGTTTCTATGTCCCCGGTCTCTGGCAGGTAAGCCGGGCTTTCCCAGAGTTGGGGAGGAGGCGGGGGCTCTTTTCTCTGTTCACGGTGGACGAGCTGGACCTTTTGGATGAGTCCTCGGTCTTCTGTCCGCGGCGGACAGTCCGGGCCTGCTGGTGGGTCTGACCACGGCTTGCCGGGACGGCTTGCTGGGAAATCGTTGACTGTGCAGTGATGGGTTTGGCAGCATTAAGGCTTGGAATCTATAGAAGCAAAGTGCTGCAAACCTGGATATCAGTAATTAAAACAGGAGATGCTGGAAAGTTTAGTTCCGTGCACAGTGCTCAAGTGCTCAGTGCAGAGGACATTATGCCAGTTTGTTCAGTACACAAACCGATGTCCCTCTCCTTTCTTGTGTCTTTCTTTTTTTGTGAACAGTAACCAGTTTTCAGTAAGTCTTTGTTTCAAAAGGCATGTTATTGGTGCTTCTGAGTATGTATTGAAATAGTGAGTTTACCTTTTCCTGGGTAAAACTGATCTACTGTTAACATCACACCCTCTGGTCTCTGTAGTAAATAGCCTCAGCTGTCCACCACAGGGTAGGTTTTAAAAGAATGAAATCTGGCTCAGTGTTAACACTCTTATCTTGATTGTGAAAGTCCCACAACAGGGACAATAGACCATGGACAATAGGTGCAGGAGTAGGCCATTTGGCCCTTCGAGCCAGCACCACCATTCAATATGATCATGGCTGATCATCCACAATCAGTACCCCGTTCCTGCCCTCTCCCCCTGAACCCCTGACTCTGCTATCATTAAAACCTCTATCTAACTCTCTCTTGAAAGCATCCAGAGAATTGGCCTCCACTGCCTTCTGCGGCAGAGAATTCCACAGATTTACAACTCTCTGAGTGAAAAAGTTTTTCCTCATCTCCGTTCTAAAAGGCCTACTCCTTATTCTTAAAGTGTGGCCCCTGCTTCTGGACTCCCCCAACATTGGGAACATGTTTCCTGCCTCTATTGACTATGAAATCATTGTTAACACTTCCGGGCAGTACTGAGAGAGCATTACAGAATTAAATGTGCTACCCTTCAGGTGAAACCCTTTACCAAGATCATGCTAGCTCTCTCTGTCATAGTCATAAAGTCATAAAGCATGGAAAGATGTAATTTGGCCCACTGAATCCATGGCGACTGTCAACCATCCATCTTGCATAACCTTATACTAATCACTCATTATTATCCCGATATTCTCATCAACTCTTCCCCGCCTCCGCTCCTCGCCAAATTCTACCACTCATTTACATATCAGGGGTAATTTACAGCAGCTGATTAACTTATCATCCTTGGCATGTGGAGGAAACCAGAGCACCCAGAGGAAGCCCCGATCACAGGGGGAACAAACGCATCGGCAAGCAAGAATGAAAGTGGGTTGATGAGGCTGTGAGGCAGCAGCCCCACTAGCTGTACCACTGTGCTACCCACTATTATAGAAATTCAGTGAGCTCTCCATAAACCTCTCGCTATTTTATTTTCCTGTCTGTCAACATCAGTAATACAGATTATCTGATTAGTGTCAGACATAAATTTGTTGGTTGAGGCCACAGCTTGCCTGCCACATTTCAAATGTAACATTCAAGGGGCCACAGTTTAAGAATAAGGGGTAGGACATTTAGAACTGAGATGAGGAAAAACTTTTTCAGTCAGAGAGTTGTGAATCTGTGGAATTCTCTGCCTCAGAAGGCAGTGGAGGCCAATTCTCTGAATGCATTCGAGAGAGCTAGATAGAGCTCTTAAGGATAGCGGAGTCAGGGGGTATGGGGAGAAGGCAGGAACGAGGTACTGATTGAGAACGATCAGCCATGGTCACATTGAATGGCGGTGCTGGCTCGACGGGCCGAATGGCCTCCTCTTGCACCTATTATCTATTGTCTATTGTCTATTGTCTATTGCAATATGTTGCCTACACAAACCTTTGTAAAAACATGGGTTATTTGCACCTGCAATCTTTCTCTCTCTTCCTTTCTTTCTTTCTCCCCATCCCAGCAGGGAAGATAGCTGAATGCCTGGGAAACTGGTGTTTGAAAAATGGCCCAAAATCCCAACATCAATTATAGACCACACCTCTTCCCCCTCATCTGTCATTGGGGAATTCTGTTCAACAGGGTCCCGGTCTAGTTTTCAATTTCCCAAACACCGGTCCTTTAACTGACTAACCACCCATCATTCTTCACCTCTCCTTGGTCCAGGCAATCACCCACTGGCCCCAATCTCACCATTTTGTCTCTAATTTTTATCTTCTCTCTCCACTCATGTTTCTGATGCAAGGGTTTGACCCAAAGTATCAACACTTCCTTCCCTCCCCCACTGCTTGACCCACTGAGTTCCTCCACCAGATTGTTTGTTGCTCTTTCTGTGTGACTAAATACTGTGTGACTAAAAGAGCAGCGCAGAGACCAGGTGTCTGGCAGTGGGTCACTCATCTCCAGACACCCCGAAGGACTTTTCACCAGTGATGGCATACTGCTTACTTGTTTGGATAAGTGCATAACCAACAACTCTCAACAAGCTTAACACCATTCAAGACAGTGAAAATCAGCTGAAGAGTCCCAGATCTGAAATGTTAACAGTTTTGTTTTCCAGAGATGCTGCCTGAGTCTATTGAGTCTTTTCTGAGATCAGCATATTTTGTTTTTAAAACTATTTGGGACAAAACCACCCATTTGATTGAAACCTCATTAATTTCCCTAAACATTTATTGTCTCAATCGACATGGGGGCGGTCATTGGCCTTAAAGCCGCATAGACCCAGGTTTGATCCCGACCTCGGGTGCTGTCTGTGTGGAGTTTGCATATTCTCCCTGCGACCGTGAAGGGCCTATTTCCATACTGTATCTCTAAACTAAACTAAACTAAACTAAACTATACTAAACTAAACTAAACTAAACTTTCACCACTTAAACTCCACTTTAGTGATGAATATGTAATAAATTCATCCCTTTCTCTCCTAATCTCAGTAGAGAGGTAAAGATTAAAATTAATCAGCAATTCCTTGCATGGAAACTGACCAAGTCTTGTTCATACTATTTACTTTTATCTAACCCCAGGAACAAATATCTTAATTTATTTACATTTTTTGAAAAAGATCACTCTAACTCAAACATCCAGCCCAACATTAAAATGTTGAAATGTTTGCAAGTCCATGCCACAGCTAATGTCTTCTTTCCTGTCCGTGACTATCACATCCAAGCATCCATCATTTTCCTCCTCACATGTCCCCACATACACCCATCACTTTAGTTCTGTGCTGTGCTTAATCTCAACAGGCTTGCATCTGTCATAATTTGACATCCGCCGTACTATTTGATGTACACAAATGCTTTAGTCAACAATTTCTCTAACAGTGTTCAAAGATTTCCTTCTGGATTTGACAAAGGAAAAAAGTGTGCTTCTAATCACTAAACATTGTATAGATGAAGTCACTGTTGCCAAGTCAGGCAGCTGCATTGCCGCAATCCTAAAGGTCTGACCATTGGGTATTTGGACACACCTAGACTCCTCATCCACTCTATCATAATGGGCCTTCACATACATTCTTCAGCTGATCTACTCAAATTACTAATGTAAACTGTGAACATTAAGTGAGAAATGTCAGCTACAGCACCACATCATATGATATGTGAACCTTTTGCTGGTATTGTTAAGACAATTCTTACGGCATTGGTCAAAGTTGCTTTAGCCACAACTCTGCTCTGATGTGGCAAACAACACCAAATTAGCCAATGGCACATGTATCATTAAAAAATATATAGAAAAGGATTATGAAATATCTAATGAAGAGTAATACATGCAAAATGTTGTCTGCTTCTCTTTCTACAGATGCAGCCTGACTTCCAGCATGTTTTCTTTGTGTTTCAGATTTCCAGCATGAGTAGTTTTTTTGTTTTCATTTAGCAATGTTATGAGCCAGTTGCCCTATGATTTGTACCTAAGGCATGTTAATCTCTCTGGCACAATGTTCAAAATCAGGTCATTGATTCCCCTATTAAATTGCCCCGTGCTCTGTAGGATTACCCAGGGAACCGAGTGCTGTGCCTTCACCTGCAAGATAGTAGGTTAAGGGATGGGAAAGGTTTCCCAAACTCTCTGGCATTGTGACATGATGGATCTTATTGTTTTAGAGATAGAGCATGGAAATGTGCCCAGGCCGACCAGTGAATGCCTGTACATTAGTTCCAGCTAAGGACAATTTAGAGAAACCAATTTACCTACAAACCTGCACTTTTTTGGAATGTGGGAGGAAACCGGAGCACCTGGAAAAAACCCAGGTGGTCACAGGAAGAATATACAAAATCCGTGCAGACAGCACCCGAGGTCAGGATTGAACACGGGTCTCTGGCACTCTAAGGCATTAACTCTATCACCACACTACTGTATCACCCTGTGTGCAAACTGAGCCTAATTCCTCAAAGTAAAATGGAACTGCCACTGGCTAGAGATCAAAGCTAATACGCAGCATGTGTGCAGACACTACCCCTAAACTATCCCTCCTCCTGGGGTAATCTGATCACCTTCCCATAGATTCATAGAGATATCGCATGGAAAAAGGCCATGCGGCCCAACATACTCATGCCGACTCAGAGGCATCATGTACACCTGTCCCACCTTTTGCCATTTAGCCAACATCCATCCAATCCTTTCCTATCCATATACTTGTTCAATGTCTTTTAAATGTTGTTTCGTACCTGCCTCAACTACCTCCCCTGGTAGCTCGTTCCATGTCCCCACCACCTGGTGTGTGAAAAGGTTACTCCTCAGGTTTCTCTTAAGTCTTTCAACTCTCATCTTAACCCCTACGTCTTCTGGTTCTTGATTCCCCCTACTCTGAGTAAAAAACTCTCTGCTTCGAACCTACTTTGCCATGAGGAATTTGACACTCAGAAGAAAGAGTGAATCTTCAAGGGAAGGGCTTTCCACATTCTTATAGACTGTATAGGACGGGGTATTCTTTCCCTGGAGCGTAAGAAACTGGGAATAAACACAGAAAGCTGGAGTAACTCAGTGGGTCAGACAGCATCTCTGGAGAAAAGGAATAGGTGATGTTTCGGGTCGAGCTGAGGCGTTTGGGCCCTGGTTGGGGGCTCCAGCCGACATCGGGAGCTCCTTCAGCGGCAGCGGGGCTTGGGTCGGCCCACCGCGGACATTTCACCGTCCGGCGCGGCCTGAAATAGGCCATGGGTTTTTCTCTGCCCAGCGGGGGCTTCAATGTCGGGAGCCATGACCGCCCCGACGTGCAGCAGCGGCGTCTTCGCCCGCCCCGGATCGCGGGGCTTGGGTCGGCCCGCTACGGACCTTTCACCGTCCGGAGCGGCCTGGAATGTGGCAACTTCAACAGCCTGACTGCGGGAGAAGACGACAGGGGAAGAGAAAACACATTCTGGCCTTCCATCACAGTGAGGAGGTGACTGGAGGAGACTCACTGTGATGTATGTTTCTTTTTTTTTGTTTTGTGTTGGTTGTGATTGTGTGTGAAATTGTTTATATTTATTGCTCTATTGCTGGACTGTGGGTGACCTTTCATTTCACTGCACATCTTGTATGTGTATGTGACAAATAAACTTGACTTGACTTGACTTGATTATGAGGACCATAGATAAGGTCAATATTCTTTTTCCCAGGGTAGGGCAGTGGAAAGCTAGAGGCCATAGCTTTAAGGAGAGAGGGGAAAGATTTATAAGGGATCTAAGTTGTAAGTTTACCACAAGTAATGACACAGCTGATGGAGCTACTGTCTCACAGGGCCAGGGAAACAGGTTCGATTCTGACCTTGGGTGCGTAAGAAAATAACTGCAGATGCTGGTACAAATCGAAGGTATTTATTCACAAAATGCTGGAGTAACTCAGCGGGTCAGGCAGCATCTCAGGAGAGAAGGAATGGGCGACGTTTCGGGTCGAGACTCTTCTTCAGTCTGAAGAAGGGTCTCGACCCAAAACGTCGTCCATTCCTTCTCTCCTGAGATGCTGCCTGACCTGCTGAGTTACTCCAGCATTTTGTGAATAACTGACCTTGGGTGCAGTCTGCATGGAGATTGCACATTTCCTGTGTCCACTTAGGCTCATCTGCGTGCTCCAATTTCCTCCCACATCCTAAAGATGTGCAGGTTTGTATCTTAATTGCCTTCTATAAATTTCCCCTAATGTGTATGGGAGTGGATGGGAAAGTGGGGAACCGAAAACTAATATCAACAGGCCGCTCGATGGTTGGCGTGAAGTCAAGGGGCCAAAGGGCCTGTTTCCATGCTGTACTTCTGAATAAAAATAAAGCACAGACGATGGTAGGTACATGGAAAAAGCTGTCAGAAGTGATGGCTGGTATAATTGGAACATTTAAAAGACATTTAGACATGTGCATACAGTAGATAGGGAAGTTGTACAGGGCTATTGGCCAAGTGCAGGTAAATCCTGGATTAGCTCAGGTAGGTAGTTTAGTCGTCACGAACATGATGGGCTGAAAAGTCTGTTTCTGTGCTGTACAACTCTATTGTCTATTAGGTAGACACAAAATGCTGGAGTAACTCAGCGGGTCAGGCAGCATCTCGGGAGAGAAGGAATGGGTGATGTTTCGGGTCGAGACCCTTCTTCAGAACATCAGTCTGAAGAAGGGTCTTGATCCGAAACATCACCCATTCCTTCTCTCCCGAGATGATGCCTGACCCGCTGAGTTACTCCAGCATTTTGTGTCTACCTTCGATTTTAACCAGTATCTGCGCCTATTTTCCTACACATCTATTGTCTATTATATTTGTTTCCATTTACTAGAGATTAACAAACAGAGGTACAACCGGTAGAGCTGCTGTCTCATAGCACCAGAGATTCAAGTTTGATCCTGACCTCAGGCTCAGACTGTTACTCCGTGTCCATGTGGGTTTCCTCTGGGTCCTCCAGCTTCCTCCCACATCCCAAAGACGTGTAGTTTGTGGGTTAATAGGCCTTTGTAAATTGCCCCAAAGTGCATGGGAGTGGATGAGAAAGTGGGATAACCAAGAACTTAATACGAACGGGCAGACGATGGTTGGCATGAACTCGATGGGCCAAAGGGCCTGTTTCCGTGCTGTATTTGACAACAAGAAATTTGGTGCTGAGGTTGTCATAAGTCCGCTGCAAGGCCAAGTCAATAAAGACGTCTTATCTCAAAATAAATTCCCTTTCCTTTTCAAGTGATTTGTCCCCTGGCTCTTCATTGACTATTCTAATTAGGGATATGTGCGATGAATAAAGGTTTTTTTGTTTAATCAATGTTTCGTTACCCATTTGAAATCTTACAAAGTATTCATTTTAATGGATTTAAATTTGTAATTAGCAGATTCATCTATTCTGAATTAAATGGAGTAATATTATATAATAATTTCATTCTGTGACAAGCTGATTACCCATTAAGGACATTCAAGTCAAATGGTAATGCCATTAGATTCAACTGCATTACTTATCAATTCAGCAGTTATTATGATTAATTAATGCCTGTGCTGCCTTAATGCCCTCTGCCAACATAGAACATGTGCCATACTATTTCCACAACAATTCTCTGCTAAATGATTTAGATTGTCTTACATATAATGACTTCATAATTGTCACCAACAATTGTCTGAATAAGGGTTTCGACCCAAAACATCACCTGTTCCTTTTCTCCAGAGATGCTGCCTAATTCGTTGAGTCACTCCAGCATTTTGTGTCTATCTTCGGTGTAAACCAGCATCTGCAGTACCTTCCTAAACAACAATTGTCCGCTGGGCACGAGTGGAGAAACAATGTGTTTTCATGGGAATAGCACATTTCCGACGGTGGAGCATAGGAAATTCATACTCATGCATTTGGTTAGTTTCTAATCCCTAAACATGCACTGAAAGTGGCAATGGTATCTAAGGAGACACAAGAAACTGCAGATGCTGGTATCTGGAACGATAAATTATCAACTGTTGGAACTCAATGGCTGGAGGAGAAAAGAACTATTAATGTTTTGAGTAAAAACCCTGCATCAGGCTAGGATCATCAAGAGCTAATGTAACGAAGGATGGGGCAAGAGTCTGTATGAAAGTGTACCATTTCATACCAACTCCAAATACTTGTGAAAATTGGTGCACCAGTTACATTTGGGTATTATCTGCTCCTTCTTTTGAGGATTCAATTTTACGAAGGCACATTTCTTGAGTTTAAATATTATGACCCCCACCCCACAATCCAAAGGTCAATAAGCAAATATAACTCAATTCAAATTATAAAGCACCAATGTATTCCATCAATAATGCATCATCTTATGTTGAATAATTTTATTATGTGTAGTAATATTTTATCAAAATATGAAAAACATAATAACTAAACATTGATTACTTTGAAGCATAATTTTATTAGCCAAACATAGTAGTGCATAAATCACACTGATATGCATCATTCCACCCTGTATCCATTAGCCCCTTCCAAAATTAACCAGAAAATATTCTTATGCGCTGGTTTTTACAGTATTTGGTTTTAGTAAGCTGAAATATTTTGCCTTCTTATCCTTTCAAATTCAAAGTTTGTGAAAATAATGTTCTTAAAACATTCGTATTATTCTTGAAGTTAACATTATCCGAGTTACAAAATCCTTCACTACCCTATAAATGAAGAAAAGATTCATTAATCAGGTCTTAATACTGAGCACACAGGATGTACAACGCACTCTGTGAAGGGTCAACCCACGCAAGGCTGCAGGCCCGGATGGAGTTCAAGGAAGGGTACTTTGGGACTGTGCTGAACAGTTGGCTGAGGTATTCACCAGGATCTTTAGCCTGTCGTTATCTCTGGCTACGGTCCCCAAGTGCCTGAAGTCGGCTGCCATAGTGCCGGTGCCGAAAAAAGCAAAAATCACCAACCTGAACGACTACCGTCCGGTTGCCCTAACTCCCATAATCATGAAGTGCTTTGAAAGGCTGGTCCTCTCACACATCAAATCCAGAATCCCTGCCTCACTGGACTCACATCAATTTGCCTACAGGGCAAACAGATCCACAGAGGATGCCATCCCTCTGGCTCTTCACACTGCCCTGACTCATCTGGAGAGACAGGGCACGTACGCGAGGATGCTATTCATTGACTATAGCTCTGCCTTCAACACGGTCATCCCCACCAACCTCATCACCAAACTCCACCAGCTAGGCCTCAGCACGTCGTTATGCGACTGGATCCTGGACTTCTTGATGGAGCGACCGCAGGCAGTGAGAATGGGCCCGCACCTGTCCTCCACTATCACCCTGAATACTGGCACACCACAGGGCTGTGTTTTGAGCCCCATGCTCTACTCCCTATTCACACACGACTGTGTTCCTGCATTCGACACCAACACCATTGTCAAGTTTGCAGAGGACACAACAGTGATCGGGCTGATCACCAACGGTGATGAAACAAACTACAGAGCGGAGGTGCAGAACCTGGCGGACTGGAGCTCAGTTAACAACCTGTCCCAAAAAACCTTCAAGACCAAGGAGCTGATCATCAACTTCCGTAGATCACACAACGGGGAATACACTCCGATCTTTATCAATGGGGACAATGTGGAGAGAGTGTCCAGCTTCAAGTTTCTGGGCACTCACATTTCGGAGGATCTCACATGGTCCACTAACACCGTTGTGCTGGTCAAGAAGGCGCAGCAACGACTGTTCTACCTGAGAACACTGAAAAAGTCTGGTCTGCCCAAACAGCTGCTGACGACCTTCTACCGCTGCACCATAGAGAGCATCCTAACGCATGGCATCCCTGTGTGGTACCTCAGCTGCACGGAGGCAGAGAGAAGAGCTCTTCAGCGGGTAGTCCATAGAGCTCAGAAGACTGTCGGAACACAGCTACCAACCTTGGAGGACATCTACAACACACGATGCCTCAGAAAAGCCACCAGCATTCACAAAGACTCCTCACACCCCTGCAATAGTCTGTTCGAAATTCTACCATCGGGCAGACACTGCAAGGCCTTCTACGCCCGCACCTCCAGACTCAGGAACAGCTTCATCCCCAGGGCCATAGCTGCTATGAACCGGTCCTGCTGAGCTGGATGGTCACATCGCACAGTGAACCGGCACAGACCTACTTGAACTTCACACTGTTTTAAATCTGTTTCCAATTTTGTTTCACTGGGTTGTATAAATTTATACTATTAGCTAATTAATTTATTGCATCGTATGGAAGGCGCAATCCTAATCTCGTTGTACCCCCTGTACAATGACAATAAAGATATATCGTATTGTAACTCATTATTTGTTTTGAAACTTACATAGGTTTTTCTTGTATGGGGATAGTGACGGGATGTGAGATAACAAGTATTTCCTCCTGACATCTGGTTTCTACAGTTTGGCAGATGCCCATTATGCTTTGAAGATGCAATGACTTGCTCCACCTATTTGCAGCATTTTATGAATAATGTTTCACACAAAATTATTTGTTGCACATGTGTTGTGCTATAATATTATGTAATTTTCATAAACTAGGAGCACATTACCACATTGGTGTAATGATGAAATTGTATTGCAAAACTAATTCTATTAATTTTATGGTTATAAAGGGTCAAGTCACTCAAAAAATCTTTTGATTTGATTGTATTGATGAAAAACAATCAATGATTTTTTGATCATAAAATAACCTGTTGGTTCAAATTGGGTATGATTTATTATTTTGAATCCCACATATTCCTATTGTTAAAGCAGTGAATCAGTTTAGCAGATAAAAGGATGGGAGCAGAGTTCAAATAATTGCAATTGTGAAGTTACTTATATTGTTTTAAGAAATTGTTAAGACCAAAGATTGGATTTAGCAATTCTATCTAAATGCGGAATAATGAAGTCAGTCAAGATCCCTAGAGAAACCTTTATTACATTTCGACCACTCCTGGATTAAAAACCACTTTTGTTAGTGCAGAATAATTGATTTTGATTGCATGTGAATCCGTCAGTAAGATTTCATTTGTAATATTACATTACAGCCTGACAACTAACCTGTATCCAACTCTTATATCATCACAGTAAGCTCAATCAATAATATGATTAAAACATTTACCTTCTAAACAGTTTCTTAAATTTTGCAATTAAATAATTTTTCCTGCTGCTGATTTCTTTTGTGTGCTAAGATCACAGTGCCTTATCTCTGCTGAATGATGGATGGCATAATTGCAGTTACTGTATGAGTCAGCCTCCATGGTGTCAAACCAACAAACTAATAAACATGTTTACTGCATTTTAATTGAAAGGTTGGTGTGCCTATATTTTGGGAGGAGTACTGCACAATTCAATAACCCATGAGAGAAAATTGATTGAAATTTAACTCTTCCATCTCTGAGTGCAGGTTGTGGTGTCAAAGGTTCCATGGTTACTCTGAAGCACAAGGGGTAATGACAATAATAACATCCGGCGTCCATCTTGTTTTATGCCACAGTAAGAAATGATTCATGTTTTGAATTGTCAATATTGTTCTGTCAGTGCAATTTAGGTAAAAAAGTTAACTTTCCAATGTTTTCAAAAGTGTCGAAGTGTTTCTTTTTTGCTTTCCTCTTTCTTTCTTTGTTAGAGTATTTGGATAAGTAGAAGCAGGGGTCGGCCAGGCAGTCCCTCGACCCTCTTTTCAAACTGTGGCCTTTGGTTTGAGACTGCCACACGGCATCTACTCTCTCAAACCACCTCAGCAAAATTGCCTCACTCTTCTAATGTCCTTGTAGTGAAATCCCAGCCTGATCAATGTTTCCTCTTAAAACGATACTTCCTACACAGGAATCAACCTAGTGGAACTTCTCTGAACTGCCTCCAATGCAATTATATTCCGTTTTAAAGAAGAACAAAACTGTTGTACTCCTAGACTGGTGAATGATGGGATACCAATACCAGAAAGTCATGCGTAGGAAGGAAAAGTAGAACGTGCAATCTCCACGCAGACAGTACCTGAGGTCAGGATTGAACCCGGGTCTCTAGTTGGGTCTCTTACTTGGGTGTAAGGCCGTGGTTCTAACAAGCTGGGCCACTGCGCAGCCCAGTCTGAAGAAGGGTCTCAACCTGAAACGTCAACTATTCTTTTTTTCCAGGGATGCTCAGTCTGACCCACTGAGTTACTCAAGTTTTTTGCGTCTATCTCCAGAAAGTAAGTAAGTAAGTCAGTCCGTCCGTCCCCTCCCTCCCTCCCTCCCTCCCTCCCTCCCTCCCTCCCTCCCTCCCTCCCTCCCTCCCTCCCTCCCTCCCTCCCTCCCTCCCTCCCTCCCTCCCTCCCTCCCTCCCTCCCTCCCTCCCTCCCTCCCTCCCTCCCTCCCTCCCTCCCTCCCTCCCTCCCTCCCTCCCTCCCTCCCTCCCTCCCTCCCTCCCTCCCTCCCTCCCTCCCTCCCTCCCTTCCTTCCTTCCTTCCTTCCTTCCTTCCTTCCTTCCTTCCTTCCTTCCTTCCTTCCTTCCTTCCTTCCTTCCTTCCTTCCTTCCTTCCTTCCTTCCTTCCTTCCTTCCTTAAAAATATCTTGGAAAATCGGCAAATTTCGATGACTTTATTAAGTAAAAAGAAGCAAAAACCTTAAAAACATCCGCAATTGAACTAAATCCTAATCCTGCATTATACACATTTGAGCGGCCGATTTTGCCCTGTCTGATTCTTGGATATATATCCCTTTAATACTCACCTTTACCTTTCCTGTTTTCACTAATAATGGGGCTCATATTGCAACCTATTCATGCATTTTCTGCTCACTTCTTGTTTGAGCCTTGATAGGAAATGTCATCGGTCATGGGGCACTGGGCTTGACATTCTCACCATTGATGTTAACTAGAAGGCAAAAGGATTGGATGTTTTGGTTAATTGTTTTTGTTTAGCCAGAAACATTGAAAATCTACCTAGTAACCCAACCGTACAGATTTAGGCTGTCATTATTTTTTTACATGCATATAAGCAGGTCTCATATCTATTCCTATGGGCCAACCACCAAAGTTTTGCTTATCATATCATATCATATCTATACAGCCGGAAACAGGCCTTTTCGGCCCTCCAAGTCCGTGCCGCCCAGCGATCCCCGTACATTAACACTATCCTACACCCACTAGGGACAATTTTTACATTTACCCAGCCAATTAACCTACATACCTGTACGTCTTTGGAGTGTGGGAGGAAACCGAAGATCTCGGAGAAAACCCACGCAGGTCACGGGGAGAACGTACAAACTCCTTACAGTGCAGCACCCGTAGTCAGGATCGAACCTGAGTCTCCGGCGCTGCATTCGCTGTAAAGCAGCAACTCTACCGCTGCGCTACCGTGCCGCCCATATGCACGGCCCATAGCCGTGCATGCTATGGAGGCTATGGAAGGCAATTCAATGGATTTTTTAAAGGCAGCAAGACCGGTACAATTAAAATCTGGTGAATAGAGCTGCAGACTTGAAGGACACTCATTCACAAAGTCGATGTGTTCCTTTACCTATCCATTCCTCTCAACAACTATAAACTCAGATACAAGCACAGGACATGGTATTAAGGTTATACACCAACCAGAACGCTTGATAATCTTTCAATGTATCTTCGTGCATGCTATGGAGGCTATGGAAGGCAATTCAATGGATTTTTTAAAGGCAGATTCTTGATTAGTACGGGTGCCAGGAGTTATGGGGAGAAGGCAGGAGAAAGGGGTTTAGAGTGAAAGACAGATCAGCCATGATTAAATGGCAGAGTAGACTTGATGGGCTGAATGGCTCCTGCTCCTCTCACTTACGAACTTATGAACCTATGACAAACCCAGTATAAACTTCAATTGCTTTGGCTCCATATTCCAGCAATATGTCGCTCCATATTCCATGCTACTCATGAGGAGATCAACAGGTTGAAATGCCATCAAAGAGATATAGTTGCAATGTACAGATGTCACATATTTTCGACATATGGTGTGAACAAATGATGCAATAGCGATAATAATCCTGGATGGCAGTGTATGGGAAAGAATGCCTTAAAAATTAACCAGGTTAATTCCTGGGATGAGAGGGTCAGCCTATCAAGTAAGGTGATACAGGTTGGGTCTGTAATTCTTGACACTTAGAAGAATGAGGTGTGATATTATTCAAATGTCAGATCCTATTATTCAAATATATTAGCTTAACAAGGTAGATTATACTTTAGTCTTTAGACGTTAGACGTACAGTGTAGAAACAGATTATTTGGCCCAATGAGTCCATGCTGACCAGTGATCATCCCATACACTAGCCCTATCCTACACACTAGGAATAATTTACAATTTTCAGAAGCCAATAAACTTCCAAACCTATATGTCTTTGGAGTGTGGGAGCACCTGGAGAAAACCCACGCGGTCACAGGGATAACGTACAAACTCTGTACAGAAAACACCTGCAATCAGGATCGAACTCAGGTCTCTGGCATCGTAAGGCAGCAACTCTACCGCTGCGCCACTGTGCCACTCCAGATGATGGGATATTTTCACAATTGAAACATACTTACAAAATAAGGGGCCAATCATTTAAAACTGAAGTACGGAGTACGTGGGTGAAATTTGTCTCTGGAATTCTTAAACCCTGAGGATGGTGAAGACCACATTATTAGATATATTTAATTTGGATGTAAATACATATTTGAAAGATCGTGAAATTAGGGTATGGGAAACTGGCACAGTTGAAGTCAGCACAGATCAGCGATGATCATATTAAACAGTGGGGCAAGCTTGAGGGGCCAATTGCCCAGCTCTTGCTTCTATTTTCTTGTGTCCTTGTGAGTAGCTGGAGTCCACTGGCTATCCCGAATGGCACCAAACAGGCTCAAGGCTCAGTTAATGATGTGTGTGATAACCTACAACACACAGAAGGATGAATCTTATTGATTAATAGATTGAATGGTACAATATGGAAATGGGCCTTTTAGCCCACTAAGTCCACGCCAACTATCGGTCCTTCGTTCACCGAGTTTTTTGTTATCCTACATTACCATCGACTACCTACACATGGATCAATTTATAAAAGGGCAATTAACATATAAGCCCGCATGCCTTTGGGATGTGGGAGGAAAACGGAGAACCCAGAGGAAATTCCCGAGGTCACATAGAAAAATTGCAAACTCCAAAGCAACTGGGGTCAGAATTGAACCTGCGACTCTGGCATTGGGAAGCAGCAGCTCCACCAGCTATACTATTGTGCCACCCCTTAGTAAAAGGAATGAGATCTTCTTGAATATTAGTTGAAGGGTTCAATTCCATTGAGGGTCTGAGGCATCTGGTTTCCTCAAGGTTGTTACTTTATGTTTTAGGGGCGGCACAGTGGAACAGTGATAGAGCTACTCTCTCACTGTGCCGAGACCCGGGTTCAATCCTGACCAAGGGTGCTGTCTGTGTGGAGTTTGCATGTTCTCCCTGTGACCACGTGAGTTTTCTCCAGGTGCTCCAGTTTCATCCCATATTCCAAAGATTTACAGGTTTGTAGGTTACTTGACCTTTGTACATTGTTCCTCATTTGTCGGATAGAACTAGTGTGTGGGTGATTAAAGGTCGGCCATACACTGTGGGCCAAAGGGCCTGTTCCAATGCTGTATCACTAAAGTAAAACTAAACTAACGTTACATTTCATCACTCCAGCCCTATTCATCTCCTGATCTTTCTTAAACGATCATACTCCTGATCGAATATGTTGTATATTTGAGACCTATTCAATACTGCATGAGAACCAAGAATTCATGTGTGGTATGATATTGGAATATAAATATCTTGCAGGGAAACTGGTATAACCATCTGCCAAACTTTCAATAGCTTTGCAAATCTTGAAGCATATCTAGTAGGCCTTTGTCTCATACCATGAAAGTCTGCCTTCTCTGAATGTACTACCTTGGCAGTAATTTTGTACTTCTTCCCTTTAAATATAATATTGATCCCAACCATACTATGATCACTATTAGATCAATATCTGGGCATCATTAGCTGCTAATGAAATACAGTTCCTTTCCCATTATTTAACATAATTTACATGCTCTCTTGTTAATGCTAGGACATATTGCTGCAAAAAGCTATCACAACACATTCAAGGTACACTACATTTCTGACATGTATTTATTTTTTATTTCAATACGCAAATTTAAACTCACCATTGAAACCACTCTGTCTCAACCTTTAACGCTTGCTTGTCCTATCTCTGAATTAATACATTCCTCCCAATAGAGTTCCAAATCCCTTTCTAATTTAATCCATTGAGTTTGGATTATTTGCTTGCCTCTCGCGATATCCTTCTCATCACAAAGTGATTTAATTTTTAACACTAAGCCTATTCTCCCCATCTTCTATTCTTCACTGTAGATATTATCAATTGGTAAACTTGTTCCCAGTTCTGGTTGATTTGAAGAAATGTTATAATAATGGCAACCTAGTCATTCTCCCAAACCGAACTTGCCCTGCCAGTTCCTTCAGTTTGTCCTCCTATGCTCTGTGTTCAAATAAAGATCTTTCATTCTGGTCACATTCTTTGACCAGTCTTTCTGCTCAAATATTTTACTTACACACTTTTTATTTTGCTTTTATTTTGGCTTTATTGTTCTGCGTCTTTTAGCCATTCCATTATCTATTATGTTTGTAACTTATTCCGTTTTGTTAAATTTAGATTATTATTTCTATTCTTTTTCCACCAGGGGGTTATTTGCCACTGATCAGTTTTAAACAATTTTTCTTCCATCCTATTTTCAATAATGCACATCATGCTCTATATACACCACATTGAAAATGTCTCCAGTCATTCACAAGCCAAACCATGACAAAGCTCATTTACCGGAAGATACATATAAGAAGGCTTGTGGTTGGGGATGGAATGGTGGTTGGGGATGATCGCGGGGAGAGTTTTTGAGGCATCATTGTGTTGGGACATCAGCTATGATCAACAGAGAGAATGATTAGTGGAGAGCTCTCATCAATTAAGGGGAACAAAAAGTCGAGAACATCAGGGGGATCTTGGAGGTTTGAGACAATGGAGGAATCCAGGGGATCGGGATATTTGAGGAATCTTGGAGAATTGGGATATCGGAAGGAACAGATGATCAGGACCTGAGAGAGACCTTAGAGGATCCAAACATTTCTAGATGGAGTTTTTGGAGGTACCGTAGAGGAGTGGGCTATCTGAGAAACAAAGGGTCAGGACATGAAAACATTGAGGAAATAGAGCATTGGCAGGTCCCTGGAACGCTGCGATATTGAAATGATCTTTGAAGGATCAACGAAGAAAGTGTCATGAGTTTTGGGGATCAGAGGATTGTGCAGATTCATGAATGTCATGGGATAGATTGGTTATGGGTTTCAGAACCTGAATCTCATTGGGAGTGATATCAGTAAATTATTACATGGGGTGGCATAGTGGCATAGCTGGTAATGCTGCTGCCTAGTGCCAGACACCTGGGCTCGATCCTGATCTCAGTTGCTGGCTACATGAAATTTGCATGTTCTCTCTATGGCACTGTGGGTTTCTTCCAGGTGCTCCGATTTCCTCCCACATCCCAAAGATGTATGGGTTTGTAGGTTAATTGGCTTCTGTATATCCCTTTGTTATCAACTCTTCCACAGCCAACAATGGACCATTGTGGGCACCACCTTTCCATGATCATCAGTGATTTGTTCTGAACCTTTTCATATCCCTGGTTTCTATCCCTCCTGACTCCTCGACTGCAGAAGGGTTTCAACCCGAAATGTTACCTATTCCTTTTCTCCAGAGATTCTGCCTGACCCACCGAGTTATTCCAGCATTTTGTGTCTATCTTCGGTTTAAACGAGCATCTGCACTTCCTTCCTACACAATGTGTTTGACTTAACTGCTCCCTAAATTCAGGGACAGATAAAAATAGGCAATTAAATGTCAGCATTGACAGTGATATCAGCATCCAGTGGAAAAAAAAATGAATAAAAAGGTTTTATGTTCAAAATAAGTATTACACTGGAAATCCCATGTACAACTGATGTAAATCAACTGTGTGAGGATATTGACAGCAAGGAAGATGGGATGGAATTCTGGATTGACAGGAAATTACCTAAAATTGATCGTTATCACATTCCACTTGGGGCATAATCAATTTCCAAATGCATTGTACAAAAAGAGACAGCATCTTGCAATTAGGTTATTGTGCTTTTGCTTATAAAATTCAGTTCATTATATCACTTTGATTGGCTTCAATGATTTTAGAACACTGATACTAGGAGTTTTTATGTTGAAGGGCAATCTGTTTACTAATAGCAGCAAAATTAAAAGTACATTTTTTACACAGTAATTGTTCATTTTATACGCTGGTTCAATAAACCAACTATGAAAATGTTCTTGCTTGTGGAAACAAAGGCGTTTTCTTCCAGAATGCAATAAATTCCCTAATTGGGAATGTTAGAAATAACAAGGCATAGCCAAAGGTTAATTTTAACTTCTTTTTCAAGCAGCAATATGCATATGTAAAATTAACAGCAAATTGTATTTCTGCAGCTTGAAATCACTGATATTATATCCACAATTCAATCCAGATGTATTATAGTTAGCACGTTTCATTTGTACTTTACATCGTTAAATTATTTTGAAGAATTTTCACTTTAGGTGATTCTCCATCGCTTGGGAACTTAAGCTAACGTATTATGTAACAGTTAGGGAACAACATTACCAAAAATGTTGTGACCTATGCTTGACCCTGGCCAATGATGATTAAATATAACTGGTATTAATGGCCTAATAATATTGTTAGGATGGAGCCGGAAAATATGGTAAGTTTAATGGATACTTAAATGCATGCTAATGAAGATAGAAAAATATAGTGAACATAATGTTAAAAGTTAGTATCAATGTAAGACAAATAAAAAGATAAACAAATAATTTAGCAAGTACCTGAAGTCCAAATTAATAGAAACTGTGATCTAAATTTTTTAAGATTTGGCTTAATTTAGTTTAAAGTAAGTTGATCAATAATTTATTATTTCCAAAACTGCTGGAAACGGTGAAAGTTTGATTCAAAATTGTGTGAGCTTCATAGTATTTCATGAATGCAAGGTGCCTGCTATTTACACACTTGTGTTTAACAGGCCATAGGTCAAAGCTGGTTACTTCAGCCTTTTATTCCTGGATATCATAACAGCACCTAAGTTTAGGGACTATAAGTACGACTTGGATAATGGATTGTTCAGTACTGTGATTGCAAATCTAATGAAAATAAATGAGCTGACTGCCTTTAAGTAGAGTTCACATGCTCCGCAGGAAAAGAGGCTTGAACACAGAACACTGAAGAAGCAGAGATCAATATATGGTTATTTGACATATTAGCTTCATAACACAGAAATCTAGTAGCGTATAATGCATCTAAGTGATAAAAACCATGTAATTAGATGCAAAACAGATTACAAACCACCTTAGGCTTTGTAGCACTGATTGTTGGCTTCACATATGAGCAGCCAAGCATAATAAGAAAAAAAGAATAAAGGTATTCATATCTGTTCCCTTCATCAATTAGAATGCATAAAGTGAAGACTAAATGGTGCAGAATCTCTAACTACACATATTGTTAACTGCAAGCCCATCCCACATTATCACAGGCTAAACCAAAATCTGAATTGCAGTATTATAATTCAGTATTAAATGCAGTCAAATTGTTATACATAACGTGCTTGTTAGTCTGTAATGAAGCTATATGTTACTAACAAAAAAAACGGCCTGGATTTTGCAAAAAGAGTGTTGAAAAGAATTTGCACTTGCTTATATTTAGCAACTTATCAGAGTTTCGAAAAATACAGGAGTAAAGCTTGAATAGATTAAGGATTAACCAGAATATTATGTTTTATACCAAATCCTTCCAAAACACTAATATTTCTCTTTTATCGTTTTTTAATATGCAACACGTTGAAATTCAGCAATCTCACTATTAACAGAGAACAAATATTCTGAAATTACCAAATTAAATGGAAAGACATTCATATTTCAGTTGAGAATCTTTTGTTAAAACTTGTGATGTAAACTTGCAAAAATCCATCACACAAAAAGTATTAACCTGACTACATATTTCCAGCACTTTTTATTTGGCCTTGATTTCAAGCATCGATAGACAGCAATTTTTTTTAACTTTTGGCTTATCGCTTATTTTTAAAGTGCAAACCCGCTACGACAGTGAGTATTAAAATATGCTTACCATGTGAACAATGACAAGAAGGTTTCTTGAATATAGAGTCATTTCCTCCATGAGCTATAATTGACAGAATTTCCTTTTTATTTATAAATGGCTTCTCTTTATTTTGCATGCTTTAATTGTTGCTGTGATTATTTTGTGATGATCCACATGTACTATACTAAGTTTCTGGATGACTGATGAGATCATACATGGGGAAAAAAAGGGCTGTGTTATTTAATTGTATGCAAGAAATATTCCTGCTTTATTTCTCTCTGATGCTATTAGGGTAGATTTGTGAGTGTCAGTAACACTAGGTCAATTAAAAAAACAGGTTAAATACAGAGTGAAACTTCACTTAGCTTTTTCCATATTTCAGCTGATACTCATTATGAGCATGATCTACTGTATTTTAACAACCAAAATTAACAATTTTGTGCAGAAGAAATTGCAAATGTAGCTCAAGATTAAATAGGTTAATGAGAAAGGGCTTATGTGTGCAACATGGGATCCCATATTGCATTTAGGGCCCATACAGTACAAGAAATATATGAAGAATGGGATCAACGGTTAGAAACATCAATACCATAATAATAACATAAAATGCTGCAAGTATCAGTGATTTTATGTCTTTAGCAGAGTACAGCATCTATTCTTTTAATTTCCAGAACAATTAATTCTTATGTTATTTGAAGCACATGCTTATCTTCCATTTCAGACAATAATTTTTCAAAAATGTTGTTACATGCTCAGAGGAGAGAGTGGTAGAGTTTACTTCAGACAGGATGACCACATTCACTGTATTTTGCATTTGATAAGCACACCAGCTGTTACATTTTTTACTCTCAGGAAAGTAGCTGCTGAGCTCCTACCCCCTAAGTACTCAGTGTCTAATTCAAAAAGCATATTGCTTCAATATTACTGCAGAGCTACTTAATCAGAGGGAGAGCCCAGCTGTGAGAGGAAGGGGGCAGCAGTCTCCAATATTAACATAATAATCTCCCTCAGGTCCCTTGAGCCCTCTCTAGCGCATGAGGACCTCTCCACTGCCTTCTGTGGGGCCTCAGCTGGAACACCAACTCTTGACACATTTGCCAATACCAGCCTGTGGGGCAAAATAGGATATAAAGGCTGAGAGGACTGAAGAGCATAAAAACAATCATTAGCAATGGCTTTAACCCTTCAGTAGCCAAATATTTACTCATAAGGAATATTATCCCATTACAATTTTTCAATTGCTAGTCTGGAGATTGGTGATACATGCAGATCAAATCAATATGTAGCTTTCTGAATAGATTGTGTTATATGAAGGAGTTTTTTTAACATATTAATATCCCCAATCTCTGTCAAATTCTTATCTGTTTACTTTCCTAACATTTCTCTCTATTTACTCCAATGTTCTGTTTCAAGTCTCGACCTTGAATATTTTTGGTAAAAATTCTTATCACAATCTGGGAAATCATTTAGATTCAGCAGAAAAGATAACATACATCAACAGTAATGCACCTTTAGGAGAAACATTTTTTTAAAAATCAATTTTTTTAAAGATATATCTTGACAAAAATTCTGGTCCTGTTCTTGGCTGGATCTCTATTCTGGTAAATTGGCTGGAATTATGTTAAAATATGAGTCCAGAAAAATCAGAAGGATATGTGGGTAAAGATGCAGATGCACTCCAGAACATTGCTGTTATGCTTGAAGCACTGCAGTATTGTTATAGTGGGGCCCTTAGCCTGTTGCACTGGTTTTATTCATTATGTGCTGGTACTAGTTAATATCTTCGCTGCTGCTGAATGCTGACCAACGCACAAGACCTATAAGAGAGAAAAATGTTGCATCCAAGACTCAGTCATACTGCTCTGGAAGTTACTTGAATGAATCTTATCAATATTCTGTAGATATATTTATTGTGAAAAGAGAACTCCATATTTTTGTCTAAATCTATAATCCTCAAAGATTGGAACGGAATTTTAACTACTCTATTGAAAATAAATGGGCGGCACAGCGGCGCAGCGGTAGAGCTGCTGCCTTACAGCAAATGCAGCACCGGAGACTCAGGTTCGATCCTGACTATGGGTGCTGTACTGTACGGAGTTTGTACGTTCTCCCCGTGACCTGCGTGGGTTTTCTCCGAGATCTTCGGTTTCCTCCCACACTCCAAAGACGTACAGGTTTGTAGGTTAATTGGCTGGGCAAATGTAAAAATTGTCCCTAGTGAGTGCAGAATAGTGTTAATGTGCGGGGATCGCTGGGCGGCGCGGACACGGTGGGCAGAAGGGCCTGTTTCTGCGCTGTATCTCTAAATCGAAAAAATCGAAATAGAATGATGCTGCAATTCTAAAAGATTTTAACAAAATCCTTCAGAAAGCAGTATTTACTGGAAAGTTGCCTTGCCATTTCAATTTTCTTGATTATATGTTCTTTGCCTTGTTGTGGATAAAAACTCTGCCACCTTCTGACCAGATGAGCGGGAATGGGATAAAGGGTCCAGAACTCTATGATGATTCTTTGGCTCGAAATCCAAACAGTCGAGATTGAAATGCCAAGTAATCCACCAGCCTCTGCTCAGATTAATGCGAGTCCCATCAGATTGGTCCAGAGTTACATAGAAACATGGAAAATAGGTGCAGGAGTAGGCCATTCGGCCCATCCAGCCACCACCGCCATTCAATATGATCATGGCTGATAATCCAGAATCAGTACCTTGTTCCTGCTTTTGCCCCATATCCCTTGATTTCATGAGCCTTAAGAGCTATATCCAACTCTCTCTTGAACACATCTAGTGAATTGGCCTCCACTGCCTTCTGTGGCAGAGAATTCCATAGATCACAACTCTCTGGCTGATTACATTGCAGTCTGCAATACCAGAGAAAGTCAATAGCTTTTATATGGATTATTCAGGATCAGTTTCATAACAAACTAATGACTTTTACCAGCGAGGAGGACAAAGACATCACACTCTTGAGAGCATCACCACTTTACAAGATCATTTCCAGATCATATATAATTATAACTTGGAAGTATATTACAATTGTATCATTAGCACAGGGCTAAAATTCTAGAATTTTCTATCTAATAGCAGTGTAGGTTTATCATCAGCGGAGTTGCTTCAGTTCAAGAAGGCAGCTAACCACCAGTTTCACCTGGATAAGTAAAGGGCAACAAATGCTGGCACAAGCCAAAACACCCAGGCCCCAACACTGAAAAGAAAGCTATATGTTGAGATTGGGATTGGAAATGGTACTTGATCAACCTGTTGTGAGGTGTGGGTGCCAGTTTCCAGGAGTCAAGGAGAATCAGGTTCTGGGGCTGTGGCCAGAAGCTGACGAATATGCCTGACCTTTGAAAGAATTCCAAAAAGGCACTAATATGCATGAGTTGCGTTAGAAAGAAAATGATGATCTTTATTTATCTAATGCCTTTCACAATTATCATCTAATGCTCGATGTTTTGGCTGAATGAACAGTCCTTATTTCTAGCATTGAGGTTGGACAATGCTAATCACAATCACAATCACAATAATACTTTATTAGCCAAGTATGTTTTGCAACATACAAGGAACTTCATTTGCCATACAGTCATAACAGTAAAAAGCAACAGGACACACAAAATACATTTTTAACATGAACATCCACCACAGTGACTCCTCCACATTCCTCACTGTGATAGAAGGTAAAAAACAGTTCAATCTCTCCCTTCTTTGTCCTCCAGCGGTCGGGGGCTCTAACCTTCTGTTGACGGGATGATCTTGACTCCCGTAGCCGGCGGCGAGCCTTCCTTGTCGCGGCGATCAAGCTCCTTCATCAGGGGGGACTCAGCTCTCCCGCTCCGGCAATCTAACCCGGGTCGGCAACAGTCGAACCTCGTGCAGCTTTTGGAGCTCCCGACCAGTCTCAACCCGAGACTGTGAGCTCTGCTGTTAAGCCCGCAGGCTGCATTGGAGCGTCGATCCCAGGCAAGGGATTGCAGGCTCAGATAATAAGTCCACGCCCCCGCGGGGACTCAAGGTCAGTCCCAGGCAAGACCTCCAGCTCCGTGATGTTAGGCCGCAGAGTGACCAGAGATACGATCCGGAAAACAATCGCATCTCCGGCAAGGTAAGAGACCCTCTCTCCCATCCCCCACATAAAACAAACCAGAGAACATAATTTTCTCAATTACATCTGTTTTGCATGGAAGTGCTGCAATATTTTACACCACTAGGCTTGCCCTGTGGAGAAGGGGGGGGAAAGCAGAGATGGCCCTCACGCACACTTTGGCTTTAACCACACTTAAGAAACCTGAGTGAATCTACCTTAAATCCCAGACCATCATCATCATCAGTGATCACTCGAAGTCGAGTATGATTGTCCTCCTGATGGGTTCTTTCTGTGGGTCTTGAGATGGCTGAAGAGGCCGATCTTGGATCCACAGATAATATATCCCTCCAGGTGGATGCCTATGCGTGACATCTTTTAACATGGGGAGATTGATGCACCAACAGTCATCACATGGTCCTTGATGAAGGCAAACCCAGATCCACTGGCATGGACTCCACGACAGTTGGGAGACTCTCCCTGCAGCAGCCTTCTTCCACTGTGTCAGTCATGGTGGTGTTCCACCAACTAGGCAGCCATCACCCTCTGCCTTCTTCATCGTTGAGGTCTTCTTCTTGAGCCGTTTTTTTTGTCGGGACCCCCCCACCCCCCCCACCCTACCTGCCCGCAAGCTCCAGACGGTTTACCTCTCAGGATCTTAGGCACGCACAAGCATTTCCATCATGGCACCATGGAGAAGCCCAGACCATAAATTTATTAATTAAAAACATAGGTTTAATTTGGTGAAATCACAAAGGTTATAGTTAAAGAAGTCGACTGAATGTGGGATAGGTGCATTTCTAAAAGGTAGTGCCAAACAGAGTGCTCTAGAAATATTCAATCATAAGAATGGGGTCGAAATTCTTCATAATTTCCTTACATCAAAGACATAATATAGTAGCATCACCACAATGTAAACATATCTAAACTTCCATTCAATTAACTTTAATTGAACTGAATTTCAAAAGCAGAACATAACACTCAGCCACAACTGCACAGGGCATTCAGTGCAAGGTATTGGAGACATATTTCTATATCCATGGAAGCCACAGATATTGAAGAGTATTGAGGGAGAGAAAGTAACAAGAAGAGGCATATGGATATTTTTCAGATTAATCAGTGTGGGTAGTGGAGTTCTCTATAGATCGTTGCCAGTTTCCTTAATAATATAATTAAGTAGTCTCAAGGCGGTACAGGAAACAAAGTGTTTCCAGTGCTGCTTTGGGGCCTGAATTTCATAAGGCTTCTCTCCTTCCAATGACTTATCTGATAATCAAATTACATAAGTTGTGAAACAAGCCATAAATAATTTTGCTATATCCATTGCAGAATTCATTTATAATAAGGTTTGAATTCGCAAAGATCTATCATATTATACAAAAGATTTTGTTGACTTATGGCCAAATGCATAGAGAATTCTTACTTTATTTTTATCAGTATAATCGATAAGTGCTTTTAACAAACAGCTTTACATTTCCAAGTGTGAAATTTCAGAACTAATTTGACATCTTAAAATAAGACGACGAGAAAATTGATCTCTTTTTGCCTAAAAGCAGAATGATAGAGTACAGTATTTTGGCTAAGCATTTGACTTCAAGGTGATTTTATACCTGATTATTTTGATCTTACAGATGGTAAGTGTAGAACATGTAAACCGTCCTTAAAACCCTAATCTGGAGACCAACACTTAATACTCCAGATCAAACACATGGTCCAGAAATTAATGTAACTGCGAGAGAAAGCCGGCAGCAGTTTCCAGCACAGTCTGAGCCTCTGATCTAAATTCATAAATAGAAGGGGTAGAAACTGGGCTATTTTGAGTTAATTTACAGTGCAAGAACATCAAAGAAACAGTAACAGCAGTCGACCATTCAATCCCTCGAGTATGTTCTGTTATTCAATAACGTCACTGCTGATCGTCTACCTCAACTCCCGTTTCCTGTGCGATTACTATTTTTTGATTTGTCTACTATATGTAAAAACTTTCAATCTCAGTTTTCAATGCAACTGATGATTGAGCATCAACGGCCATCTTGGGTAGAGAGTTCCAAAGATATACCACCCTTTAAGTAAGGATATTTCTCATTATTTTGTACTTAAATTTCCTAACATTTAAAACTAAAACATTTATTGTATATGTAGCTTGTCAAGCCCTTTAAGATTTTTTTAAATATTTCAATTTTTTTTCCATCTAAACTCCTAAGAAATCAGAAATCCTGATAAGTGGGGGGGGTCATCCAAAAACATTGCCTATTCCTATCTCCCCCACAGCTGCAGCTTGATCCACTGAGTTCCTCCAGCAATTCGTTTTTTGCTGCAGATTCCAGCATCGGCAATCACTTGTGTCTCCAAAGAATGGATGGCAAGTCTACTCAATTTATCCCCATAGGACAGACCTGCCATCCTAGGAAACCAGTCTGGTGAATCTTTGCTGCGCTCGCTCTGTAGGTCACGCACAGGTGATCCCTGCATTGGGGGAGTGGTTGCATTCTTTGAAAATTGTCTTATCATGATTTTGCAGTGTGCAAAGCTGCAACATCTTTGCATAAGGCAAGAAATGTGAGTTGACAAAATAAACTTGTGTTCACTGATTGACTTATTTTTCGCACAAATTCCAAAGAGCAAATGTTATTCTGTACCTCAAATTTCCAGATAGCAGAATTTGTCAAATCTCTAAGTGTGAATTTCCATAACCCAAATTACCATAATGCGGGGGTCACAAGTAATTTTTCTTGTTTACAGACACAAAATTGTATGTAACATTCCAAGTGTGGTCTCACCAATGCCTTTTGATGATGCAGTAAGATTGCTTTGCTCTTGTACTCAAATCCTTTTACAAAAAAGGCCTAAACAGCAATTGCCTTCAGAATTACCAGCTGTACCTTCATATCAGTTTTTGTGACTTGTACAAAAACACTCAAGTCCTTTTCACCGTCTACCCTTCCCAAACTCTTACTATTTAAAAATACTCATTATATCAGTCCTTTCTTCAAAAGTGGATAAAGTAATGTATTTAGCACATTATACTTCACCCTGCATATTGTTATTGGCTCGTTCAACCTGTATCCATGCTTTCAAACATGCACAAGCTGATAATGTGTTTTCATCTGAGTACTATTTCCTATCAGATGGATTTTTAGGGCCTTTATTTTAAAATTACACATTTCAATTGGAAAGTTCAAAAAGTAAACAGGCAAGATTATGTGAGCAATTTGTTCCACAGAAAAGATCACTGGAATCCATCTACTCATTTATGTACTTGTCATGCAACTTTGTCACATTTTAAAATAAAACATAGAGCAGTACAGAACAGGAACAGGCTCTTCAGCCCACAATATCTGTGCTGATCATGATGCTAATTTAAACTGCACATCTGTCTGCACAAGGTCTATATCCCTCCATTACCTGCCTGTGTATGTGTCTGTCTATATACTGTGCATTCAGAAAATATTCATAACCCTTCACTTTTTCCACATTTTGCTACGTTACAGCCTTATTTTAAAATTGATTAAATTCATTTTAGTTTACCACTGGTGGACTCCAATCAAGTTGTAGAAACATCTCAAGGATATCAATGGAAACAGGATGAACATAAGCTCAATTTTAAGTGTCATAGCAAAGGGTCTGAATACTTATGTAAATGTGATATTTCAGTTATTTCTTTTTAATTACTTTGCAAACATTTCTAAACACCTGTTTTCGCTTTTTTATTGTGGGGTATTGTGTGTAGATTGATGATTAAAAAAAAAGAATTTAATCCATTTTAAAATAAGGCTGTAACATAACAAAATGTAGAAAAAGGGAAGGGGTCTAAATACTTTCTGAATGCACTGTAATAGGGTCAATATTCAGCTCCAGTGCATACTAACTTAAATGCAGCCCAAGGTTCATGATAAAGATTCAATCCATTGCTGAGAGGTATCCATGTGTTAATAAAGCACAAGGTTAACAAACAAATTAATTATGATTGAATTGAAATTCTGGTGAGCCATCTCTCCTACTATAAATGGAACTCATGGGGTCCAAATTATGTAATGAATAATGGAAAAGGATGAACTATTCTGGGGTCTTTCCCTAAGATCCATCTTGTTGACGATGAGACGGACTGACCAAGGGCATTCTTTTGCAAGTAATACAGTTAAAAATATGCGGCAATATCCTACTTTTCAACACTTGATTCAATTTTGAACCTACTTTTCACTTATGTCCTGATTAGAATTTTAGAATGACCTGGCCAAAATTCTTCAGTTTATGTTTCAGAGTGTCTGTAAACAGATGCTTTTGTGAAATTGTACATAAATGCCTTTCTTCTGTGATCTTCCACTATTTGGGAGAATAGAGATTTCAGTGGAGGATATGATTAAGGAGGCACAGATCAATGGAAGGCAAGATCAGAGCTGAGCGTGTAAGTGATCAGTGAGGCTGTGAAAACAATTGTTAAGTGGGTGCTAGTATGTGCCTGGGAGAGGATCATGGAGCCGACAAAGGTTTTTGGTGCCAGGGTTAACTGGGGGAGGTGGGCGAGAAGGTTGTC